>NC_140346.1:27641425-28100425 GCF_963514085.1 Chelon labrosus | reverse complement strand
AAATACTTAGCCGGTTTATTCGTAAAGTAGTAGTAGTGATGAATCCACGGAGGATTTCCTCCATCTCTGCCGCTCAGTGCAGCTTTTTAAACTCTTATAGTCAGGGTGGACTGGTTCAGTCTGAGGTAAGGAGATAACAAAAAATAAATAAAAACTTGGTGGACACAAAACCTTTTCACTGCAAAAATCGTCACAACTTCTGCAAACCAAGATAACTGTAATGATACTGCTCCCGTCTTATTGTTGAGTGCAGTGTTTGACTCATGGACTTGTCGTAGTGACAGCGCTCTGACGAATGTGCTATACTTTCTTTTTCCAGTGTTAAACTTTTGCCCCCAATGACGCGTTCCCCAAGGTTCAATTTTAGACCCGCTCTTATTTCAGTTATACTCACATTTAGTTTCCCTTTAGTCACATTAGACCCACGCAGTGAATGAAAGAATGAATTAACTTTATCGTCATTGTACAATAAATGAAATGGTGCAATGAAGTTGTGTCTGGCTATTCCCTAACCCAAAGACACGAGGCAAGACAACGAGGTCAAATAACATAAAATTTAGAACAATCAGCAGCAGTGAATAAAATAGCAGTGACAGAATAATAAGAAGCAGCATGATGACATGAACGTAAAGAGTGAAAGTAGTAGCATGACTGAACAGCACCAGATGTGGTAAAGTGTATTTCAGCCTGTTGATTCTGGGTCTTATTGTTCTGATTCTTGTTAAACCACTGACTGATCAGGGCACATCTCTGTCTCATCACCACAAACATCAAGACTTTCTGAATTCTTGCCTCAACTTTGAAAATCACGCCTGCAAGTTTAATAAAAAACATTCTAAAAGTTTGTGTGGTTGTTGTTGTACAAACAGTACCTTACACATATAATTTCCACTCTCACATTAATAACATTACCCGGTCTGCATATTTCCATCTCCGCAACATCAACCGTCTCCGCCCGTCCCTCACCGCCGACAACACCGCCATCCTGGTCCATTCCCTCGTCACCTCCCGCCTGGATTACTGCAACTCACTTCTCACTGGTCTCCCCCTCAAGTCCCTCCGTAAACTACAGCTTGTGCAAAATGCTGCTGCCCGGATTATCACCAGGACCCCTTCTTCTCATCACATCACCCCTATTCTCCAGCAGCTTCACTGGCTTCCCATCACTCACCGCATCACCTATAAAATTCTGCTCTTAACATTCAAAGCCCTCCACAATCTCGCCCCTCCTTATCTGACAGAACTTCTCCACGTCAACACACCCAGCCGGACTCTTAGATCATCTTCATCCATCAGCCTCACCATCTCTCCTGCCCGCATGACCACCATGGGGTCCAGAGCCTTCAGCCGTTCCGCCCCCCGCCTCTGGAATTCCCTTCCACCCATCATCCGCAACATCGACACTTTGGCAATTTTCAAATCTCATCTCAAAACCCACCTTTTTCTCCAATCATACCCTCCTTGACTGTCACTCTCTCCACATTTTTAATTTTTAAACCAAATCTTTTATCTCTTTATAGTATCTTTTAGTGTATTATAGTTTGTTAAATGCTTTTGATGTCTGTAATGTATTTTAAACCCTGTTTTACCTGTACGGTGACCTTGGGTGTTCTGAAAGGCGCCTAGAAATAAAATGTATTATTATTATTATTATTATTATTATAAGATGCATATTTGTACTAATTTTTGCATCTTTTTATCTCCTGTGTCCTTAAACTGTCTACTGCTGCACAGTGGGATAAACACAGGATCATTGTAGCTTTTTTTTAAAGTTGTGAATCATAAAGTCTAGCTTGTACTCAGTGTGGATTCTAGTCTTTCACATTAAACTGGGAAAACACACCGACTCCTCTTTTATTGACTGCTTTCAAGGCTCGTCATGGCCGAGCTCCAGAACATATTTGGGGGAGTTGCTCTCCCCACAACAACCTGTGCACACCCTGAGGCTCTTAGATAAGAACCTGGGATGCTGGCTGCTCATTGGTCTGAGTTAAAGACTAGAGGGGACCAGGGGCCTCATATATGAAGGGTGTGTGCGCACAAAAACGTTCCGTACATACTTGCTCACGGAAAAGTTCAGATGTAACAAGAGTGAAATGTCCATGAACTTGTACGTGCCTACGCCTACGCCATGGCTGGCGTACGCTGGCTTCTACAGCTGTTGATCCTTTGGCGACACTGTCATAAATGTGAAAACTATTAGTCAGACCGATCGGGACTGTGCCGGCCCACCCTGAGCAGAGCCATGCCAGCCGTGTGGGACGGAGTTATCCTCATGTCAGCCAGGTATATCAGAACCGGTATCGACTGCACACACATTGATATAAAAGCGCTATCACATGATGAAACATTTTCATTCGATCAATGTACAGATCATATGTGATGCGCAAATGCAATTAAAGATTGTGGCGCGTGGAAGACAGCGTGCCAAAGAGGACATTTTTGACTCCACTCCAGTGAGTAGCGTCTCCAATTGGCTTTCTGTGAAGTTCTTCTCTTTTCCCATCTTATTCATTCTTATGTTTTCATTTTCTGATCGCGCAGAGAGGGGAATCTCAGGTGCAGGGTCAATTTAAATATAATGTGTGTATTTAAAAGGGGGTGTGGATAGGGAGGGGTCGGGTACAACATGTGTGCTCAATTGGGATGTACAAAGGAAATGTGCTTCTGGATCTGGCCGTGCGCCACGTTTTAGAAGGAAATCCACGCAAGTCTTTGTACATGAGGCCCCAGGCCTTTGCTGTCAGGCCACCTGAACTTGAGAGCTCAGACTCACCAAATCCTAATCGCTTTACGTCTGCAAACACCTGAGCTGAGTAGATCAATGTTGGATTCCATCACTCCATTGGGATGATAATATTGACTTGTGTTTGCTAATGTATTAGCCATAAAAGACAGGGTGAAAGCTTACTAATGGCTAAAAATCAATGAGTGCAGCTTCAAGAGCAATTTCAAACTTCAAAAAGAGCCGCCCGTTTTAAACAGGGATGAAAATACCTTTTGTTGCACTGAACGCAATAAAAACGAGGCAGAGGATCAATTGAGGAGGCAATAAAATGACGCACGACTCAGAAAAGTGGACTGAGTGTATTTCAGTGTGTGGATGTCAACAGCTTCTTTATGGACACATTTAAACATATGTGGCGCAACGGTTCCAGCTGCTTTAAACAATGATGACAGTCTCATCGCTGGCTGTAGAGAAGCACATTGACTGTGCCACACTTGGTGATTCTGCTGTGATAATAGAACATAGGTCTATCATCGCTGGTTTACTAGCCTCTTCTGAGTGTTTGCACATTTCTCAGTCCAATCACTGGCTAGATTTGAGCATAGCAAGATGCATAAAGATGATGTAACAGTCATCAAAACTAAGTTAAAAAGGCCTCCTCTAGAACTGAGGAGTCAGACTTGATCTGGTTATCAATTTGAGACAGTGGGGACAGTGGTTGTAGGTTGTAGCACTGTAGTTTTTCATTTCTTCTATTTTTTGGCTCTACATATGTATATATATTTTGCACTCTTGGGGAGGTGAGCACAATAAACTCTAACCATCACTTTACCAACAACTGTTTGTTCCACTTTGTTACGAGCCAGCTCTGCTAGGGGGATGAGAGAAGCAACACTGAACCAGACTGAACAGGTTTTTGTTGAGGTTTATTGATTTATCAAGGAGTACGTGCCGCACTGAGGCTGAATGGAGGGGTCTGAATAAAACAAAGAAATTAGCAAAACAAAATGAATCTAAACATACTGACCAAGTCCTTCCTAAAAATAAAATATCAACAGAAAAACTTAACAGAATGAACGAAACAAAAGAAACAAAACACTTAAATAACAAAGTTCTCCCTGACTAAATACTTCTAAGGTAACTGGTACTGAAGGTACAGCAGTCTTGGTGAAACTGTCAGCACCACGTTTAAATAGGACCCCCAACCAATCAGACAGCGGTCTGCCGAAGGGGCGTGGCGATGAGTCTCCAATGGCAGACGAGGGACAGCACAGGAAAATCTGCATAACTGAGAGAACAGAACAAGGGCAGAAATGGCCGGGGCCCATCGCTTGCTTTTAATAAAAGATGAGATGGAACCCTGCCACACAGACGTCTGCAAACTAGATTTATTTTTATTTTGACCGTTTATTTTTAAATAATAATTTCTGTTCTATCTCTCCAGGTACTCCAGCTTCCTCCCACCGTCCAAAGACATGCTGGTTAGGTTCACTGGTGATTCTAAATTGGCCGTAGGTGTGAGTGTCTCTCTGTGTTAGCCCTGTGATAGACTGGAGACCTGTCCAGGGTGGACCCCACCTCTCACCCAATGACAGCTGGGATAGGCTCCAGCCCCCCCTTCGACCCTTCACAGGACAAGAGGTTACAGAAAATGAAGAAGATGAAGATGATTCCTGTTTGATATACATCCAGTATGCAGCTCAAACAATTCCTTAATTTGATTTCCACAGGACCAGCAGTAACATTAGCACCATCGGAAATGTAGGAGAGAAATGTTGACACGGCTCCTCTGGACTGCTGTTTGCCCTCAGTGACGTACGTATACATGAGCTGAAACACTTCATCAGTTCAGTCTCACTGGGATTTTCGGAAATAAAGTTAATGGATCAAGTGAACGAGCTGCCACAACTTTTAACAAATAAGTCTGTTCAAGAGGTCATGTAGGAAGTGTCTTTTTTTTCCTAACAAATGATCAAAAAGCAGTTTTGATCATTTGCAGCCTGTATTCACATCCATGGCTCCTTAAGTTGGGCCTGAAACCACTCATGCGCTCTCAAGTAATCCCAGCTGAACGTTAACTAAACAACACTTTCACATTCAGGCTGAATAACTTCCACATCCACGTCTGCCTTCATGTGTCGGAGCGGATGATTGCAGACTCTGATGAGTCTGTGAAAAGATGTTCAGCTCTGCCACGGCACCAGAGATAGCCTGTGCACTGGTGTATTCGGAAACTGGAAATCTGAAACAAAAGGAGGACAGATAAGTATTTAAAAGTCAGATGTGTGTGCCGAGGGCTTTGAGATGTGTAAATAAAGCCTGACAGTACCGGGACATCCGGAGAAGACTTTAGAAAAGAGGAAGCCTCGCAGGAGCTTTTAGGCTCGAGTCAGGCTCTTTATAACATCCCTCTGCATTAAGGACTCAGAGAACTGGCTTTGAACCACAGCAGGGTTCAGAGAAGGGCACAAGAACCAGAATTCAGGCTGACAGCAGAGGCACTGTAACGTACAGCAGCAGCTACCCAAAACACTCCAGCTGTGATGCTCTTTGCTGCATCCAGACTTGGTTTCTCTTAAAAAGGAAAAATTAATTCTGGTATGACGTCAGAGGAAAGGGCAGCAGCCAGCTTCCTCTTCATTGTACAAACTCTTAGACCAGGACCCTTTCTAATCAACCTAGCCGGGTGTAGCCACTCCGTCTGGATTTCATTATGGGGCGTGTTTCAAGAAAAAATACCTCTGCATCAATAGGATAGTCTTTAAACCAATCAGAGACATAGACAATTCAACTCCACGGTGTTCAGATGCATTACTATGTCCTTGTTACTCTTCTGTCCATATAGCCCCACAAATGATTTGATTGGCTCTGCAGATCTTTACTGGAGCATAATCAGATCCCAACAGAGAGACTCCAGACCAGACAGAAACCTTTGTGGGTGGGTGGGGGAAGTTCATCTGGTTTCCAGGCTATGAAAGCAAAGCCACACACTGCCACTACAATGTGTTTACTTCCTGCCTAGCACATTTTTTATACCCACCTATGTCTTGTTTGCCCGTCAGCCCTCTGGGTATTTATAGTCGAGTCTCTTCCCTCTTGAGATGCCAGATTGTCCCACAGTTTCTCGGTGCTCTCCAACCAAAGCGGCTCCTGTTTGTTCTCAGTTCCTGCCTTGAGCTGTTGTTGGAACCTTTTGTCTGAGCTTTGGTTTGTTTTCCCTTGCATGGTTTTTGAAAATTTGTATCAGTTTCAGTAAGCAAAGCTCACCTTTTCTTTTCCTCACAGCCTGCCTCAGTGTCCTGCTTTTGGTCATGATGCAATGAATTGTAACAAACAGATCTAAAAGCGGAGGTGGTCAGAGACTGCTGTGCCCAGAGTGCAAGAAGAAGCGATGCCGAAGGTCCTTTGTACCTACAGCAGTCAGACTCTTTAACATCAGCGTTTCATAGGACTGTTGTTGAGTTTCCTCCGACACAAACACACTCTGGACAATACATCTCAGGATCTCAGGAAATGTGCTTTTCATTTCATTCTGTGCAATAATTCAGGTCTTTCCAGGTGCAATATATATATATATATATCTTAGGTATTTTAGTCATCATGTAATCTTTGTGCATTATTTGTTTTCTTAAGAACTTGGAGCAATACTTGGAGTTTGTCAGTATTCATGATATATATTCAGCTTCCAGGAATGCAAACGTTTTCCCCTTAACTCTACTCTCTTAACTTTGGTTGATTTTTCACCAAGCTGTAGTTAGTTGGTTACTTACTAAAGCGTGGTACTGTAAATATTTCTTGAACCCTTAATATCTTTACTCTTACTTTTACTTTATTGTATTTTTTATTCAACGCCACTGTTGCAACTTAAATTCCCCTTGGGGATCACTAGACTTCACTGGAAGTGAACTGGAAGTGACATAGTTGTAGCTGTAGAGCTGTGGCATAAAATTACTGTTGCCTTTGATGCCCATCTTCATAATTCACCATCAACTATGCATCACATGGTGACTCGTCTGACAGAATCACAGCCCTGCGTGGTTCTTCACCCCCATCTAGTGGCCTGATGGTGGTACTACATATGACACAATATAGCCACCTTGTACTGATGGTTAGCTTTGCATTGAGATCTAACATGCCTTGGTGACTTGTTTTGGAGGGAATATCTATGTTTTATGGATTTTATAATGTGCACAAATGTTGCATTTGATGTGCAGGCTAAATAAAATCTGCAAAGGTAGTGGAAGTCGGTAGTATTTTGTAGTTAGATTCCCTTTCAAGTGATAAAACCATAATCTGGTTATCCAAACGGCCAAGTTTTTACTGAAACCTTTGTATAACAGCAATGCTTTGTGGTATTTTTATGAACTCTCGATGCTGTTATTGTTAGGGGGTAGCTGAATGAGTGTGGGTAACATTCCTATCAGGGTATTTTTTCTACTACAAAGGTAGTTTGAGAGTCCGTAAGGTAGAGCAGTAAATGTCAGTGATCTTTTGGCTTGGTGTTGAAGGTTAGCAATGAAGAAGCCTGTGTTAGCTCTTGAGTTTATGAAGAAACAAAAAGGGCAGGGCCCGTATTCCTAAAGATTCTAAGAATCCTCTAAGAGAGCTCTTATCTTAGCCTAAAAATTCCTAGCTAGGAGTCTTAGCTTAGGAGTGATTCCAGAAAATTCTTAGAGAACTCTTAGCAAGGAATGGACAGAAACTCTTATCTTAGTGAGGAGGTGTGGTTGACCCCGTTGCTAGGTATGAGTCATCATTTCAAGAGGAGTGATTGGTTGATCCTAAAAGCTGGATAAAAATACACTTTTGGTGATAATTGGCTTAGAATGGACATCAAATTAATAGACTTAATAACAGAATCTAATCTCTATGAAGACTGTATAATTATAAATAATACTTTACATAAAAATAAATAAATAGTACGCTATACTTTAAAAAGTATCCTATAAAATGTGTGATTAAACTCAGGCCACTACCACAGTATACACATGCTGATAGTTCTATTTATTTGCTTTCATTCATTTACCACACTGGTAACATTTTGCACTTCACCTATTTGGTATTAACAAGAGTAAAATGGCTCAGCTTTCATCAATTTCTGTGATTGCTAACCGGCCTAGAAGAAGCAGTGTTGGTCGGTGTTCAAATCTTCCAAAAACCGAACAGCAGTGGAGAAGAAATGAAGTAGGAAACCCAACTGAAGAGGAACAGTGTTTGCTTCAACTGGTCAATGAGAATAAAAGTGTTTAGAGACGTAGATTTGGCTCCAAGTCATCACTGCTGCATTTTTGCATTTTTGCATTTTTCCTGCTGCTAAATACCTCAGTGTTGTGATGACTTTCATTTCCGGTGATACAGTTGTCCCTCGCTATAACGCGGTTCACCTTTCGCGGCCTCGCGGATTTTTTTAGTGCAATTATGCATGCTTTTTTTTTTTTTTTTTTTTTTTTTACAGCGCATTGTTTTCTGCGTCCTGATTGGCTAAGGGAGAGGCTGCGTGTCGTCTTCTGCGTCCTGATTGGCTAAGGGACTGTAGACCATTGTCAATCAATCTCCTCCGTACGGTGTCTCTTGTACAGTACAGAATGCGTTCAGCTTGCCAAATTTACATATACAGTATCTTTGATCGCTGGCAGTGTGACTGAAGTGCGGTATGTTTGCAAGTTATTGAGAAAAGTGTATGAAGTGTGTAGTGAGGGGTTTTGCAACCGTAAAACATTTATAATCATTGTAAAAAATAAAGCTGACTACTTTGCGGATTTCGCCTATTGCGGGTTATTTTTAGAACGTAACTCCCGCGATAAACGAGGGACCACTGTATTGCGATTGTAACAAGCTTGATTGTCATTCAGTGTTTGGAGAATATCTCTCCTGCCTCTTCTTTCAGCCATTTTCTCCTCTGCTTAAGAAATTCCTAAGCCTCCTAAAAGTCCTCCTCCCTGCTCTTAGCAGATCTCACCTTAGGAGCACTCTTAAGAGCTAAGATTCTTTAGGAATAGCTTTTATCTTTACTAGGAGCTACTCCTAACTTTGAGAGGGAAACGTCATGATTCTAAGAATTTTCTTAGAATTTGGCCACTAGCAACTCTTAGCGCTAAGAATCTTTAGGAATACGGGCCCAGGTGTATTTACCAGACGGTAATCAATGTCAGCCATTCTCTTTTAGTCTGTGATGATTTAAAAAAAAAAAATCATTAACAAAAATCTGTTGTTTAACATCAAGTTTCCCTTATTGATTTTACCTTACCCGCCTCTCAGCCTTCTGATTCTGAAATGTTATTTTTTACTCATCTTGTTTGTTCTTTTCTCGCTCCCTCTCTTTGTCTCTTTTGTTCCACATCCTTCTCTTACATTGCGCATGTAAAGGTAAATGTTATTTTAATGTCAAGTGCCTTTTTCTTTCTCTACCTCCCTCTTACATATTGTTATTAAATATAAGTGGTATTTTAATGTCAAGCTCTCTCCCTCTCTTCTCCAGGTAAATGCTCTTTTAATGACGATTTCTCACGCTCCCATACTTAGAAATAGCATTTTAATGTCGCGAGCTTCCCCCTCTCCCTTCTTCTTTAATTGTCGCTACATTCATCACACTTTCACTCTGGGCTTCACCTCTTGTTTTCTTTCACTGTGTTTTGCTGTTTCCTTCGCGTGTGTCAATTTTCAAATCCATTTGTTTTCCTCATTTTCATCCTCCTACTCTCTTCTTTACCTCATGTCTCACCTTAGCTCCTACAGTTATTTTCTCTCTGCTCTCCTCTCCTTCGTACATCCACTCACTGGTCCCCATCTTTCCTCATACTTCTATTACTGAAAATGAAATATTTCCAGCCTCTGCCTCCACTTCCACCGCTGGTTCAAATCCCAGCAGTCCACTGCACCTGATACTGCGAGGTTCGGCTAATTGTCGTCCCGTTGTGGCTTTTCTCCGCCACGTAGTGACTAACGAGGGCAAGGGGACAAAAAACCCCAGAGAGACAAATGCTGGAGAATTCTGAGGAAAGAACGTTTTATTTAGTTATTTATTTATTTTTGTGAAGAAAAACCCAAAGCGTCTTAAATTGCGGGTCTGTATTTCTGTAGCGACACATACACAAGTGTGCAGTTAGTGTTGGAATGAAATTGTGCGACAGATTTTTCCAGCACATTTTATCTGGTAGTCATGACTCTGCATAAAAACCTCTTCACTGCACTTAATACACACAGCTGACTTGCAGGGGTTCATCTTATTCCTGAGTTGAAGTGATGTCTGAAAGCGATGCAGCTCCTTAGCTCTAACACATACAGCAGACTCCTATATGTCCTTCTCTGTGGCAATATGTCAGATCAAATCAAATCAAGCTTTACTGTCATTTGAAATGAAATAGCGTTTCTCTCTGAGATCTGTGCAGACTGAGCAGAACAGGTAAAAGTCTCAGTTAAAATACTAAAAGTTAAAATAAGTAAAGAGCACAGCTTGTTGGAGAAAACTGTTGAGCAGTCTGTTAGTTGTACTTTTGCATGTTCCAGTTTGATGCATCTCCACTTCAAGATCTTGAGCCCATACTTGCAGGACTTGTAAAGGGCTTCAAAACAACGTCTGAGTTTGGTACCTTCTGTTCTCCTGTGTGGTTTCCTGTTTTATTTTGGATAGTTTTACTCTTTGCATTTTACTTTCTGTCTTTGTCTTTTCCCGCCCTTGTGATTGCACTCACCTGTCCTGCCTCGTGTCTTTAGTCTGCGTGCTCCTTCCCTCCTTAGTTTCACCTGTGTCTTGTTTCCCAATCAGTTCTGAATGTGTATAGTCCTGCCTCTGTCTTTGGCTCTTGTCAGTTCCTCTGTGTTTCTTTTCTGCTCATATTTTCTGATTGTCTTTGGTGTGCCTTTTTTTGGTGTGATCCTTCCTTGTCTTAATTTCTCCTTTGAGTTTCTTCTTTTGTTGGACTCTTGTTTTAGGAATTCCCTGCTCATCGCTGCAGAGCCTTTAGTTTCATTTCTTGTTAGTTTCTTGTTCCTACTTCCTTCTGTGTCCTATTTTTTCTGTTCTTCTCTTTGTCCTGCTACACGTCCTGACATATGCTGTCTTTCTAATTGAGTACTTTTTAAATATCTGTACTCCTTTTCAAACTGATCACATCCTGTTTCATGATTTTTGTAGCTGCAAACACAGTCGCTCAACTCAAACTTCAGGACGTCCTGGTTCCGACTCAAAGTCCATACTGAAACAGCAGTTTGACTCTGTTTTGCAAAAGAAGGAGAGCCTGACCAGGCAGGAGGAGATGGTGACAGAGAAAATGAGTGTGGAGCTGTGATTGCAAAGGAGAAATTAATGATGACTAAAGGGAAAGAGAGGATCAAATAAACAGAGAGCGAGTGGACACTGGACTGATATGAGAATTGGTTCCAAGTAATTAATTAAAGCCACAAATAAGATCTCTGCTCTTATCATTCTTGCTGTGTTAATGTCAATGAACTTAATAGACTAATATATCAAACCACTGATGCCCTCTATCAGATACAAACCTTCACCACCTCACACTGTCAGGGACATCTGCAGGCCAACACTGTTCAGTCAATTGAATATTTATCTTTAAAGCAATGAACTCTCACATAGTTCATTTAATGCATCTAGGATCAGAAAATACAACGACACAATGAAACATGAGATAAAAATGATAATAGCCCTGTTTCATCTGCAGCAGGATCTGAGTTTGTATACGATGGGTTTCCACTGTAGTGAAGAAACTTCTCTCTGCTGTGCAGCATCATGTATGCGTCTGTGTCAGAGGAGGATGTTCTCAGCTGCTGATCAGTTTAGACACAGCCTGGCAGGTACGAGCCTCCTGTGGGATAATTACTGCATGGGCGATTATCTTGAGCTTATCGAAACAATGCTACAGTAAATGTGTGCTGTAATCAAAGCTAAGGGTGGTCCAGAGACAAAGTAGTTGTTGGAGAAACATCAGAAAAGGAGACTTTCAAAATCTGCAATAAACGTGATTTGCACATTTTAGTAAAACTGCCACTATACTAGAGAGAAGAAACTATCATAGTTTGACTAATTCATGCATCGTTCCATCTTATTTTATGGAGATTCAGAGTCTTCTCTTCCTCTCCTTGTGTTTCATTTACTGGTGTCAAACATTCATGTCTCATCCTGTCGTCCCTTTAGTGCTGGTTGTTAATGTCAGTATGCTTTTCTTGTCTGATCTTGTAAAATGTCAACACCAGTACCTGGATTCATTGAGGATGCATCAGGAGACAACTAGTGTGGACTTAGTACAGCCTGATAGCCCAGAATGCATTCAGGTGTTACTGGGCACTCTGCTGTTTCCAGAGTTTGATAATCTGACTCATGTCACCCGTCTAACACATCACCTGGATTTTATTAAAAAAAAAAATATATATATATATATATATATATATATATATATACCTCTTCATGCACTTTTTGAGCCATTTTTGTTATAAATAAATCCGACTCCAGACGACGTGTATGATGTCCACATAAAGCCCACCTAAATGATTTGGTCCAGTAGATCTTTACAGGAACATCATCAGTTCCCAGACTCTCTCTCTCTCTCTCCAGAGTGAGAACTGTTTGTTCGTTTGTTCTGTCCGGCTGTTTCATCATGAGGCTGCTGAATAAATGAATTCCATCTGTGTCTGATTTGGGTATTAGAAACTGTATGTGTGCTGGAAGGATGGGATGTAGGAGTGTGTCGTCATGTTAAAGAGATTAGTGGTGATTAAAGAGGAACTGGCACACGTGATGACACCGGTTCATATAAAGCATGTTCAGAACGTCTCAGGACATGTTCAGTGTGGGTGATGGACAAACTTTGTTCATGACTTTAAACATGTGGTGTGTGTGTGTGTGTGTGTGATAGGAAGCCGAACCTGCCATTAATTATTCAGCTGCAGGACAGAAACAAGGACACGATCCAAAGCCAACTCCTGCTCATCCTTTTTTCCTTCTTGTGGCTCATTTTTCATCTTTCATTCTCATTTTCTCTTCCTTCACTTGTGGCTTTGCATTTCATATTTTTTTTCTTACTACTTCTCTCTCTCTCCATCTCTTTGACTCTTTTCTATTTTATTTTTCACACTTCATCCTTCCTACCCACTTTCTATTTTCCATTCCATGCTCCATGCATGTCTCATTCACTCTTCCAATCCTCCAGTTATTTTGCTCTTTTGTTCATATTTTTTGCATACTTCCCCTCATTTGCCCCCTCTTTCTTGTTTGTTTTTTATTCTTTCCATCTCTTCACCTCATTTCTGCTCTTAAATTCTGCTTTTATATTTTTTTATTCTGTCATCCTGCTTCCTCCGTCTTCCATTTACTCATTCTCTCCTTTTTTGTTTCCCTCCTCTTTTCCTTCCCTCCTCCATTTCTGCTGTTGTTCCCGTGCATTTATGCCTCCAAAAAAACTTGACTTTCATTAGATTTGTCCCGTCTTCCACGGTGGTGGAAGTGGCGGAATACCAATGAGCTTCCAGAGGAAGTTGCAGTAATCCAAGGCGTCAGCCTGCGGCGTGAAAATATTTTCTCCTGGAGTTCCATGAACACCGGCCATCAGATAATAAGTCACTGCAGCCTTGTCCGGGAAAATAATGTGCTGGCTCTTTGATTTTTGTCTCGGTTTTCTTTTGCGGGTCACTGATCTAACGTATGAATACGAGTCTGACAGCGAAGGAAAAGTAAAGCAGTGCCATGTATCAGTTTTCTGACGTATGGTTCGTTTTCTAAAGTTGCTGTTAAACACACTGGGCTGAATGTAAGGGTTGCTGATAGCAGCCTTCAGATAACATGTGACTGGTGTGTGTTAAGGTTCACGGGCTCTCTGACTGCAGGTCAGATAAATCTGGAAACATTCTTGTGTTCATCATCCTCAGAGTCCATGTCCAGCCTTTTCTTCTCAGCATGTTCAACAGATGGTGGCCGCTCGCTCAGTCAGGATCTCTTAGGGCCGGTCCATGAGACGGTTTTCTGTAGGAATATCTGCTTCTGTCATTCATCTGATCATTTTCTTTGAATGATCTGAGCTTCATTCTCTACTTAAAACATACTTTCATCAGAGAGCATCTCCTAGTTTTAAATAACTTATTATATTATGAACAGAAATAGAAACAAATATTAGATTTCTGCAATGCAACAACCCAAAATAAATGTTTATTTCCATCATATGAACATATGTTGTCAGGATGTTGTGTTTGGAACCTTTTTGTTATCCAGTTGGGTTTCCTTGTATTTCCTGTTTTTCTTTGCATTTAAATCAGTTTTACTTCCAGTCTTTGTCTTTTGCTGCTCCTGCCCTCATTAGTTTCACCTGTCCCTTCGTACCCCATCAGTGTTTCTTGGTGTTTCTTTACTCCTCGTGTTTTTGACCTCCTGTGGTGTTTTGGACTGTTTGGATCACCTTGCCAAATAGTTCTAGCTTCTTATTCCATGTAAAGTAAAATCCATTAAAGTTCCTTTGTCTCCCGTTCTTGCCTCCTCCTCTGTCCAAATGTGGGTCCTACCTTCCTTCCTACACCCCTGACATACTAAGGCAAACATTTTGTGTTAAATTTTACGAGAAACCAAATCCTCTCCCTACACTGACCTACATTCATTATGTTTGAACCTGTGGCGTCAAAGGGGAGATGTCCTCAGTGAATGGAACTCCCTCCTTATCTCATTCAGCCATAGCTGTCTGGCCTTAAACAACTCTCTCTGCAAGTCTTTTCCGTCTGTATGTCTCTTTTATTACTCACTCTGCATCACCGCCTCCTTCTCAGCAGCTCAGTACAAAGACGAGCTGCAACAGAATGTGTCAGTCAGCAGCAGTAGGTCCATTAAAGGACTCATGAAGCCTGCACACTCTGCTCTATCCTCACCGCTCTCCTCTCTGTATTGTTAGTTTCTTTTCCTCTCGGTTGTCTTTCATTCCTTCCCCTCCCTGTTAACAAAGTGATTTCTCTTTATCGCTTCCTTTGCCTCTCAGAGTACAAATCTCTCTGCCTCGGTCTCAGCAGGGATCCTTTTAATAAGGTCACTTCAGAAAGCCCTCACAGCTCAGGAAGTTATAAGAAATGTTTTATTTATTTTTTTTTTTCACACAAACTCACACAGCAACACACGCAAAAACCTCCAGCTGAAAAAGCCAAAAACTTGAAGCTCCAAGAGTTGGTGAACTCCACAGACTGTAAAAACAGTGGAAGCCATGACTAAAAGCATGCAGAGCTCCCCCTGGTGGCTGGTTGCAGTATAGGTCATATGCTCCGCCCCCCTCCATGTTAGTGGGCGGGACTTTGGTCAAACTAAAACACTTAAATACACGTCACAGCTTTATTTCAAGAATGGTTTCTGTCGTTTTAGGTACTTGATGTGTATGTTCCTGTGTCCATTTTCTTCTGAGAAGTTTTGTTTTAATTATTTGATGCTAAAAAAAAAACAGGATGTGACATCATGATGGACAGTTGCCAATGACAACCTCTCCGCAAAGCGATCCCATAGGGGGAAAATGAGTGCAGTGTATGATCCAACATTTCGTAGAGGTAGAGAAGAGCGCAGTGTTAATCAATCACCAGTGAGTCTAGAAGAAGTGTGGGTGGTAGTGATGGGAAGTTTGTCTGTTTTCTGAGAGTCGGCTCTTTTGCCATGGTTCCCAAAGTGTCGGCTCTCTCGGCTCCCTATTGGCTCTTTATTTAATATTGTTTATAGCCTAATATTTTAGCCCTACACATGTAAATACATATCGCATTCAGTGTTTTTATGAGAAGCCTAATTCTCATTTTGTGCAGTTGTTACAAAAGCATTCTTATTTTTTAATATTTCAATACTTTAATTGTGCAAACAAATGAGCAAAACACTACAATCAAATCCACACAAGCAAAAACCGAACCAAACTCAGTAAAAAAAAAAATTTAAAAAATTTAAAAAACTATCTACATACATTCGTACATGCTTCCTCATCATTGTCTTACTCAGTCAGCCTCGGCGTCTGTCCCCCTCTCTATGATTTCACATAATGCTATGATCCTAAGTTCTCACATGTTATTGGCCACATGGCTTGCCCATCAAAACAAAGTTCCACCCCTGTCCTCACCCAAGCAGAGATGAACAAGCAAAGGGCAAAAAAACAGCGGGGAGCCAACTCTCACTGGATGGGAATCGGCTCTTCTGATTCACTACCAAGCATCGGCTCTTTTGCACATGACACATCACTAGTGGGCGGGGCATCTAACTCTTGAACAGTACTACTCAGACTTTTCCTCTAAACTCACAAGATGGTGCCGTCCATATCCCCGGGATATTAGAGTCAGTTCGACCCATTGAAAACCTCTTGGATTTGTTTCATTTCCTCCTTTTTATATTTCATGTGTTCTGTGCTGGTTGGATCAGTTCATATGGAGCTGATACGTCTACTGGTCTAACATGAGATCAGACGACATGATCAATGTCCAACAGCCTCTAGGTGCTTTTCTCTTTGCATCTGCAAAAGTTAGACTAATATTTTACAAATTTTATTTCTAAAAATATTTTAGGAAACTATGCCAAAGACTCGATGCACAAAGATCATTAACTATCTCAAGTTTTACAGAAGTTGTGTATGTTTTTCCTCATAAAAGAGAAAACGTAGGATCTGCAAATCTGTGACCCAAACACCCAAAGATCAGAACAAGGGATGTTAATGATCTTATCCATCCAGCTTACACACAAATATATAAAAAGAATAGAGGAGCGATGAGCATAAATAACAGAATAACCTGAATCAATTTCTCATTACATTTGGAGAACGCTTAGTGACTCTCTCAAGAAAACACACACACACACACACACTGGTCCACTGGCTGAAATAATGCTAACGCTAAGCTTCCCAAAAATGCCTCATGTGGCTGAAGGCTTTAAATCCCCGTTAAGGCTCCGGTCTCGCTGGGAATTTAAAATTAATAAGCTTTATTACTGAGGTGGTAAATAGAATACAGCTCCAACGCTCTGGTCATTAAGCTCAAGTAACAATTAGGTTAAACATCCAGCATCAACGCCCACTGGATGACCTCTCTGTGACGTTATGCTTTATTGGTAATAAAATCGGGACCTGTGGGAGCTAATGTAGCACGAAATTTATATTTTCATAAGGGCAACTACAGTGTCAGTGTTGCAGAGAAAGCCACCTCATGAGGAGGTAGCGTAGTGACTCATTTAGTGACTCATCTGTGATGTGTCCTTAAGATTCAAAAAGAAAACTCTTAAATCTGAAGGAGGACACCTGGAGAGTACTGTATGTGCTGATGTAGAAACATGTTCTAAAGGTTTGTGTGTAGGAGTGCCGGTGACACATGAGTGTGCTGTTTTTGTTTTCCTGCCTTCAACTCTAAAGAATGTCAGGTCGACGACCCCCCCACACCCCCCGCTGTTGTCGGCTGTCAGTCAGAGAGAGAGCACTGCCGTTAAAGGGCCCATCCAGAAAAATACCCTGCTTTCAATTATCATGTGCTTCCCTTAAAGGAAAAAATAAGTGGAATTGGCTGATTGGACATTTTCAGAATCACATCGACTCCTCCTTCATTGAAATATCCTGAAACCATCCGTGACTGATTTTATTTCAGGACAGGATGCAAGCCGACTTCATAAATCAAACACTATTCTCTGTGCACTTTTAATGCAGACTTCAAGTCTCCACCTCAAACTTGTATGAGTTTCAGACCAAGCTGCACACACGTCATCTTGTTCAGTGAAGATCAAACATCAAATATAATAAAATGAAAAGTAGCAGCAGGTGAACGTTTGCTTCTGTTTTCATGGATCAAGAATCATGCTCCTGAACCAGCCCACCTGCATTCATCTTCACCAAGGGTACATTTATATATACTGTATTAGTCGAAGCCTTGGTCATGTTTAGTTTTGTCAGTCGTCCTCACCTTTAGACACATTCCCTCGACCTTTGACTTCAGCGTATACAGTACATTTACATGTGGAACATTGCAACCTCCGACCTAGCATCAACAAACTTTATACTTATTTGATATCTGTGCACTGATGCTACTGGATTCTGAACTGAATGTCCCTCAGACATGTTAAGGGCACCTGTATAATATTTTTTTTTTTTTTTTTACTGTATTTCAGTGTCACCTGAATGTTTTTCATTTACAATGCAGACTAGCAGCAAAGCAGATTAAAGCTCACTCCATTTCCTCACTAAGATTTCTGATAAACTTTCTCACCTTCTACTCTGTAAAGCACAGGTGTCAAACATACGGGCCATAGAAAATTACATAGAAGACTGCAGTTATTCAATGAAAATAACTGCTATCTCTAATTTGTCCACTGTTTTAGTCAGACATGGACAGAACACAAACACTGAGACCCAGGACTAAACAGCAGACAGCAATGAGCCCAGATTGCACTAAATTCATTCATCTTCTGTAACCGCTTGTCCCGTGAAGGGTTGGGCTGGAGCCTATCCCAGCTGTCATAGGTCTAGAGGCGGGGTCCACCCTGGACAGGTCTCCAGTCTATCACAGGGCTAACACAGAGAGACACTCACACCTACGGCCAATTTAGAATCACCAATGAACCTAACCAGCATGTCTTTGGACGGTGGGAGGAAGCTGGAGAACCTGAAGAGAACCCACGCAGACACAGGGAGAACATGCAAACTCCACACAGAAAGGAACCAGAAAATTTGGAGTTGTCGTTACTTATAGGTTATTATTCTATTATCTTACTAGTCTGGTCCGCTTGAGATCAAAGTGGGCCGTACATGGCCCCCGAACTGAAATGAGTTTGTGTGTATGTTTACTAGGAAGTGTAGGTGTCATTTTATTTTCAATCACAAACACTTTGTTGTCATTATCGTTCCTACTATCTGCATTTTGCAAACAAAGCTTGCGGCGTGGCCATCTGATAAGACAAAGACATACAAATATCTTTCAGAATAACTAGAATAAGAGAAATATATGGCAGGGCAACACGGAGAGTCCAATGAGACCTGGAAATCACATCGCTTGCTCTTCACCCTCCAGTGACAGCTCAGCTTGGATGGATCCTCTAAACTTTATGTGGACTTTTCTCCCCATTTCTTTTTCATACTTGATGTTTTCTTGTACATAGACCTGTGAGATATACAATACATGCATTCATCTTTTATCATTATACTGATTTCTTCTGCAGTACCTAGTCAATGCACCTCACCTGTCAAACACCACAGAAGGTTTTGAGTCACTTCTTGCTCCCAGAAGGATGATTTTCTAGTGTGAAGGAGAATAGAAGCATCTCACATGAGGTTAAGGACTGCACCGAGTCATGGAGCTGCTGTGTGGATGTTGCCTTTGAGAATCAGGGAAAGCTTGTGTCTTTTTTCCCTGTAATTTCACACTCTGTGTGGCCAGAGACAAAAAGCTCAAATGAGCCAATTTGTCCAAAAATTGCCAACAATTAAAGTGAGAATTAGACAGGTCCAGGTGCTCGAGTGTTGCTGCACGGGGCACAGAGAGAATAGGATATAAAACCGTAGGGAGTAAAAGAGACTTCCAGAACGGCACGGGGACTGGAGAGCTAGGGCCAGACCACATGGGGAGTAACTGATGAGGGTCTTAAAGTACCTGAGGAACACAGAAAGTGCTTCTCTAAAGGGCCCTTTGTTGAGGGAGGTTAAGGTATGACATACCAGGATCTGCTCTGTGTTCTCAAGGTGAGTGATTACTACTGTACTCTGCAGGGGATAGGAGTGTGGAGCTGCACAGTGGGGAGATTAGCCTTTAGTGAGGAGGCCCAGAGCCCTTTTGATAAGTTTCTTTCTTCTGGTTTTTACATTTTTTTATTTTTTTTATTTCCAGTTCCCCCAGAGGAAATGAGCCTGCCTGGTCCTCTGCAGGCTAACGACACCGTGGCCGTCCTCTGATTCTTTACAGCATCACTTTAAATCTAGATATTCATGCATGCATCTGTCATTTCAGAGCCTTGGTACTTATAATATACTGGCTGTGATTATTCAACATCTCTGGAGTGATTCAGTTTGGGTTTCCAGCAGCAACTAGCTTTAAAAACAGATTCTGGTGAGGCCTCTTTCTTACATTTCCTCAAAAGGACAATCTGCACTCTAGGATTTTAATCATTTTGCACACACAGCTGGAGCACCCTTCTTCCTTCCATCTGATAATATTAAGACATGTAAATATCAGTCAGAATAAAAGGAAGGAGATCAGACATGCAGGCAGAAACAACAGTAAAAAAATAAATCCTTGAAGATATGCATCAGTCCTCTGAAATAAATCAAAAGAGGAGTGAGACTAATTTGATTTCCTTCTTTCATATTAAATGTTTTCTGCCGGTGCATAGCTGGAGCTGTTATGTTGGCTGAACATGGCAAACCCGTCTGGTGACAGATTTCATTTGGATTTCATCATGGGCTGTAACCATAAAAAACCTCTGCACGCAACTGGATGACATATATGACTGTATCACTGTTACACGCCTGTCCATCATTACATGAAGCCGACCCAAAGGATTTGATTGGCCCGGCAGATCTTTGCAGGAGCATGATGCGTTCCCAATGGAGAAACTCTGGCTGGCTTTCAGGCTTTCAAACAGTGGGCATATTCCCAGTGGAGAATGTGGAGCATTCAGCCACATCATTTTTTTTCTCAAGAACTGGTGGAGACCAAAAACCCCAAACCCCAGTGGAATGATGTGTGTACACTCAGGTTTCAGGACCATGAACATTTTTCATCTCCATTTTCTACATTTCCTCCACACGATTCCTGCATCAGTCTATTTTTTAAATATATATTTTTTGCACACAGCTGGCGCTCAATTTTATTTACAGTGGGCAAAACCAACAATACCAAGAAATGCAAATATCATTCTGAATAAATGGAAGAAGCTGAGAGAAGACAGGACAATGCAGGCAGAAACACTAGTCCAAATAGACCTTGAAAATTTCCTTCAAACCTCAAGTCCAGAAATAATAATAATAATAATAATAATAATAATAATAGATGGATGACTGAGATAAATTGGATTTCCTCTTTTTCATATTTCATGTTCTCTGCAAGTGCACGACTGGAGCCGCTGACATGGAGCTGATATGTCTCCTGTTTGGTGATGGAGACTGAGGTTCTGCATTAAGCTCATTCTTCCTTTTTCAGCCAAGTTAGTGAATAAGGAGCTTTATAGGCAAAAGGATAGCCAGATAATTAGAGCTAAAAGCAACTTGGAAATTAAATTTAATCTGGAGAATGAACAGGAACACAAGCGGAATCATATTGCTGCTGTAACTACTAGCTGAAATACACTGGTACATGATTTCAGATCTGTTGTGAAAATATACATATGCATCTTTGTAATTCCTAAGAGTCTTCAGGATCAAAACCTTTTAAATAGAAATAAAACCAAAATGAATGCGTAAATCAGATGAACACACTTTAACCGACAATAGATGGTTTCTCAGACCGAGTTCCTACAAACAGGCTCGATGCAGTAGACTTAGACTTGGATAAACTTTATTCATCCACAAGGGAAATTGCTTGGTCACAGTAGCTTAGTTGTACATAAAAAACACTCTTAAGAACCTCAGATAAAAAAAAAAAAAAAATTAAATAAAATAGAAATAAAAAGTAAGTAAAATAAAATCTAGTAAGATAAAATAAATGCAACAAAAGGAATAAGAAATCATCAACATTATATAATCCAAGATTTTGTTGCAGTCCATCCAGTGACTGATGAAACATGCACAACAATATGTGGAAACCTCATGGTGTCAGGGTTTCAGGAGAGGTCGGACCCAAACGCAGAACACAGCAGGACGAGGCAGGAGTATTAAACAAAATGGCTTTAATAGAAAACTGAAGACGCTGCACATGAGGCAGAGTAATCCAAAAACAGGTGAGAACTAAAACCAAGGGTAAACTAAGGGTGTATTCACACCTGCCTTCCCTTAGCAAAAAGAAGTTTATTCAAGTGTACTACAAGTATACTTATTTCATACTAAAATTGAGGTAGTACTGTATACTAGTAGTTTACTTTTCATATACTATATTTCATATACTTAAGAATAGTATAGTGAAGTATACTTAGCTTATACTGAAAAGTATAAAGAAAAGACTAAGACTAAGTATATATATATATACTTAGAATAAAAATGTTTTTTCACTACATAATTTGTTTTGAGGTATTACCCCTGTTAGAAACTTACATGTTCAAGATCATATAGTGCTGAACTTTAAAAGTTTACAGTAAATGGTATGTGTGTTCACTAACATTATCTTTATGTACCTTAAAAACATACACAACAACAGAAACATTGACTTGACTTTATTGATCAAGTTCTAGTCCCTTTCACAAGAGTTTGGCAATGGTGTTATGTACACAGCATCATCTATTTCAACAAGAACACATTTAGTTTTAATCATGTCAGGCCACACAGCATTAACAGTTTCGTTTAGTTTTATTCTCATATATAAAGTTCTTTGTACTGTGAATCTATACATACAGGCCTGTCTGATTCAGTAAGTACCTCAACTAAAACACAACGTAGTTTGGCACATGAACAAAAAGCAGAAATTTGATGTCAACACGTTTGTTTAAAAATAACCAAGTCATTAATTAAACTAAATGTATTATCTTTCAAGCATACAGCACTGTTGTACCTCTTCTTTAGTCTGAAATGTCCACATCCAGTTTACTTGTGGTAGGGTTCCCAGTGTTGACTTCATCATCATCTTCTTCACTGCTGGAAGTGTTACTCCAGTGTTCTTCTGTGTTGATTAGATTATCTTTATTATCATTCTACATGTGAACCAAGGAAAGAGAATGAAAAATGTAGTTCATAAAACGATGACTGAAATTGTGCAGGTGGTTTGCTGTAGCTTTTGCCGTGTGCTGACAATGTTGTCATTTGTCTACACTTGGGTTGGACTAGAGGATAGGTCAAAATGTACCACAATTAAGATAAATTGTCTGTTAGATGGTATGAATGCACTCAACTATTACAGCAAACCTCTAACTACATGTACAGTAAACTACATGTGTGCACTGTTGACACTTTTTGAGGGTGTCACTGGAAGCCCTCTGATGAGTATTATATAAATCAGATTCTTAAAATTCAATCAAGCAGGATAAGAAAGTTACCAAGATACATGGGGCAATGTATCCTGGCAACAGAATATGTCCTGACATATTTCAAGATTGGATGTCTGTAATAACTTGGACAAACTGTGTCATTGTGTATTTACCTGTTGAAAGGCAGTATCCAAAAGCCTAAGAGTGGAGGAGCTCCTACTGTTGAATCATCTCTAACTTCTCTGTGGGAAACAATATATACATTCAAAACTAGGATACAAATTGATGAATTCAATCAATGTTGCTCAACTAAATGTATTACAAATTAATGCAACTAGTAATTTATATAGTCCCCAAATAAACTAAAATAAAACATTACATTTCAGTCTGACCTTTTCAACTGATGATGATTTTTCTTACATATCAAACCAGTTCAACATAAATATGCAACTCGAAACGGTCATTTAATATAAAATTAGTCACATGATAATCTTGGAGCTAACCTCACATCACCAGCAGCCTGTGGAAAGTAATGGAATGGAATATTCTACCAACTCTGTAGAACATAAAGCTCTGCTGCACTGTAAGCAGCAAGC
This sequence comes from Chelon labrosus, assembly GCF_963514085.1. NCBI lineage: Eukaryota > Metazoa > Chordata > Actinopteri > Mugiliformes > Mugilidae > Chelon > Chelon labrosus. The sequence goes on along the minus strand of NC_140346.1, from coordinate 28,077,075 downwards.
TAGCTGCTGTGTTCTGATCTTAGACATCATGATCATTATCTGTTACTTACTTTTACTTTCCATCTGTACTTGGTAGTCCTTGGAATCTCTGCTGTGTAATCCTCCAAATGTATTTTATAAGGTCTACGACGTTTCGCGATGTTAGCTCTAATGAGCTAATTCAGAAGCTTCTCCAGCTCTCGCTGTCACAGGGTCGCGCTTTGCACTTCCGGTCCATGTTCCTGCCTAACTGGCGTCCACCGCTGCAGGTAACTATCTTGTTCTCCAAAGAAAAACCAACGGTCCCGTTCTCAACAAGGAAAGAAGGAGAAAACGACATGGAGGTGAAGTGGGACATTAAAGGCAGAGAAAAGTCAGATGGTCCAGCCTTTTTCCCAGCAAAGGTCTTACCCACTAAACATTAGACGTCTGATTGACGTGCAGATCAGGTCTATATTGCGTCCGTCGGTCCATGACCAATTCTGAACGTCTACACGACGTGCAAACTAGGTCCGCTATTTCGACGTCTAACCATGACCCCATTTAGACCTCAATATGCCGTTCAACATTTGATCGTCAGACTAGATAACTTTTCTGGAGGTCATATGGACGTCTAAGACAGGTGCAGGAAATTGACGAATGTATTTTTTTTTTTTATTTAAGATAAATATCAAACTTGTTATCAACATGATTAATCAGTATGAATGATTAATAATTTATATTCATATTCATTGTTGATTGTTGATTTGCGATTAAAAAATATTTATTATTTATTTATTGTATACATAATATTTTCTTATTTTACATTTTCTTATTTTTCCTACTGGTTTATTTAAGGGTCTCTGGACCGTAGTTTGTGCAACTAATCCGGTCTGGCTAAATTTAACTGAGTTCTGCGCCACAGTCATATCGGGTGAAATGTGTGCGAATTCGCGACTCTAACTGGCTGAGGCATTGTGTCATCACATACACCGTAAGAGCCACTCTGATTGGCCCAGGTGTTCCTCTTCTGTGGAAGCAATGGCCGAGTCTGCACCGTAGGCTGCGACCTCTACTACAGCTGTTCTAAATCATTGTTCACTAAATTGCAGGTAAGTTCGGTCAACCCATACTGCCTAGTTAACTTTATGTTCATTTATAGTGTTTGCAGTTTTAGCTTTGTCGTATTAATCTAAGCAGTTGTTGCTACAGTTAGCATTGCATCTTTTCCCATCAGCTCGTTAGCTTTTGAACACAACCACCGTGCTAACGTGCTACAGACGCTTTAACGTGAACAATTGTACACATTAAAGCGTTTATTAGACGTCGAAATGTTTGCAGGGAACACTGCAAACAACAGTTGCTCGGTCGCTATCATTATCAGAGCGATAGTAGTTATTCCTGTGTGAGACTTTGGCTGGCCGCCATTGTTGGGATAACTGTTGTTGTTGTTGTTTTTTTCCGGCAATTCAGACGCATTTTAAAAAAGCTGGCTGTGTTAACTGGCGTTTCGATCGCTAATCATTTGTCTTTTTCTACTTGTGCAGATGGAGTCATCCTGTTTGATAATCGGGCAACTGAGGACTTCATAAGGGCACTTTTTTTTTACTTTTATTTTTATTATTATGTTATTGTTCTATTTGTATTATATTTGTAGGCTATTGTTACATTTTTATTCACAGACCGAAGGTAATTTTATTTATTGTATTTTACCACTTTTTCACAAATTGTACTGCATTTTATGCTGCCTAAGACTGACGTTTGCAATAAAGATTGGGGAAAAAACTGTCGGGATTGGATTGTGATTTATTGTAGACCAGACTGTAGTCTAAAATGAGTTTAAGTTTAACGTAGAAACGACGTCTAGAAGACCACATTCGGACTACAACTGGCTCCTATACGGAGGTCCTGTGGACGTCGGTAACGGACGTTCACTCGACGTCGGGAAAAGACGTCGTCTGTTGTAACAGTCTGCACCTTCAGAGGACCAAACTTCGACGTGCAAAAACGACGTTGAAAAGACGTTATTTGAACGTGTCTTTGCGCAGTGGGTAATGTTTGGTGGTAAGTTGTTGCATTATATTTCTTCCCAGTTACCTTGATAGCATTAATTTAATCTGTCACTTTGTCATAGCCCAGTTGTTTGCACGTGACGTCACCGCCGGCATGCTGCCCATTGTTTTCCATCAGTTACCACTCTGTCATATTCAGTATAGATCAGGGATGAGCAACTGGCGACCCGGGGACACACACGGCCCGCGACCTCACTCGAAGTGGCCTTTAGATTAATTTTTGATAATTATAAAAATGTGTCCTCTGCGGCACTGAATCAGTTGTAATGACACAGTTGGCCACTAGATGGCCTCTAATGCAGACGCCGCCTCATACACGCTTCCACCGGGTCTTCTCTACCAGTGAAGAAGAGACGTTGAACCGTGGCTAAGAGCGGAGGAGAGAGAAAACTTGATCGAGAAAATAGTGTGTGTGTTTCAGGTGAAATGGGAAGAAGATTATCTGTTCACAGAATTTAAAAGCAAACCTATGTACTTAGTCTGCTTAGAGATGTTATCTGCCTTGAAAGATTTCAATTTAAGTCGCCGCTACAACACGTTGCACAAAGATAAATACGAGAAGTATACTGAAGCTGCAAGGGCTGCTATCGTAGCAGACCTTAAATCAAAAGTACACAAACAACAGCGACTTTTTACCAGTGGCCACTGCTGGTAGTGGTGAGGTAGAGTGGGTATACGGGGAAAATGTTCAACTCTTTCTTAGTGTAAAAATTCACAAATAAGTTCTTGCAATTAATGTTTGTCTAATGTTCTGCAGGTTTCTGACATCCTTGAAGAGGATGGTGATTTTTATGTTTTATTTTCATGAGCCCTTTGCACTAAAAAAAATAACTGTAAGTGGTTATTTTTGTTTGCTTCAGTAAACATATATATGTATATACATATATATATATACACATATATGCATTCCCTCTATAGAGTTTATTTTTTTCCTGATTGCATTTGAGTTCAGAAATGTACCTGATAAACCGTCCTTCATGCCTCTTTAACAATTGTGTTCATTGTGGATGGTGAATAAAAATAACACTGAAGTAATGTTTTGTGTTTTTCACTCACAGTCCATGTCCAGGCCAAGTTCCCTGACACCACCATGCAAGATGTGAGACCAATCAGAAGAAAGAAATGCAACAATATAAGCTATGCCAAGCAAGTAGCTGAAAAGAAGTCATAAAAGTAACGTTTTTGTTTCTGTCAAGGTATTTATTATGTTTGGTTCCAAAGACGTGCACTTTTCTTTTACCTTTTTCTTTTGACAAGGAAGGACTTCAGTTCTCAGTTGCAGACACTGTTTTGTTTACATTTTTAATTTTTCAGCAAAGAAGGACTTTATTTCATAGAAGCTCTTTGTTTTTGAAATGCACATCTTTAAGCAGGTATTTGTAAATACACTGTATGTTATAAAATGTTCTATAAATATATCAAACTTGTTCTCAACATTCTGTCTTGTGATTTTGTAAATACAATGCAGTCTAGTGCACACACAGTATGGGTTAACTTTAAGAATACTTAGAGAATACTAGAAGAAGTATATTTCAAGTATATAAATAGTATGCTACAAGTGATATGCTAAGCAAACTTACAAGTATACTTGTAGTATAATGACAAGTAAACTAGTAAAATACCAAAAAATTGTGTTTTTCAGTTTTAGTAATTCTAAGTTCATACTTACCCTTAGCAAAAAGTAGTATACTTGAAGTTCATTTTATTAAGTATGCTTGAGTATAAGTATACGTATAGAAAGTATACTACAGACCATGTACTTGTAGTGTATACTAATTTAATACGTCTTCGGACTAAATTGGAACATTTTTAAGTTTATAAAAGTATACTTTATATTTTATAAGGTCATTTTAAGTTTACAAAAGTACACTTTCAAGTATTCAACAAGTACACTCATCTATATACTACTAGTGTACTAGTTATATACTTCTAGTCCATGTTTTAGTTTATAAAAGTGTACTCTAAGTATACCACAAGTACACTCATCTATATACTGCTAGTGTACTAGGTATATACTTCTAGTCTACATTTTACTTTATAAAAGTATACTTAAAGTATACTTTAAATGTTCCAATTTAGCCAGAAGAAGTATTAAATTAGTATACTTTCTAGTACACTACAAGTACACTCATCTATATACTACTAGTATACTAGTTATATACTTCTAGTCTACATTTTAGTTTATAAAAGTATTCTTAAAGTATACTTTTATAAGTAAACTTAAAGTATACTTTTATATACTTAAAACGTTCCAATTTAGCCGGAAGAAGTATTAAATTAGTATACTTTCTAGTACACTACAAGTACATGGTCTGTAGTATACTTACTATACTTATACTTATACTCAAGTATACTTAATAAAATAAACTTCAAGTATACTACTCTTTGCTAAGGGTTGTTTAGTTCGATTAAAACGAACTCAAGTTCGTTTCCCTGCTTGGTTCGGACTTTTTTGACTGGTGTGAATACAATCACTCGAACTCTGGTGCGGACCAAACAAGCGGACCGAGACCCAGCTGAGGAGGTGGTCTCGGAGCGGTTCCTACCGAACCCTGGTGCGGTTCCTTTATGGTGTGAAAGCGGCCCGACTTCGATCCGACCCAAGTTGCAAAAATCTACCTTTTTGGATTTGACGAGCTCCCGTAGTTTCCCGTAGTTTTCGCGCATTATGGGAAATGTAGGATAGCCCAGTGACACACACAACAGAGAGAGACACGTGAAGCAAACAAACGCAGGTAGGTTAGGTAGAGATGAGCCGTTGCAAAATAACGAGCATGATATGGTTAAACTCATGTTGCATCAAACGGTCTTGACGCTCGAGCACAAGCTGTAAGTTTATAAACCATATTGCTAGCATAATAACAAGTAGACCTACAGTACGCAAAGTCTCCATTGTAGCCTATTTACGTGGGACATTTGGCTTCCTTCTTTACCCCGCCTATACGTTTACCAGCCAATGGCTGAACGACCTTAGCACATGTGTTTTTGTTTATAAATTCTGGTCCGGTTGCAATTAATCACAGTGTGAAAGCGAACCGCACTAAAAAAAAAAAAAGAAAAAAAAAATTGGTCCGGACCAAAGCAAGTGAACTAACGGACCTTCCTGGTGTGAATACGCCCTAAGGGTGTATTCACACCTGCCTTGTTTAGTTCGATTAAAACGAACTCAAGTTCGTTTCCTTGCTTGGTTCGGACCTTTTTGACTGGTGTGAATACAATCACTCGAACTCTGGTGCGGACCAAACAAGCGGACCGAGACCCAGCTGAGGAGGTGGTCTCGGAGCGGTTCCTACCGAACCCTGGTGCGGTTCCTTTATGGTGTGAAAGCAGCCCGACCTCGATCCGACCCAAGTTGCAAAAATCTACCTTTTTGGATTTGACGAGCTCCCGTATTTTCGCGCATCTATCAAGAAGCGTCTGTGTGTCTGTCTGCCTGTGGCGAACCGTTGGCCCAATTGATTTGAAACTGGGCAGGTGTCTCGCTACGGGCACGAAGATGTGCACTGCTAAGTTTGACGTTGTTTGGATAAGAAATGTAAAATATATCGGTAAAATAGATTTTCTCCGCTCTAATATTTCCAGTTGCCTGATGACAGTTCTAAATTATTGCGCTGGCTCAAACGCTAGATGGTAACCATGGCAACGGAGACTCAACGTTATTTTACAGTTTACAGACAAAACATGAGTGATTTGATCATCTATCTATAAATCAAGAATTTCTTTTAACTTATTTGGTGAGTTTGTGTCTGTCTGTCTGTCTGTGGCACGCTGATTTGAAACTGGGCAGGTGTCTTTGTGGGGAGGAGACATGGGTCACGACAATGGTCACAACTGAAAAATCTTCTTCAGCTCCCACTATAGGAATACATACTTCCGACGGGCACTGCACTAGTTATGGGAAATGTAGGATAGCCCAGTGACACACACAACAGAGAGAGACACGTGAAGCAAACAAACGCAGGTAGGTTAGGTAGAGATGAGCCGTGGCTTAACCGAGCTCTGAGGAGACACGCTGCCTCCTAGATATCTGGGCAGATGTCCAGATATCTCAAATGCTGGAGAAAACACATAAAAATGCAGAAGTATATAAGATTTTTAGTAAACAAATGAGAAAGAGGGGATTCCAGCGCTCAGTTTATAAACCATATTGCTAGCATAATAACAAGTAGACCTACAGTACGCAAAGTCTCCATTGTAGCCTATTTACGTGGGACATTTGTCTTCCTTCTTTACCCCGCCTATACGTTTACCAGCCAATGGCTGAACGACCTTAGCACATGTGTTTTTGTTTATAAATTCTGGTCCGGTTGCAATTAATCACAGTGTGAAAGCGAACCGCACTAAAAAAAAAAAAAAGAAAAAAGAAATTGGTCCGGACCAAAGCAAGTGAACTAACGGACCTTCCTGGTGTGAATACGCCCTAAGGAACACAAAGGTACAAGTCAGACAGGGGAAAGTTTACAGAGAACAGAAGCTGCATACAAGAACACAGGAAGGATTAAACGACCAAGAACAAAGGGAAAGGCAGGGATATATATATATATATATATATACACACACACACACACACACACACACACACACACAGGTGGGCAGAGAGGTGACGAGACACAGGTGAAACTAATGAGAGCGGAGCACACAAGGAGAAACCAATGAAACAATCAAAAGGGTAAAAAAACAGAATACAAGACATTTCTCCAGTGAGCAGCAGCTTCATGCGTGGTCACGAAAAACTGCATGCTGCTGAAAAGTCTTGGACGCTACTTAAATAATCCTCTACCGTACACACATCCCAGTGAAACTATCATCTCCTTGTAGCTTAATGGAAACCTTTTTAAAGTCATGTTTGATTGAAGGTTGCCAGACCTCTGGGCCTCTCAACACGACTAACCACTCACCTCAACACGCTACACTCGGACCTTTTAGCACCTAAACCCGACGCTGTTGATCTCCAGGTTCGTTTTGAAGCTTATTCATGTGCACTTCCACGGTCCCTCCTCTTATCCATTCACACGTTTATGTTGGATGTTAAACTGATTAGACCATAAAGCGGTGTGTGTGAGGAAAAACAAAGACTTGTTGTCAGCACAATTTGATTAAATTGGATTTGGACTTTTAATACATAGCAGATTTGCCATAAATAATAAGGAAACATAAAATCAGGATTGGAAGAATCCTATTTATAAAAAAAAAAAAAAGCTGATGTAAACACCTTAAGATCCTCTGGCGGGGAATTCCATAACTTGAAAACAGCAAAACCTGATCACCCCTGGTTACAAGGAGCAATTAATTGATGGACATCAGGCTCATAAGGAGTTAAAGATCAATATGGCTTGGTGCTGGGCTTTAAAAACAAGCAGAATACCTTAAAATATAATACACCTGCAGCCAGTGAAGACGAGCAATGTGAGTAAGCCAGGGTGAGGTGCTCTGCAGTAGTCGAGTACGGAAATCACAAATGCATGTGCAATCTTTTAACAGTCTGAAAATGAAAGAATGGGTTTAGGGTCAAGAGATTTTGTCACCCGAGAGTTAAAATAAAAACGGGAATCAATAACCACTCCTAGGTGTTCGGCCTTTTGTTTAACATAAGTAGAATTTGGCCCCAACCAGCTGTGGAGCAGTCAGTGTTGTTTCCAGAGCTAAGAGCTGAGCCAAGACTGGTGATGATGATATCCGTTTTGGAGTCCCTAAGACTGTGAAAATGTTCGGAGTGCAAGTCTTTAATGTGAGCCAGGCAGACGTTACTAGTGGGTTTCAGACAGAGGCTTAATTGTGTGTCATCTGCATAACAATGGAAATGGATGTTGTGTTTACTAAGAGAAAATAAATGGACCTCTGTGGAATAATAGAGAAAGTGTAGGAAAACATTAACTCAAAAAACTGAGCCCTGAAAGTAGCTGCTGTTATGATGTGGACAACTCAAGGGAAAGGACCCAGTCTCTGGACTCAAGTGTTCAGGCACAAGGACGGAACTTTAATAAGAACATAACCTGGAGCGGAGTTCCAAAAGAAAATAAAAGATCAACAGGAGCTGGCTGCCAAAAAAGCTGGAGCGTGGGCTGCACCTGAAGCAAACAGAGAAAAGCAGGTTTGTTAGATCGAGACTAAGCGTTGATTGCTGGTCCAAACGTTACTACCACAGAGGTAACTGAAGAACTGGTGATGAGTGGGAGAGTTAAAAAGTCCTCAGGTGGGGTTAATTGGACAATGAGATGCAGGTGAGAAGGCAGCACAGCCCAGGACAGGATCCTGAGGCGAAAAGGAGACAGCCAAACAAGCACAAATGCAACAAGGGCCACAAGTCGCCTCTTAACAGCTGCTACGGCTACGGCTCAAGGGGTGCAATAGGAAGTGGAGATGAAAACAACAGAGGAACAAAAATAAACTCAAATGATAGAAAAAGCAAAAACAAGTGAGCTTAAAGAGTGGCGTCCTTTATCCTTTATCCACACCTGGTCAGGTTTGGCTTATTGGGGCAGTTAAGACCATGAACCAGCCAACGACACCTGCACTGACACTGCAAAGACATTGGAGGTGTAGATTTGTGTAGCAGTAGCCAAGGTCAAAGGTCAGAGTTTTTTTTTTTTAATTATTGCAGGTTCATATATAGCAGGTGCAGGACATAGTGAGGTGAGAAGACGTTCCTCCAGGACCACGGAGCTACAAGAAGACAAGGACCAAGTACAAAATGAGGGACTGGGCGTAGAGCTTTTGTGTGGAAGCCGATGCAGACAGACGGTGCTAACAGTGCAAAGACAGACAGCATAAAACACTCTGGAAGACAAATGCAACAGAGAACGGTGCTGACTAATAGGCAGACTTACACAGAATGAGTTAGTGTGATTGCACACATCTTGACAAACACTATGCTGCTAATCAGTCAAATGTTTGCAAAGGGCTGAATGTAGGTTGTGATTTCACTGTGACTGATTGTGCGTATGTTGTATGTTCAGCTGCCAGCCGTCTGTGTCAGCTGTCTGGTTTTATTGAGCCATCCCCGCTGTGAGGCAAAGTTTGAGTTGGCTAACATGTTAGCTAAAAGATTTCTACTATAGACTTCTGCTCTACGCATGTACTTCATAAAGGTGGTTCAGGATCAAATCTTTTAACTTTTAACACAACAGATGGTTTCTCTGACCAAATTCATACAAACCTGCTTGATGCCGTAGATGAAACAGAAATGAGGAATCCATCTGTACGGACATGAATGTCTGCACATGAACTTCTGTCTTGTGGCAATCCATTCACTGGTTAATGCGACATGCACAGCAATAATAGGTCACCTTAAGGTGATGCTGAAGAAGTCAGGAGACGGACAAAGCCATGTACAGAGTGTATTAACAACCCAGAAAGTACTTTGCGATAGAGAGGCATGCAGCTAGCAAAAACCCTGAACATTCATTCATGAAAGAAGAAGGAAAGCACTGATAGTGAGAGAGTGTCATTATAATCCTGAACTGCTTCTACGTGCAGTCGTGAAACCTTGAGTGTTTGAGAGCGTGTTGGCTGCATTTAAAATGTGTTGCAAAGTAATTCGTCTGTGTTTGTCATTAGCCTCTGTCGAGCTGCAAGCTGTTCGCCTGTCTCGGGCTATCGTGTTTTCCGGAGCGATCCCCGTTGTGACTCAAAGTGCCGAAGGGGTTGATGAACCAAAGGCGCCACAATCATCAAAGAGCAATCTGGAGGCTCCCCGCGGCTGCAATCTGAGGAGCCCCTCGACATTTATAAAAGGCCTCTTTATTTATTTATTTAAAGTAAGTTCGAAGGACAGAGATGCTTCAGATCAATCGAAGACATGGCCATTTAAGGGTCTAATTTAATGCACAAGAAAAGGGAGTTGTTCTCAATAATTCTCTGAGATCACTTCTGAACCGAGGGTGAACGCTGCCAGCCTTCACAGGACAGGATCCAAGCTCGTGTCTAACTGCAAAGATGAACATGTCTGCTGGTAAGTGAACTAAAGGGGAATCAGTGCCTCGTGTTGGCTCAGTGTCGCTGCTGTTCATCGCTCATGAGGAATGTGTCGGAGCAGCTCGGAGCACTCAGTCTTACACAACAAGGCCATTTTGTCTCTCCCTCATTGTCCCTCTGCCTGTCTCTGTGAGTTTCTCTGTTTTTATCTCCGTCTCTTAAGTACAGCTCAGCAGCACAAATGTGTTGTCATTTACATGTGATCGATCAGAGAAGAACGGTGGCGTTCCCCTGCTAAGATGTCACCCATTTGTGGACTTGTGTAGAAAACTAGAGGCAATTATCTCCACGGATGTCAAACCCCTCTGGTGTGTGTTGCCATTTACATTTCATCTTAGAACAAAACGCCGTGGAAAATCTTGACTCTGCTGGACTCCAGGGGTTTAATGCCTCAGCTTTCTGGACGTCGCCTACACGACCCGACATCAGTGACAGCATCATTTCTTCAGCCGTGTTTGTGATTACAGGCCCCAAAACATCAATCACTATAGAACTTGGTTGAGAAAGTGGTTCTGCTGCTGTAGAGTATCAAAGCTACTGGAAATATGAAAAGCTCCATGCTTCTGTCATTCCTGGAAACTCCTCACCTGATTCTATTTGTTTTTACCCCACGTGGAGCAAACATGCTCAGAGAGAATGGATTTATTCCAACTAGAGAGAAACCAGCAGGGAGATTATTGAGCAGAATCTCAAAGGTTTATACTGCTCCTCTACATGTGAGGAAAGAAATGAAAATCATGTCAAAATCTGGGGGGACTCAAACCAACAACCTTAGAGTGTCTTCTCTTGTAGCCTGATGAGCACCAACAACTCTTTTCTGAGCTCCTCGGAAAACTGTTTTGTCCGTGGCCCTCATACACTGACTGGAAACACTAATCAGAATCAGAATTTGGCCTTGAAATTGAACTTGCAATCCGAGAGGTGCACCGATGAGGCGTAACATTATGACCACCTTCCTAATATTGTGCAGGTCCCTTGTGGTGACACATCAGAGAATGGACATGGGCCTTCTGAGGGTGTCCTGTGGTGTCTGGTAACAGGAAGTTGTTAGTGGGGGGGCCTTTGAGGGGAGGGGCTTCTGTGGATCATCTCACAGATACTTGATCAGTTTGGGATCTAGTGAATTTGGAGGCCAGGTCAACACCTTGTGCTGTTCTTCATGTTTTTTTTTTAGTTGTTCCTAAAGTGTTTTTATGTGTGTGTCTGTGTCAGGCTGCATCCTGCTGGGGATGGCTGCTGCCATCAAGGAGTGTCATTGCTATGGGGTGGGGGTGCCTGGTCTGGTCTAGGTGGGTGCTACATGTCTAAGTAACATCCACACCAATGAATGCCAGGTCCAGAAGTTTCCCAGCAGAACATTGAACTGTCACAAGATGGTTTAAATGTTGTTCACTTCTCCTGTCAGTGGTCATAATGTTGTGGCTGATCTGTGTATGTGATATTGGCTCACTTTCCTGAAATACATCTGTAGAATATTTCTGTTTTAATTGGGTTTGATCGGGTTCTCTTTATCTACTTGAAGGACATTAGTCAGATGAAATGTGGCTCATATCAAAAGCACTAAATATCAAAAATAATTCCTCCTCATTGCAGAGTGTCAGACGGCCTGGGGATAAGAAACACATCTTCCTTTTTCTAAGAGATGACAAGAACATTACATTTCCAAGAAATTCCCCTGTATATTAGCAGGACTGGCTAAAACATGCCTCCACTCTATTTCTCATCCTCTCCTATCTCACTATTCTTTCACCTTCTTCTCCATCTTTTTCTAAAGTTGTGAGTGTGGCCAGGTATTTGTGTGTGTCTCTCTCTGTCTCCGTCTCAGAGGATCTATTCTATATTTTTTGCTGATTCCACTGTGTTCTGTGCCAGTGGGTGAGTCTTTGACGGGTGTTTTCTTTTTTAATTTTAATTTTTTAGTGTCTTATTGTGAGTTGCTCCATTAAATTGCATGAATTATTCTGTACCTCTTCCTCTTCCTCTTCCTCACTCTCTCACACATCCTCCCCTGGCAGCTGTTTGATGTCATGACCCAACATCCAATTATCTGTAAGGATGGAGATGTCGGGGAACCTGTGAGACACACACACACACACACACACCAGGTGGGAGATGTGACTGGATAATTGGGGAAGGTGCAAGGAAGGAAATACTGCAGGGAGGGAAAAATGAAATGGAGACAGAAAGGAGAGGGACCTGGAGGGAGATATACAGGTCAGGGAGGGAGGTGTAAGGAGGGGGGGAGGAAGACACATCACATCACACCCCAAAATTATCTAACCAACACACTAAACCCCAGACGGATCCAACATGTGACTAAAAGTCACAGCTCAGAAACGACGATTCCCTGCACATCCTCCCTGAACATGAATTATTGATTGTTCCCACATTAAAACTAAAAAAGGGACATTCATCTAAAAGAGTTTGCTTTGGTTATTTTCACTGCAATTCGCAGGAGACGACAAAAAATAAGGATGATTGCTTCTCAAGGTGGAGTGAGAGATGATGGCAACACAGAATATAAGATGAGTTGATGTTTCAGGTGAATTGTGGCTCTAAAATAAATGCCATTCTGTTGTATCATAAACACTTGTCAAAACATTAGGTACACTAGTGAACATGAGTGTGTTCTAATGTCTCATTTATGACCTATGTCCTAATGTTCAGTAGATTTTGAAATAGCGTCAGAAACGTGGTGATTCACCTGGATGATCATTTTTGGAGGAAGGTTCTCCAGCTTCCTCCAACCGTCCAAAGACATGCTCCTTAGGTTCATTGGTGATTCTAAATTGGTGTGAGTGTGAATGAACCTGTTTTTTTTTTGCAAACACAGTACAGCAATCCACACAAATCTGAAGAACTGACATGTAGGAAAACAGGATGAGAAGTTGGTCCAGAACCTGTCGACAGGGAGCTCAGTCATCCAGAGGACTGAACTTTGCCATAACACCAGAGCAACTTCCAGTGGTAGACCTCATCACTGCCACGGTATCCACCATAAACAACACAGAAGCCGAACAACTAAGGCTGGAGGTAACGGCAGCCCTCGCCAGTGCCTTAGACCTGAAGAAGCTGCTCGGATGAGCAGTGAAGTGTCGTCAAGACACTGTCTATGAAGGTTCTCAGTCATCCGGGTCATGGTATACCACAAAGCGTTAAAGGAATGCGACTGTTCTGTTAACGAACAGAAACTATCACGACTAGTGTCCATTAACGACTAGATGATACTTACCTGTCTCTTCAAGACACTCCACAACTGAAGACCAGCATCAGCAGCCCTCTTGGTCATTTGAAATTAATGCTGAATACCAGAACTTTCCATGGAGACTAGATTAAATGCAGTGCTGTTATATTATGATGCATTCACTAGTGTACCTAATTAACTGGCAAGTGAGTGCACAATAATAACTTCTGTCTCACTGGAAGAACACTACACTGGTTTTCTGTTGGTAGGTACGATTTTAATATTTCCGTACATGTGGACTTGAACATAACGTTGAAAGGCTGCTCCTTTCTCTAACACAGAGTTATCAGGGTTAGAGTTATTCTGCACTAAATGCAACAAACTGATCTTCTGAAAGACGCTGGTGACCAAGTAATTCTAAAAGTGAACCTCTTTTCACACGTGCACTGCACCTTTATCCACATAGACTGGATGCAGATATCAGAATCACTCAGGCTTGCTCATTGAACCGTCTTTATCCTAAAAACTCATTGGTGCATGGTCTGTGTAATGAGCCTGTCTGTGTGGATACAGCAGCTAATTATTGAGAATGCATCAGGCTAATGACATTTCTGCAGCGTATTGCTTTCCACTCCTTCGTCGCTGTTCCAGATACGTCCAAACACACGTAGTAAAGACGTCAGCTCGGAGGCATCATTTCAGCTGACTCCTCCTCCTCCTCTCCTGAACACTCTGCAAGGCGCCAACCCCCTCGACTAAACCAGAGTATTTCCAGTCAGTGAGAACTCGTGTAACCGAGGGGGAAAGGATGATGAGAAGTGAATGAAATAATGATGAATGAAAAAGTTATTGTTATTATAGGGGAAGGGGGGAAGCACAGGTACTGGTGATTTTATCGGGGGAGAGCACGCTGACAGCGACCAGGGGAAAGGGAGGCGGAGAACCACTCGATGCCGGTGTACTGAACAATGATTTATTGGAATGGACTTAACAAAATAAAACCACAAGGTGCTAAAACCTTAAAAGATTTTTAGAAAAAAACAAAGATAAAACTACGATCGTTAAAAACAGTCCAATCCTAAAGGGCGTCTGCTGGGGTGGCCAAGCCGGGTCCAAGGGCAGTTCAGAGGGGGTGGCGGAGGTCTGCCGCTGGAGCCAGGGGTTACCGGTGCCTCGGTTACCGATTGCAGCGGCCGTCCCGGGAATCGCCTGAAAAGTAAAAATACGAGACCAGTACGGGTGTCCACACAACACAGTTGCGCCGCCGCAAAACCACACGTCAGAGCGTTACTATGTCCCTAAGGGAGGTACTCACCCGCCTGGCAGAGCACTATGCTCTGCCGCTGCGAGTAGTTCGTGTTGTAACGCTCTGGGGTTTCTTCTTTCCTTCGGTCGGCGCACCCGCTGCCTGGCCTCGTCTCCAGCTCACTTGGCGTATTCCCTCTGGCGTATCCCCTCTGGCGTCCCGACCTCCTTCTGGCCCTCCGGCGTCCCGACCTCCCTACGGTGTCCCTTTCCTGTATCAGCTCTTCTCACCAGTCCCGTGATGCCACTTTTATATCCGGGGCAAACCCTCCGTGCTACTCTGATTGGGTAGGTGGCCGTCTATTAAGCACAGAGGGCGGTACCTCCCAGGTGCAGCTACTCCACAAAGGTGTGTTCAGGAAGTCATTAAAATCACGCGCATGCATTAAACACAAATAAAACAATTAAAACACAACACATAAAAGCATGCAAAGGTAAAACCTCAATAAAATATAAAACAAGTAAAAAAATACAATCACTCTAAAACCTGTCTTCCTGCCCTGTGACACTTCACCACACCTTAATGTTAGCAGTCCCTGCAACATTGTCAATCCCTGCATCTCACTGGGGGTTATCCCAATTTGCCCCTGTGGACCGTTGTGGTACCGATTCTTCTCTCGCAGGAGGCATCCCTACAGGCCTCAGGGGAAACCCATAGATCAGAGGCAAGGGAAGCTCCTGAGTCTCTGCAATCGCTAGAGCTATCGGTGGAGTCTCTCATTTATCCAACTGTTTGGGTTGGCAGTTGACCGCTGTTGCTCCCTCACGGTTTGTATAGGTGGCTCTGGCACAATGCTGGTTGGTTGGAGGAGCAGTCTGATCTCCCTTAACAGTTCCTGAGTGATTCCGGACATTTGTAATCTTACATCCTCCATTATCTCTCGCTTCAGGGTCTCTTTCCAGTTGGCACCCTGAGTCTGAGCAGACACACCTGGGTTACTCACAGACGCACATATTACCTCAGGCCTTGGGTTCCACGCTCCAAATCCAGCAACAGTGCTTCCTGATGAACAGCAGAAAAGGTTTCATCTGGGTTGCGGCGGACGTAAACCTTCAAGGTTTGGGCCAGGGGACCCTCACGTAGCCCCAGTAGTAGCTGGTCTCTCAAGGCAGTGTCGGAGGGGGCACTGTCTGGGTCATGTCGCCGCAGCCTGCAATGCAACTCTCGTAGCCTAAGGACATATGAGGGTACCGTCTCATCTGGCCTCTGGACACAGCTAAAGAATTGGGACCTTAGCACAGGTGTAGGGGTCCTATCACCATATAGTGAGTCTAAATACAAAAAGACTTTGCGAATTTGGTCCCTTTCACCCTCATCTAAAACACTTATCTGACGCTTAGCTTCCCCAGCTAATGCACCCAAAACAATATCGACCTTCCTGGCTTCTATCAAGTCTTGTGTGCCCAACAAACCTTGCATTTGTTCCTTCCAATCATTGTATTTTAAATCGTCACCTGGTCCTTTAAACTTTGGCAACCAAGGGGCGCCAGGGTACACCGGCATCATCATGGCCGCCTCCTATCTTGGTCACTGCAGGTGCTCTAAACCCCGATCCTGCCGACAACGCCAAAATCTGTAACCGAGGGGGAAAGGATGATGAGAAGTGAATGAAATAATGATGAATGAAAAAGTTATTGTTATTATAGGGGAAGGGGGGAAGCACAGGTACTGGTGATTTTATCGGGGGAGAGCACGCTGACAGCGACCAGGGGAAAGGGAGGCGGAGAACCACTCGATGCCGGTGTACTGAACAATGATTTATTGGAATGGACTTAACAAAATAAAACCACAAGGTGCTAAAACCTTAAAAGATTTTTAGAAAAAAACAAAGATAAAACTACGATCGTTAAAAACAGTCCAATCCTAAAGGGCGTCTGCTGGGGTGGCCAAGCCGGGTCCAAGGGCAGTTCAGAGGGGGTGGCGGAGGTCTGCCGCTGGAGCCAGGGGTTACCGGTGCCTCGGTTACCGATTGCAGCGGCCGTCCCGGGAATCGCCTGAAAAGTAAAAATACGAGACCAGTACGGGTGTCCACACAACACAGTTGCGCCGCCGCAAAACCACACGTCAGAGCGTTACTATGTCCCTAAGGGAGATACTCACCCGCCTGGCAGAGCGCTATGCTCTGCCGCTGCGAGTACTTCGTGTTGTAACGCTCTGGGGTTTCTTCTCTCCTCGGTCGGCGCACCCGCTGCCTGGCCTCGTCTCCAGCTCACTTGGCGTATTCCCTCTGGCGTATCCCCTCTGGCGTCCCGACCTCCTTCTGGCCCTCCGGCGTCCCGACCTCCCTACGGTGTCCCTTTCCTGTATCAGCTCTTCTCACCAGTCCCGTGATGCCACTTTTATATCCGGGGCAAACCCTCCGTGCTACTCTGATTGGGTAGGTGGCCGTCTATTAAGCACAGAGGGCGGTACCTCCCAGGTGCAGCTACTCCACAAAGGTGTGTTCAGGAAGTCATTAAAATCACGCGCATGCATTAAACACAAATAAAACAATTAAAACACAACACATAAAAGCATGCAAAGGTAAAACCTCAATAAAATATAAAACAAGTAAAAAAATACAATCACTCTAAAACCTGTCTTCCTGCCCTGTGACACTCGTCTGACACTGAGTTGTTTTTACACATCGACTCCAGACACTGATTTGCAGTTTCACACTTGCAGCGGAAGATGTGCGATTGTCAAACAGTCTGTGGGAAAAACTCGATCATATGTAGTTAGACGCCTCACAGTTACGAGTTATAAGATTTAAACCCTTTTGGTTTAGTTCTTCTGACCAGTAGCATACAGTACAGCGAGTGTACGCGGCAGGGCTGCTCGAAATCTCCACCCCAGCTTCTCTCTACTGCACATACTCACCGTCACCAGATAAAAGATGGCAGCTCCCATTTTGAAGATGTCAAATTTTTGTATTTGTGTTTTTTGTGCTTTTTTGATAACCTTTTCCCTGTTCAAAGTTGTCACTGTCTTTCTGTATATATATATTTTTTTTTGCCAAATTCTGTGCTACTGGAACAAGGAAATTTCCCACACGTGGGATTAAATAAAAGTCTTATGTCTTATGTCAAAGTTAACCAGTGAGTTCTCTGAAAGATTTCAAGCTTTTTTGCGGTGTCCATCCGTCTTTTTAGAACTCTTAAAGAGTCGTCTAAGCATCTGGATGAAAATCTGAAATGTTTCTAATCAAAAATAGCAGCACAGATGAACCTAAAAGCTCTCTAATGCTTTCTAAAGAGCCCATAACGTATTCTGTTAATAGGAAATCTTATGGCATCAGTGTAAGAGAATAACCTTTCGATGCATCACGTAAGAATTACTGTATAATCCTTTAGAAGTGCAGCGTAAGGACATGGAGGGATATTAGTGCAACTCTGATTAAATGAAAGAGAGCTGCGACGCGTTTATCCTCAGAGATGAGGAAGAAAAAAGTTGTTGATTAAATGAAATAAACAAAAAAAATCTCGATTGTCAGACATCTCTGAGCTTCTCCTCTTTCATCAGCAACGTATTTTCTCTTTAACCTCCTTCCTCCTTCATTCCTTCTCCCTGCCCTCTCATCTTCTCATCTACCGGTTTCTCTCTCATCTTCTTGCATCAGCCGCTCCCTCTCTCTCCCATCTCTTAACATTTCCAAATGTCCTCCGTGGTGTCCTCCTCTCCTCTCGTTTTTCATCACCCTCCTCTTATTTACATCATTTTTCCCCATCTCATCTTCCCAGGCAACTGTCCTCATCCCGTCTTCCCTTTTTTTTTCTCATCTTTCTTACTTGTTCATGTGCAGCTCCAGCTCTTCTCTTTTCTCTTCAGTCTCCCAGGCCTAATTTCTCTCCTCCTCTGTGTTTGTGTTCGACAAAATAAATGAAAGAAGAAGCATCACGACGTGTTTACAGGACTGTCTGCCTCTTGCTCTTTCTGACAGGGATGAAATTATCGAGGAGGTTTCTGGTCCAGGTGTGAGTCCCTGAGCATGCAGCCTGCAGAAAAACAGAAAACAGACCTTACAGTGAACGGTGATACGTTTATTGCTTCCCAAACCTGATGCAATTAAAAGTAAAGGAGGGAAATCTAACCTTTAAATAAAGAGATGTTTAACCTGGCCTCTTAAGCCTTTTGCATCATTTCTTTTTTATTATTATTTCCACTCTTTTTTTCAGCTCTACCTCCGCCTCTCTTCTTTCTCCCAGGTCTCCTCTGTTGCAGTGATAACCAGTGTCTATCGGTGCTGTGTTATAGTGTCTGGGTGCTGCAGATAGCTTATCTTAGGAAGGCTTACACCTCCAGGAGCCCAGACAGCCACCCACCCCCCACCACCACAGTACCCCCACACACACAGGGTCAAAACATGTAATTACATGTGGTCTGTGCTCGGCGCCAAAACCTGGCTCAATAAACACATGCAGTGGAGAGAGAGAGAGACAAGAATTCCCTCACTGCCGTGTGATCATGTCGACTGCAGGCTCAAACAGAGCCGGAGTTTAATCAAAGAGGCTCGGACCCTCTCAGACATTAGTTCACTGCGTATCAACAGATGTGCAGGATGAGGGTATTTCAAGCAGTGTTGCAAAAGATGAGAACGGATATTTGAATGAATTCACAGGCTCGTGAAGACGTCTAGTTCAGATGGTTTGAGTCGCGTTAGCCTCGTCCTTCATTAAATGGAAATATCCTGCAGCTTGAGACGCGTGTTGTTCACCGTAGTGTCAGGATTTGGACTTTCCTTGTTGTTCTGTCTTTTTTGTTTTTCACTTTTATTCAGTTTGCAAGTCTTTGCGTTTTGTGTTTTACTAACTGCGATGGCAATATTTCATATTACTACAGACGCTATATTTCCTTAAAGCGCCACTCATCTTCACACAAGTAGCTTGGATGTCAGTAAATTTCCACTTTTAGGCATAGCAGTTACTTTTATTGAAACATTGCAGTTAATATCTTCTATGTAACTGTCATACTTTGCAAATTCATCCTGCGGCCCAGATTGGACTCTTTCGTGGGCCGGTTTTGGCCCACTGGCCGCATGTTTGACATCTCTGCTTCTGTAACCGTGGCAGTAAAGACACAGCTGATTAGAATTAGTAATTCCAGGTTGTTTCTCCTCCTGTTGGCGTCTTTGCTAAATATTCTCTGCTCACAGAAAACCCTTCTGTCAGTCTGTAGCAGCTGTGCAGTCCACCTTTCTAAAGTTTAATTCTTGTGTTCTTCTACTTATTAAACTACTTCTGCTTAATAAATTATACATTTTACAAAGATAAAAGACTCCTGTGATTCTCTCAGCAAAGCTTTAGTGCTTTTTTGGCTCCACACTTTCTTCCTGTTTAAATTATGATCCTTGACTCTGTGTCTTTTCGTTGGTTTGGCTTCCCTTGTGTTTTCCCACCTGTCTAATAGTCTCACCTGTGTCTTGCTCCATCATTAGTTCTTTGTGGATATTAAACCCCGTCTCTCCCCTGGTCCTTTCTCAGTTCATCTGTTTCTTTCTGCATGTTTCACAGCTTTCACATGGTTTGCCTCCAGTGTTTACGTTATTTTCCAGGCGTCTGGACTTAGTATTCTGTTTTTCTGTGTTGGATTACTTTTGTTTTCCTGAGACTGCAGACCTGTCCAGGGTGGACCCCACCTCTCACCCAGTGACAGCTGGGAAAGGCTCCAGCCCCCCCACGACCCTCCAGGGGACAAGAGGTTAGAGAAAATGAATGAATGAACTAAACACATGGCAATGCATGACATGGTCATTTTCAGCTTTGCATGACATTTTAGGATGTTTTAATGATATGTGACATGTTAAGGGTTAGCGTTAGACATGGACAGGCGACCCTTTGTAAAGACAGCATGCGACATGTTACTAATGTTCTGTTAAATGATGACTGGGTTCAATGATCAGAAACATTTCCCAGCATGTACAGGAACATGGAAGCTCCAGCGCTTTTATCTGAAAATGCATAAATTATTACTATTCAAAGAAGCTTCGATGGGAATCAAACGTACTGATTTCTAAAAAGAGCAATTTGGCAAATGACCAACATACACCATTATCTTCAGTAAATTACAACACCCTGCAGTGTTGCTGCTACATTTCTGATCCTGTCTCCCTCTGATTAACCAGAAACCATTTACATTTTGCCCAAAAAGCCATGATTAAGGTCATTTTCACGGCTCTTTTTAGAAACTCCAAACTCCAGCCGTAGGTGTTCTCTCTTTTGGACGCTCTCTTTAATGTATGATGCCACAGAGTTTTTCTTCATCCAGTAAACAACACCATCAAATGCCGTCAGTCACTTTCTTATGACCGGTCAGTGGTTTATTGACCCATAAGACAATTTTATGAAAAAGTAATAATAAAAAAACCTGACTGACAGCACGCGTCCTCCAATATTGCCTCGTAGAGGGACGACGTGCAGAGAGTTTCAGCTGCAGTAAACAGAGTGGACTTCTTCTTTCAACGGCTTCGAATTACTGCACATTTGACTGGTTCAGGAAAATAATAATCTTTATTCGGATAGCACTTTTCAAATCGACATTACAAAGTGCTTCTCAAAAACATTAAAAAACAAATTTCTAATTTGAAAACGGGCACATATAAAACAAACTTCGGCAGATCATTCCACAGCCATGGAGCCCCGACTGCGTAAGCCCTATTACCTTTTGTTTTCAGCCACCCCCAGGGAACAGACAGTAGACCTCTGCCCGAGGATCTCAAGGTACTGTATGGTGCTAAAAGGTCAGCGATGTAGTCAGGGGCACAGCCAAGAAGAGCTTTAAAAGTGATCAATAAGACCTTAAAACTGATTCTAAAACATACTGGGAGCCAGTGGAGATCTGCTAAAACTGGAGTGATGTGATCCCTTTTCTCGGTTTTAGTTAAAAGCCTGGCTGCTGGGTTTTGGACGATTTGGAGTCGTGAAACGAAAAAGGCTGTTGCAGTAATCCAGACATGATGAAATAAAAGCATGTAAACTAGTCTCTGTGTCTTTAACAGATAAAATGGGCCGGATGTTGGAAATGTTCCTCAGGTGGTAAAAACGAGTTTGAACTGTGCTGGTGATATGGGACTCAGAACTTAAGTCACAGTTCATCCAGACACCGAGATTGTTGATGTTCTTGCAGAAGGAACCAGCCAAGGGGAGAACTTGTTTTGGCAGCTGTTGTCCGAGTTTAACTACAGGAAGTTGTTGTTCATCCAGTTTTTGATGTCGTGTAGGCAGTTGTGTAATCAACTCAGGGTTCCCACATCTGATGGCAGCTAGATCATTGAACAGTAGCATCACAGAGAGGTCATCCAGCTCTGTCCTGGGCTGCTCTCTGGACTCAGTGAGGGAGGTGGGTGACAGGAGAGTCCTGGCTAAACTGTCCTCCATGCTGGACAATGAGTCCCACCCCCTGCATGGTGTCCTGACAGAACTGAGGAGCAGCTTCAGAGACAGACTGCTTCACCCTCACTGTGTGAAGGAAAGATTCAGACGGTCTTTCCTTCCTGCTGCTGTTAGGCTCCACAACGAACACTCTTAATATGTTTATTACACCTCAAGGTTCAACACTTTTACTATGACCCAGTTACACCTGGTCCATGTGTGCAATATCTGACAGTCATCTGTGCAATTTTGTATATATGCCAATACTTTTATCTTTTATACCCTACACTTTTTATCCTTTTGTATGCTGTTGTAAACTGCAATTACCCCACTGAGGGACAAATAAAGGTTTTCTTAATTCTTAATTAATTAATTAATCTGGGTATCATGTGCATAAAAGTGGAAGGAGACACCTCTGTTGCAGAGATGTTAATAATAGGAACAGACTGAATACAAACCTGTGAAAAACCATCACTCAGGTTCATTTAGACAACAACCAAAAGGAATTTATGCAAAGGGTAGAGTCGGGGTCAGTGCCTGATTTTGAGTTGAACTGATCCTTTAAATCCCTCACAGACAGCTCCTGTGTTGTACTTCAGCTGTAAATATTGAAACTTCTCTGGCATGCATTAGAAAGCTCAGTTTAAATGAATCACTTGAAGAGCACTCTTAGTGGATCCTGACTTCCTTCAGACTGACAACCAGCCGTCCAGACAGCCATGTGCTTATCAGCCCCGCCTGGCAAACAGCTGACTGTCGTCCCTTCCTCCGTTCTTGCGTAGCTCCGGACTTGGAATAACTTTGTAACGGCCGCTCATTCATCAACCTCTAAAGAACAGAAGGGCGACAGAACATTTCTGCCTTGTAAGGACATCGATAGCCTCTCAGTGTTGCAGAGCTGCAGCTGATATTCACAATGTGTTGGAGGAATGAGTTGAATGACGGCGACGCCCGCGGCATAATAGGAGACATTAAAGGCTTTTTAGACATAATTGGGTTTCTGGGGTTTGGTTGAATGGGTCTGCTGAAGGAAAAAAAAATCTGTCTCTCCACAGTTCTCCCTCATAAATCACTGGAATCACAATCTATATTTCTTGTCTTTCTCTGCCTGTCGTTTTTTATTGCTCCCCTCATCAAGCTTGTTCTCGGTTTCTTTTCTTCTCTGCCCCGTTTTCACCTTTCGCTGTTTTCAAACTCTTTCCTTGTCATTTTAATCTCAGTTGCCATTTAATTAGGCACACTTAGCCCGAGGTTCAACTAATCCAGCTCCCCTTCGATGAGTGCTACCTTCAGGAGGTGCTACCTTCACTCTGATCAGGCCACAGAAGCTACAGCTTGGTCAGTGTTCACTGAGCTGAGGGTGGTTGGTTCCCTCTGTATGAACCAATCATACAGAGGGAAATATTAAACTAGTGCATTTATATGTGCACTATGTTGCCAAAACAATTATTTGCAGTGAAAGGAAAAAAACTAATCAAATCTCAAATAAGTTGCAGCAGTTTTGTCCCAAATTAAAATGTGACACATCAAGTGCACAATTATAAACCAACCAGCTATGAGATTATGCCCTCGTGCTGCTCAACAGAGGGGGAAAAAAACAAAATAATAGAATAAATAAGTAAAACAGTCTTCATGTTAAATGGATGTGAGAGTGACAGCATGGAATTTAAAACCCACTGCTAAAGCTCATAAAGGCCTGACTCTGACCAAGGTCCAGTCAAATGTGGAGCACTAAGAGTGTTTTCTAGATATGCAGTATGGTTGAAGAAGACGGATGAGCAGGGTAGTCTGGCATAAACGTTCTCATTCATTCATCTGTTGTTGTTAAAAGCTGAATTCCTCCCATCGATAGCTATGCATGTGTGGCAAGGAGCGGGGGAGTTTTGCAATGTTAATTAAGGAGGGACTTGCACCCCAGGATATAAAGAGTAGAAAACTAAACTAGTATAATGCAAAGATAAGGGCACAGGGTTGTGACAGATGAGGCAGAGACAGTAGATAAAACTAATTTTATTGAATTTAAATGAAGCAGGGATAAACCTAAAGAAAAGTGGAACTGCCGAAAGAAACAAGGTAACAAGGCAAGTATAGGAAAATTATTTTATTATCAATATTCTAAAAGGTTAAACTCTAATAACTACAACCCATAACTAAAGTCAGTGGGCTGGGGCCTCAGTGGGAGACAGACTACTGGTTACGTGCTCCTTCACACTGGCCTGGCGTACGACACTGAAACAATCACTACATAACATGCATTAAAGCTGCCCCAGTGCCTTCTTGCACGCAACAGGAGTGAGGTCCTCACTGCGGTGCCTAGCCTCCCACCTGACGACACCCAGGCTGCACTGAAAATCAAAAAAAGGAAAACTTCCTGAAACACAGAGAGCACAAAAAGGTTAAACAACAAAAAAAACACAACCCAATTGATAATTAGATAATATCTCAAAACCAGGGACCAAACAAAAGGGTACTTCAACTAAACAAACTTAATAAACCTGGACCAATAAGGAGAAAACAAATGGAAAGGCTGGTCCAAAAAGAAAAGCAAACCTAACAAAAACAGCACAGGAAGGGACTGAAAGACTACCACCTCAGACCACCACCACCACCAGGGACCAGCAAGAGGCTGAACTGAGCCACCTGAAGCCTTTTATACTGCACCTGAAGGAGGAGCTAAGGGAGGAGACTACCTGGGCCACGTTCACAAGCCTTCGCTGAGGTTCACTACACATGTATAGTTGTATTTTAGGTGTCACTCATGGTCCCAGTGGTTTCCTGTTTACCCCCAAATTTCCATCTTGAGTTTCTTCAGCTCAGCCTTGTCAGATTATATTTTTATTTAAACTTAAATCAGGAGCTTGTGTAACTGGGTCCTCTTAGTTCCAACAAATCTCAGAGGGACGCCTGAATAAGAGGAGAAAAAAAAAACTGAAACTAAAAAAAGGCTGTGTAAGGTTTTTATTATGAACCTTGGAGTGGGGGTGAGGAGGGATGAGAGAAAAAAGTTTGAACAAAATGAGGAGTAAGCAGAGCTAACGAGAGAACAAGATCTGGTAAAGAGAAAGAAAGGACATAAAGGAGACGGATAAAGAACAAAGAACTGAACGGATAAAAGAGTCTGAGAATTAAAAGATAGAGAAGCAGCCTGGAACAGAGATACAGAGCATCAGGACAGGGACAACACATTCTATGGTTCATTTTAGTCAGTTCACTGGTTCTGCTGTGGAGCATTTTACATTAAAATTCCTGTAAACTCAAAATGAACGGGCTGCACAAATACTACCTGTTGTGTTTCGCCTTAAAGATTAATGATTTAACATCGCACTGCTTTTTATTCGGAGGTTTTGCTTAGCAGAGTCATCAGGTACCAAGCTGAACTGATCTCAAATTTAAGGCAACACAACTGATTCAACGACCAAAAAGGAAACCCTGTCCCGACCAAAACCAAACCTGAAGTGAATAGTTGAAAACCTGATGTCTGGGTTTGCATTTCTGAAAATTCAAGGAGTGCCATCAAGGAATGTCAGTGCTATGGGGTGGGGGTGCCTGGTCTGGTCTAGGTGGGTACTACATGTCTAAGTAACATCCATTTTGCTTTCATGAAAGGATTTTGTTTAGTTCCTTGCTGTCTATTTTACATCATTGTATGATCTGAAGGTGAAATTAAGTTGTTTTACAAGTAAAAAGTAGAAACAAGTAGAAAAAGCATAGTGGTGGAGTAGTAGTAGTAGTAGTAGTAGTAGTAGTAGAGTCTCTATTGTGTGAGATCTTCTACTACAGTGTCACTATTTACATTCAGTATTGTGGTGACTCACATCCGTTGCTGTTAGTGCTCCTGTAGCTGCAGCCTTCAGACAGAAACTCTTCCCTCTGTGTTCAGCTGGGTTTCCTACATCAGCTGCATCACTGTGAGAGAATGGAGAATGATCTCTGGCAAGGCCATGTTCCTTCAATAAAGTCTAATTAATGCAACAATACTGAATGGAATGAAATTAGCATTTATTTATTCATTATTTTTTTAGACACTGGAGACTCCAGCCTCCAGCCTCCAGCTGCTTTAAGCATTAGACAGATGAGTAGTTCTTCTCTCCTGCAGGATTTTCTAGGAAGGATGAATGTCTCCTCATTTAATTCACATCCCACCTGAGGCCTGCGTGAGCAGATCTAAGGGTTTATTCTTCTATGTAGCTCATTTTATATTGACTTAACATGAAACAAATATATATTCAGTGTCTTCTCTTCTCGGCTCGTTGTCTTGCTGCGTGACCCAGTTTCTCTTCACATTCAGCTCATGGACAGATGTCCTGACATTTACCTCAAACATGATAGACCATAAAGACAATGTCATTTTCTCAGGGTGCACTGACTCTTTCTTTAGTCTCAACCACCAACCTGCTACATGATAGCATGTATAACAATAGAGTCCAGCCCTTTCCTGTTAGTTAAAGACAATGCAAGGATTATTTTAAGAGCTAATTCAAAAGTCCACATTGTTTTCTTCTGTCCCAACTAAGACTTAACTTTTTAAACATTAGCCAAAGACCACAGTGTTTCACTCACATCAGGAAACCAAGTGAAATACGTTGTCAGTGACATTTACAGATGATTTTAATAATCCATATTTCCTCATGACATCGGGAAATGTCATGCGTTAGAAATAGTTACAACCACATCTCTAAAACTTCATTCTTCCTCATACTTCAGCAACTAAGAATCTGCATTTATCTTTTTCATTCCTCTTCTATCATTTTGTGATTCCATGTCATTTTCTTCTTTCCCATCTCTCTTAATTCTTTTTGTTTTTCTGCTTTTCTTCCACATCTCTTTGTTCCTTACTGCAGCGTTCTTATAAATCCTTCGAAGTCTGTTGTTTGTGCAGTCACACTGTTACGACTCTTTTCAGGGACAGAAGGCAACACAACTAAATTTAAAGTTTCAGAGAGTCTGAGAACTGTCTGTCTGAGGTCAGGGTGACGTTTGGTCGAGGCTCGTGGTCCTAACAGCTCTTCCTCTCTTTTTCTTGGCTGTTCATCAATACCAACACCGCGACCTTCAGACTCGTGTACTTGGCAGGTCAGACATGACGAGTTTGATTCTGAAGTCCAAACTCTAGAGGACGGTGGGAGGAAACAGGACAGTCATTCTGGAATCAGAACAGCTGCATGCTTGACGGTGTCCTGACCAAATCCACACAAGTCACCTACTGATGCATCCTGGAACACATGAAGGTATCTGGACTGTGCTTGGTCAGACGGTACAATGTCCCTCGTGTCTCCACCTTCTCCTCCCCCCACGACTCTACTCCTGTCTGCACGTCAGGCTGTCACTGCCAATAAATCAGCCCCAGCTTCAAGTTCAATCCCCCACAGTGGTAGCAAACATCCTAGGTCTACAAACCAGTACTAGTCTTTGTGTATTTGTTTACAGTTCCTTTAACAGAGGTTGGTGTTAGCCACCAGGGTTAGAGGTGAGGGTTAAGTCTGGGGTGAATCTTCAGGAAATAAAAGTAATTCACTGTAGTGTCCTCTGTGTGTGTTTGATCGCATCAGTCAACATATCCCTGCCTGCCGGCGTCTTTTCTGGAGCTCAAGTCATAAAATGGACAAAATCCATTCCTATGAATAATTCACGTCCCGTGAGACGGCTCCATTCGCTCTGTCACCAGGCGGAGTCCGTGGAATAAAACTGTGCTTTATTCCCAGGTACAACAATGTGCTTTTAGGGCATTTTCTTTTATTGGCTTGTGAATGTTATGCTTTTAAATCTGTGCAAAGGCAAAGCTAAGGCGCAGATCCTCCGCAGCGGTGCATCTGGTGCAGAGACCGTAGAATATCTGTGTCTATACATTTTCTATCTGCGTGTAATGAGGTTGTGCGTTCTGCATGGAGGGATTGTTTTATGTCCAACATCAACTTTAAAGTATTACAGTATAAAATCAGACGCAGCTGGATTTGTTTTCTTGAAGATGTTTCATCCAAGTAGCTTTTTCAGTTGGTGGGGAGTTGGAGGGAAACACAGAGGCAAAAATATTCAAACAGAGAGAGTGATAAAGTTAATCTAACGGTAGCATTTCACCTTTTTCTCACAAATCAAATGATGCAGTTTTCTTACTTGCAGACAAAGCCATGCAAGCGTCATTTTCCACCTCGTTCCAACATCTTCTGTTTAAAGTTTGGTCACAGTTAAACTGGACAAACTAAGTTGGGAAACGATCTTCGGCCTTGTTTAAAGAAACCGAGGTTGCGAACCAATTACTGTCCATCTCCCATGACACCCAGCTCGGTGGGGCCTCCATCCACCCCACCTCCTCCCCGTGAGATTTTACGGTGCTGAGCTCATGGCCGACTCTTTGACTCTTTAGGTTTTGGGGGAGCTTCTTCCCTGACAGCTGTGCTGAGATCCACAAGACCAGGTGGTGTATGAGTGCATGTTCTTTGTCGAGTGTGGGAGGATTTCTAAAACGAGTAATAATCCGGGACTGGAGGCATGTGAATGGAAATGGGCTGAAATCTGAAGGGCAGGCTGACTCATAGCTTCCCTACTGTCTGTCTGTGTGTCTGTCTGTGTGTCTGTCTGTGTGTCTGTCTGTCTGTCTGTCTGCCTGCGACTTTAGTTATCCACCAACGTCCAACTCAAAAATACTAGAATGTACTCAGATACGTTTCTCTCTTCTTCTTTTTACTTCAAAATTTGTCAGTCTGAGAAATAAAACTGATAAATTATAAGCAGACATCACACTACAAATTGCCCTCTGTGGTATTATGCAGCACATAGCTAGAGGGTGACAAGCTACACCAGATAGAACGAACCGCGTGGCACGTCTCTGCAACAGAAACCATTTTGTCAGCAAACAAGGCCTGTGTCCGTCACCTCAGGGTTCAGCTTCCACTCTTCCTGCCCACTGGATTATTTTAACTGTCTGTAGGGGAATTCTGTCCTCTGTGTTTCTGTCCTCTGGGCCTGTGACTGGCCACAATAATGACTGTCTGTGCAGGAGTAAGCAGTGGGAGAGAGTAGGTCAGTGGTTTAAATGAGGCTAGCTGAAGACAAATGTAAGTCTTCACAAAAACATCTAAGGCTTCTGAAAGGATAAGGTCCAGATATGGGCAAAGAGAGGAGAGGCGGATGTCAGTAATGTGAAACTTTACTTGAAACAAAGGTACTCGGTGGGAATTTGGCCCCTAGCAGTGCTGTGGGCAATGATTTTATGAGTGTCATATGTGAACAAGCAGCAGTGATCCACACTATGGTGTTAAATGGTGTCATTAATCAACATGTGGTTGCTTTAACACATTAATATACATAGAACTGTGTCTGTACCACCTTCCTAATATTGTGCAGGTCTCCCTTGTGGTGACTCATCAGAGAATGGACATGGGCCTTCTGAGGGTGTCCTGTGGTGTCTGGTAACAGAATGTTGTTAGTGGGGGGGCCTTTGAGGGGAGGGGCCTCTGTGGATCATCCCACAGATACTTGATCAGTTTGGGATCTAGTGAATTTGGAGGCCAGGTCAACACCTTGTGCTGTTCTTCATGTTTTTTTTTAGTTGCTCCTAAAGTGTTTTTGTGTGTGTGTCTGTGTCAGGCTGCATCCTGCTGGGGATGGCTGCTGCCATCAAGGAGTGTCATTGCTATGGGGTGGGGGTGCCTGGTCTGGTCTAGGTGGGTGCTACATGTCTAAGTAACATCCACACCAATGAATGCCAGGTCCAGAAGTTTCCCATGCATGGCGGGCCCATCAAGCTGTGTGTCACAGGGGATGTACTGATTTCCAACCTTGATTTCTTTAAACAACTCCAAAGATTGTTTCTCGACTTTCACCCAGTAGTTGTTGTTTTTTTTTGTCTTTTTTGGATTTTTTGGCAAACTTTAAACGTAAGAGGTTGTAAGGCCGTAAAAAATACTAAAGGAATCAGATGATTTTATTTTACTCAAGTCATCCATTTACTTACGGTTCTGTGGATAGGAACTAGAAAAGGTTAGGATTAAAAGTTATTTATCAGATAACATCAAACAGAATTAGATTTTAATTTTTATGACTCCAGGTGGATGTCTTGTCTCAGCTGCAGAATTATCTGTGACTGATCAGGTTAAGTCTTCCTCCACCATTTATGAATTTGTGTCCACGATTCAAATGTGCAGTGAAAGTGTGATTTGTGTGTTGTTGTTGTTGTTGTTGCACTGAGGCCGTGTATTTACATGTAAATATCAGGCCCAGGACTATACTTTGCAGCCATGTCATTTTAAAGGATTGCGTGCTCTTTTGTGAGTAACCCGTGATTTTCAGGGTTCAGCATCATGTCATTACCGACCGACACACAAACACACACACAGCTGCTGCCAAACAGCAGCACATAGCAACAGTCATAGTGACTGAGACACACTTGAGGAAATAGTTTCTATAGAAAACAAAGTGGTGGTTTGGCTTCAATCCATGCAGGACTATTATTTTAATCATTCCTTTAAGTGAAAAGATGAAATGAAAGGACTCAAGGGACTAGCTGTGAGCCTATCCCTGCTGTCATTGGGCGAGAGGCGGGGTCCACCCTGGATAGGTCTCCAGTCTATCACAGGGCTAACACAGAGAGACACTCACACCTACGGCCAATTTAGAATCACCAATGAACCTAACCTTTGGACGGTGGGAGGAAGCTGGGTGTTTAAACAGAAAACATATTTAAAAAGGTTTGTTCCCTCACTGTCACAGGTGATGTTGTTGGTGTAAACAGAAAAGAGAACAGGAGATAAAACACAACCCTGAGGTACACCTGTGTTTAAAATCAGCTTGTTTGATTTAAAACCATTAAAAAGCACCTGTTGTGTCTTTTAAAAAGCTCCTGATCCAGAACACCAGTGTGGGATGAACTTGGAGGTCTAAAAGGGCATACAGCAGGGTATTTATGTGCACAGTGTTAAAAGCAGAGGAGAAGCCCATACATAGGATCCTGGTGTGAGGGTGTGGAGAGTCCAGGTGCTTAGTGATG
This sequence comes from Chelon labrosus, assembly GCF_963514085.1. Classification (NCBI taxonomy): domain Eukaryota; kingdom Metazoa; phylum Chordata; class Actinopteri; order Mugiliformes; family Mugilidae; genus Chelon; species Chelon labrosus. The sequence continues at coordinate 28,046,252 of NC_140346.1, read as the reverse complement.
GTGTTCAATAAGGTGAGACTTCCACACCTCGCTTTGCCTTGTAGGCAAACTGAAAGGGATGCATTTTGTGTGACAGCATTTTGGCCAGGAGGTCACACAGGACCCTCTCCGTGCTTTTGCACAGCACAGACGTCAGGGCTACTGGTCTGTAGTCCTTCAGCTCCCTAGCTGGGGTTTTCTTATTTAATACATGAATCGTCCATATGTGTCACAATACAAAGCGAGGAAAAGTGAGTCACAGCTGAAGTTACATAAAGTTATGGGAACATCTTATTATTATGAAAACAGCGTGTACCAAGCAACAAAAGCCTCCTGAATCTATTCAAAGAAACCTCCGTTAAATCAAAGCCAGCTTAACATTCCAAAACACAGTCATTAGCTGCTGCTGTAGCTGCAAGCATATATGGTCTGTGTTTCCTGAATGTCTGGATGTTTTATGCAAACATTGCATGAGCCATAGTCAGAATAGACACTTATATAGAGAATAATATACATGTTGGATGTGAGAGTGTAAAGTTTATTTCACCAGGTAAAATAATGAGAACATGAAGAAGCAGCTGAGAGCAGAGAGAAGCCGGCACTGTCCATGGTGCTGAAATAACACTGCTGGGTTCTGTCTGGTGCTGAGATTACAGCCGATATAAATTCCTGCATTTATCTTAAAGAAATTAGTGTAAAAGTCAGAGTGTAAACTACACACAAATATAACACCAACACAATTAACCGCCCTCTGTTTTTACTTCCTAACTCAAGAGAAAAACGCTGATTAACTAATCAGCACAAATTACACAGCCCAGAAATACTCTGGGACTCAATGTGATGAAGCCGCTCTTTGTTTCCCCTCACCTACACACGAGCTACCATTACAGGCTCTTAACTCCAGTCAGATATATCCAATTTAAAAAGAAGAAAAGTCACCATTCAATATGTCTCAGAGAAAAATGGTGTGTTGTGTATTTTGTCTCCAGTTTTTTTTTTTTTTTTTTACTCAGTGTGGACTCTGGAGTCTGCACGCTGGATATCCAATAAATTACCTGTCAGTCAAACTGTGACTTCAGGACAGTGACCAAGCTTCTCAGGTGTTTGACGACACGTCGTAACCTGGCAGGGTTTGTGGCTCTCTAACTTTATTGGAGACCGTGACCTTCCCTTTCATAAAACATCCTTCAGGCGTACTTCATCATCAGCAGAGGTGATCAGCGTGTGACAGGAGATCAAACTGAAAACTATTTGTCTTGTAGGGCTGTGAGCGTACAAAAGAAGACGGTCTGTAACTTGGCAAAGGCTAAACAGCTGCAGCTCTGGTGTTTGATGTTAAAATATCTTCATTTTGATTTTCTGATGATGAACTGGAGATTTCAGAAGGTAGTCCTGGTGCCCAACACTTTTAATGGAAACTATGGGATAAAGTTCTCATGGCAAATTCTTCAAACTCTCCATAAAATCTCACCGTACTTGCAAATAGTCAGGAATGTTATCCACGGCCCGCTGAGCACTGAGTGCGCTGTCAGACACTAATACAGGAATGAATCCAGGCCTACAGCGTGGTTTGTCCCCGCTCTCAACAACTAAAGATAATCCAGACGGCAAGGACAGAGAGAGAGGAAGGAAAGCGCGGGAGATAAAAAAAAATAAAAAAATATGTAGCTGTATTTCAGCCACCTTGAACAAGAGAGTGAGTTTGCAGCATTTTCTGTCTTTATCGCCAGTTTCACCCCGGGTCAAAGGATGAACAAAGAGGTGGAGAACTACACATGACTAAATATTTATGCAACCAAACCTATGTTAAGCCCTTACAATAGGTTTATATCCCCAAATTACAACAGTAACAGCAAATTTTCAAACACAAGTTTCACTCCTGACCAATTAAAACAGTAAACAGTAAATATCAGCCTGTAACTGAACCAAATCTGAAGCACAACAATGCTGCGTTCATTTTAATCTCCTCGTCGCTGAATGTGTGTGGCAACCAGAAGAAGTGGGAGGATGGAAATCAGCAACATCGGTGCATGAAAGACTGGAAATTTAAATGTTTTTTAAGAGGGGAACTGATTCTGCTCCAGCAAAGATCTGACGGGCCAATCAAATACAGATATGGCACAGCTAAAGGACTCTGATTGGCTGGAGGACTGTCCAATTGCAAGCAGTGCATAATGAGATCCACCACCAAACCTCCCAGACTGATCATATCCTCACGCATAGAAGGACTTTGTGTCGGTAGTTGGTGCAATAAACACTCAGTAGTCTCAGTAAGAAATAAAAACTTTATAAAATATAGAAAGAACATGTGAAAAGTCTGGATTTAAGTAAAGAAAGAACTGTTTTAAATATGAAAGAAACTGTTCACTGGTTGTTTGTGCATGAACTGTGCAATAACAAAGTGTGTCCATGTTATGCATATTAAGCTATTTAGGAGTCCTGATGGACCTCAGCCCTCTGCCAGAGGGAAGAGACTCAAAGCATCTGTGTCCAGGGTCAGAAGGTTTGGCAATTTTTCCTGCCTCAGTGTCTGAGGGTCGTACAGGTCGTACGGGTCGTACAGCAGATAACAGCCAATCATCTTCTCTGCAGAGGGAATGATAAGCTTCATTCTGCTGTGGCAGCAACGTACCAGACAAATCCAAAATCAGTGCCACCAGCTCCACTGGTTAATGTAACCGACACCTCTGCCTCAGTTTAAGGCTGCAGCTCTGCCATTTGAATCGGCCCAAAAGTCAAGAAGACAGGAGAAGGTGAGAGTTTCTGTCCGTGTGCACGGCCGTGACTATCACCTGGAAGCAACCCCGAAAGCCTCCGATGTGTAAAATGATTCGCTCGGACCTTTTAGCCAGCAAGACAACAGAATTAAATAGAGCAAAACAAGAAGAGAAAGAAAGAGTGTGGAGAGGTCACCCGGTTGAGCGGGTGACCCGTGAACTGAGGCTGCAGACCTCATCACAGCGACACAGGTTCAGTTCCAGCCTGCGCCCTTTGTTGCGTGCCGTCCCCTCCCTCTCTCTTTAGCTCCACTGTTGCAATAAAAGCCACAAATGCCCAGAAACATAACTTGGGTACAGGTGCGTCCTCAGGCTTCATGACGTTTTATCAGAATGAAGAACAAATGGAAGCAGATGAGACTAAAAACCTTTTACAGCTCTGCAGCACAAAGTTGCACCTAAATATTTTAATTTCTCTGCCGTTTTGAATCTGTATTAAAGCTTCACCTTCTATTAATACTTTAAGGCTGTCCTTTCTCTGGATGTTCACGCTGCTGAAAGCCTGAGCCATTCCAAGGCTGCAGGTCTATTAAACCTTTGCTATGTTTGCAGACATGCCACCCACACATGCATCTAGTTTCTTGAATGAAAGTGGAGAGAAGGGCCCAAGAGTTCATGACCTTATGTCTCTTAATTTTCTTTCCGACAGCCATCAGTAGTGTTTAACTCTGGAGCTAAGCCGCCAACACTTTTCTGTAAGATTCACCAGTGCAGTAAAAGCCTCTCCACGGTTAATGTTCAATAGTATTGATACTGTCTGCGCTCCTGGACCGTTTTGAAAATGCATCCACACACACACAAACACACACACACCAGCCAAGCTTTAACGTCACAGGTGAACTTTCTAACTAAATTCCTGCTGAGAGGAAACATGATCTATTTAAGGCGAGCACAGAGAGCGGACAGCCGACCGTTCCAGTCCTCACATGAACACAAACATCAATATTAAACGTGGCGGCATTTGAATAATTGCTGTGCACGTTAACACATGCACCTGCTTTTGATTTCTGAGCTCACAAAGCTTCTTTACTGTCAAGACGGGTTGCGAGGTAAGGGGGTTAGGACCCAGATGCAGGACTTAGAGGGCTCAGGCAGGAGTAGGCAAAAAGGTATTTGATGAAAAAAAAGATGAAGCTGACAAAACCAAAGGCGCTGCAGACGAGGCAGGATAAAAACACTAAATCAAAACACTATAAAGACATGAACAAGACATGGAAAACTATGACCAGGAAAGACATGAATGTGGCAAACAAACAGTATGACACGACAAGGAACAAAGGGGAAGGCAGGGCTATATATACACATGGGAACAGAGGGGTGACGAGACACAGGTGAAACTAATCAAGACATAACACAAGGAGAAAGCAATGACCTAATCAGAAGGGAAACACATAACAGGAAATCAAGAACTCAACAAAATAGAACGGGAAACAAAATACAACAAACAGAAACCCAGGAAAACTAATCACAAACCATGACACTTACCAAATGTGTGAAACTTAAAGATGATTTCAGACTCAGGTTTACAGAATTTAATGGTCCTTGATCAGCGTGGACTGAGGATTATGTGCATTTTTAATCAGTATTTTGTTTGTGTGATGTAAAATGATGTCTTAAATATTTAATATGGTCAATTGTTTAATGTCTAAAAGTTGCTCTTTATTTCGTTCAGCCAGGTGTAGTCGGACTCTATGCTTGTCTGAATGTGAGTCAGGTAACGCAGCATTTAAAAAATCTTTCAAAAGTCTGACTAATAGCTGGTGAAATTTTACAAAGTCTGCACTAAAACATATATATGAAGCTGCAGCTGAGCCTAAATTGAGAATAAAACCTTTAATGTGGTTCAGATGAGATGATGAAAACCATTAACTGTTTGTGTTCTGTGTGAGTCTAAACTGATCCAGTGCGTCACTTTCACCTGAGCTCTCTGTGCTCGGAGGCGCGATCTATCTCACACTTCATGTGTTTTCGACATTTAAACATTCGGGTCCAGCCCGTGAAGGTCAGCGCAATTAAAACCAGTAGAGCAGCAAATGTTTTTTCAATTACCTTTATGAAAGAAAGTTCTGTCGGTCTTTCCGATGCGGATGTAGAAATAAATTATCCTTCCAGTTAGAATTAGTTTGCATTGATCTCCAAACTAATTCAAGTCTCAGCCGTGGTTATTAAAATAACGTAAAATCACTTTAGCAGATGTTTTTAAGGGTAAATATGCAGACGTCAGAGGAGCATGAAAATCCTCGTCCTTGTCAGAATTATGAGCCTGCAGGAGCCTCAGATCAAACCCAGAAAACCTTTTTAATAAACTGAATTTTGATGTTATTTTCCTTCTCCATATCCTCATCAGCTCCCTCTCTCCTGGTTTCTTTGCAGCTTTGACTAATTTCTATCTTTGTCCGTCCTTGATTCTTAACACTTCGGTTTTACATTTAGTGATGTCTGTGAATCCTGAGTGCACTTAAAAACTGCTGTGTTTCAAAACTAGTAATGAGGTAAAGCATAAAGCAGCCTTTCAGCGTCAGGTCTCTGTTTTCTCCTACCGTATCTGTCTTTCTTTCCCAATCTGCCCTTTCCTTTCTCCCAAAATGTTCTTCTCTTTCCTCTGTAGAGTCTGAACTTTGAAAATGAATCTGCAGACTTCAAGTTAACAGGGAATCATGTGAGGTAGTTCGGAAATATGAGAAGAACAAGACAAACTATCATCTTGTTTCAAATACAGAAAACAGAAATCTAAAATGGTCTTCTGATTCAGTTTTTCTTCAATCCATTGTCAAAGCTCTGGTGGCGTCAAATGCTCTCTCTGCAGATATGTTTGAGGAGATCCAAAGCAATGGCAGCAAACATATCGGGCAGTCAGATTAAACCTAGAAACCTTGTACTAGTATGTAGTCCCTGGATCCTTCGTTCGTTCCACCCGCACAGACTCCTAACTGGCTTCACCTTTTAAACCACACACCTCTAGTTGCAGGCGTTCTCTGAAGTCAGGGACAGATTTTCAAGGTTTTTTAACGCGGTACAAGGAAGGGAATGAAACTAAGCACGGTAGAAAAACAACGGGATAAATATTAAATCTAACGAAGGTCAATAAAAACTAAACAAAGCAAAGTAGAGCTGGAGGAAAAAGTTGACCGGCAAAATCACAGGTCACAGGGTTAGTTTTGAAGCTGAGTGAATGAGGCAGGATGATTACCTGGAGAGTTCCAACAACTCACGGACAGCCTGGCGGACGAGAGGCAGGTTCGAGGGGAAACTGGGAAGATGGTCCGGCATGTTTCCTCCAGAGCACTGGAAGCCATTAATAATGACACACAGGCAGACAGGATCTCCTCCAAGTGATATGCTCTAACCTCCAGGCTGAGCTCTGGGACCGGGGGGGGGGGGGGGGGGGGGACATAGGGATTTTAAGGTTTAGGGAGCTGGAGAAGCTGCAGTGACACAAACAGCGAGCCAGCTAATGGAGGAGCTCTGATATGAAAGCCACGACGCTGCAGGCTGCGCTGTCAGTCAGGCCACAGCTGGAGGTTTATTACCCCTGTCTGAATATGAACTCTGCTGATGGCTTGTTGTCGCATTGACTGCACACTTGTGACTTTTCACTTCATGATCCGTCAGATTTATTCAGCGTTTCGCCACGGGGGTTATTTACAAAGCAAAACAGGATGCTATCCACGATGCAGAGGAGAGGCAAGAGATGCAGGAGGCAGTTCACATCAAAGCAGCGTGTACTAATCGACGCAGCATGACAGCCGCTTTATTTATGCACAAGAACCACTAACTTAACGCCAGAGCCAGAGATCTTTACTGTCATGAGGCATTTCTTCGCGAATGTGTCTGAAGGCCGCAAACAGTTTGTTTCTAAAGCCTCGAAACTCTGTGGTGATCCAGCGCTGGGATATTAGTTGTGGTAGTTCCAGAGAGTTAAAGCTTCCTCTGGGCCTGAATACGTGTTGATTTGGTTTCTCTTTCATCTTTTTGTCTTCTCTCTCCTCTCTTAATGAGTCTCTTTCAGTTTCAGTGCTGATCCTTGACAGTTTCATCGTGAGCAGAAACGTGTGGATGAAAAGACACATTTGCTTTAATTGCTTTATATCATCGTCGTTACTTTCTTCTCTCCCGCATCCTGCACCTGTCAGAGATTTCTGCTCGGTCCGCAGAAAGCACCCAGAGGTTTCGTCCTCAGACACATCCCTGCAACATCAGAGGAACAGACCTGAGCTGATTGCACGCTAATACGCTAATGATAATCAGTTTCCTCACACGGGAAGAACCGGAAGAATCAACGCTGCTGCACACGTTTGAAAGGACAAAGATTAATTAGCAGTGAAGAAGACGTGGAGAGATAAAGTTAGAAAGAGACAGGTCTGGGATCTGCAGCGTTGATGGCTAACACTTAGCGCAACTTCAGGCATGTCAGATTATGTGTCATGCGTGTGTGTACGTTCATCAGTGTGTGTCTGCGTTCGTGTGTGTCTGCAGCAAACACACACACACACACACACACCCTGTAGCTCTTCTCAGCAGGTGTCCCTCTTCTCTCTGCAGAACCTGACAGCTCTCTCATGCTCCAAATCCAACGCTAACGTTGGCAAGTCAGAAACTTTTTCAAAGAGTGTAAAAGTTTTGAAGACGTCTCCACTTCTGATCATCTGACCATGTATAAAGAAAGAAAGATGGGTGGCTTGTCATCACTGATGGACCAGTGATGACATTCTAATATGTGGCTCTCTCTCTCTCTTTGCAGACTCTCAGCTCTACCTTACCTTCCATCTCTTACATGGTGCATTCACTGACATCGAGGACAAAAAAACACGCTCTACAACCACAGCAACAATGTCAACTAATAGAACACAACAGAACTGAACATAAACACATGAGCTTATCAATACTGTGCGCTGCAGATATATTTAGCCTATATTAATATGCACCGTCAATAGAGTTTAATAGCACTTCACAGCGTGTTGTTAGATAGGATAGTGTAGCCTGATATAAAAAAATATGCGGTATGTCTCCAAAGACTTTTTCATGTATAACAGCTAAAGGTCTAATAACTTTATCAAATAGTTGATGTGCAGCCTCCTTCTCTCTGTTACCATAGGATGTTTGGTTGTTAACTGACTGACAGTTCCTCTGCTAGCGTTTGCGTTAGCCTTTTCAATGCATTGCAGTAGTACTTTAGTTGTTTTTCAGGACTTACATGTCACAATAGTATGGGCTTCATCTTTAGTGAAGTATTTCCACACACTTGATGAACCAATGACCCACTGGGCTCCTCACCTGTCATCTAGGAGGCGTCCATGTTGTTGTTGTCACGTGATCAGTGACTAGTCGACTTCCTGCTTAAAGTGTCATGGCACAGCAGTGAATTCGGTGCAACTCCAAATGTCCATGAACTGAATGCGAAGAGAAACTGGGTCACGCAGCAAGACAACGAGCCCAAGAACACAAGTGGTTCTATAGAAGAACGATTAAAGAAGAACAAGATGAATGTTTAGGAACGGCCAAGTCAAAGTCCTGACCTTAATCCAATAGAAATGTTGTGGAAGGACCTGAAGCAAGCAGTTGATGTGAGGAAACCCACCAACATCTCAGAACTGAAGTGGTTCTGTTCTGAGGAATGGGCTAAAATTCCTCCAAGCTGCTGTAGACCACTGATCAGCAGTTACCAGAAACATTTAGTTACTGATAGGCAGGCTAATCCTGACCCTCCACCCACTCCATTCATTCCTAACACAGCATCCTCAGACTGAACTGGGAAAGGAATAAAGAAATGTGAACATCATTGGAGCTTTTTAAAGAAAAAGGCAGAGGAGGATAAAACCAACAAATGGGGATTAAACAAAAGACTGAAAACGTGTAAAGGTGTCCTGGTTTTTAAAAAGCCTCCTGTTTGGAAGGAAAACTTTCATTTCATGGAGCGCTTCTATTCCTCTGCTGATCTGCTTCTGCTCTGCACCGAACACAACACGAATGAACATTTCCTTTCCACCTACATGGTCCCCAGCTGCATTATCTCTTTTTGAGCTTTTATTCGTCTCTTTCTGTTTCCTTTCCCTCCTGTCTTTATTCCACCAGGTGACGTCAGTGCTTCTCGTTTTTCAGTTTAAAGGCCCCTTTTAAAGGCGAGATGGGTTTCAGGTTATTTTTCACATGGGATTTGTTTCTTTCCAGGCCTTTTCTCTGGTTTTAAGATAATTCAATTCTTGAATTTTACGACGCCTAACGACAGAGACATCACATTTAGGAAGTTTCCGACCAATGTAAAAATAAAAAATAAATTAGATTGGGATCTATTTCCAGGTCATAAATCAAACTAATCAGATTTCTGTTAATGATCTGATAAAAACTCAGATTTCTTTGAGCTCCATGTACGAGTTCAGATGACACTGGCATCAGTAAAAGGGAAGGTTTGTGAGAGGGCAGGAAGTAGAGCTTAGACTTTCACTGACAGAAAAACTGCTTCATCACAGGTCGCAAGTCTAGTAGAGTCTCAGGGGACAAGTAGCGTCTCTAAAGCATTTCTCAGGAGGGAAACGAGGACAAACACTTGGGCTGGACTCAGATAGAGCAGCGTTTCACAGTGGATGATGGAGATGATGGAAGCTCAGCTAGAGATTAATGGCAGTAACAGGAGGGTGTATGTAAGGAGAACAAGATGCATCTACATCTGAAGGACAAAGGACACTCCTTCAAGGACAACATTTTAGACGGAGAAGATGGATGGTTTAAAAGAGGAGTAAAGAAAGAAGACATCTATGTTAAATCTGAACAGAGGAGGTGGACTGAGATATACAGTCTTCATTTTGACCCTTGTTCACACCTCAACTCTGGATTCTCTGGACATTAATGTGACGTTAGAGTACCTTGCATTCACAATGTCATAACAGATTCCTCAAATCATGACCAGTCATTCGATTTTTCACGCCTTGCAAGTCCAGATGTCCTTGTTTTATCTTGTTTTTTTGGACATACTCTGACCTGGATGACTGAGAACTTTCACAGACATGCTGCTGGGAGAGTCTGGAGCTGGACACCTGCAGTAAATGACTCTAATCTGACCAAAGACAAGAAGCTCTCCGTTCTTCAGAGACATGCTCCACCCTCAGGTTTCATCTTTGTAGCAAAGGATTCATTCTGCAGTTGGAGAACGAGCCCAAACACACCTCAAAGAAGTAAATGAGGGCTGAGGAGTGCTGACTGTCGTGGACGTTCCTCCACAGACAGCTGACCTCAACCCCACTGAAGACAAACTTCTGTTATTAAAGATAAAGAAGAGAACAGACAGACGAGTGAGCTCAGACTTTTCTATTTACAGTATGAATCTGTGTGTTTGCAGGTTCCGCTGCCTTCAGGTGATATTTGATAATGAATTTGATTCAAAGTGTTTCTTTTTCCTCCTTCCTCGCACTGTGTGTCTCTTCGGGATCTCCTCCTCATTTGCACCTCTAAGAAGTTAAAGAAGCTTGTTAAACGTCGTCAGACTGGAATAATGCGAGGACATGAAAATGGCTCTCGACAGCAAAGTTTGAATTCAAAAAATGAGCCACATTTACAGTAGAAAGAAAACCTCCTCGAGGCTCGGCTCACTTGGCTTTTTTAAAAAGAGTTTAGGAGAAAATTTCACCTTTTAAGTGAATGCAGAGGATGACGTGGCGCTTATTTTCAGCTACGAGTGACACACGGCTGCTCTGACGGATAAATATGGACTCTGACTCATCTATAAAGCTGTGTTGTGTCTGTTTTCTCTTGGCCCTTTCTTTCTGTTCATATTGTTTCTTCTTTAACACCAAAGACCTCTACATCCGTCAGGACAGTAGGAGCCCGATAACAACAAGCCACACCTGAACCCCATTAACCTGTCCTGTATCTTTCCTTTTGTTTGTGTCAGTAGTAGAGGAGCCCTGGGGGAGAAGAGGAACTTTTTTCTTTTCTCTCATGAAGAGGGAAAAAAGCTCCAAAAGAGACGATTACTAAGATTTCTGCAGACTTCCCGTCGATTTAACTTTGTCCTCAATTCTGTTGTTCTTCACCAGCAATAAAGGTGTTCCTGAATGCAGCGAAAAATTAAAACTAAACACATTCACAGAAGGAACTGTCTCACATTCATACAGGTAAAATCAATTATAAATATACTAGACATACTGTAACTGAATATTCATGATTTAAAGTTTTCTGGTCAAAGCTTGCGACTCTAGTCAAGTCAGATCTTTGGAGATTTAAGCTTCAACAGTCAAAGCCAAGTCTCTGTTTTTGTCATTTAAGTTCAGATCTCAAACCGCATGAAAAGATAAAAGGTCAAGATTAAAAAAGAAAAATGGTGTAATGAAGATCCTGAGAGTAAAAACCTGAGAAAATCAAGAGCTTTAAAAATGTCTGAGGGACGCAAATGAAATGAAGAACATCGATGATTCACTGCAGAGTCTGAAACATGAGTCAGCTGATCTTACACGTCACTATGTTCATCTGAATGCTTTCCAGAAAGAGAGAGATCGAAATTGAATTTGTATGTATGTAAAAAAATAAATAAAACATAGAAACAAACAAGGTGGGTTTTATTTTCCATCCAGAGCTGAGATGTCTTTATTCAGGTGTCAGAGCAGAACAAGGACCTGTAAGCCACATTCGCCACGCTTCGCTCCTGTCAGCTGGAGACGCTTCAAACTGTGTGGTACGACTCGTAAAAACATTTTATTCAGACGAGGTAAAGACGGGTCTGGATTTAAAAGCCTTCCACTGAGCTGACTCTGTTTAATATGTAGCTCTGGCAGAGGTCTGTGTTTACGTCGTGTGAGAAATAAACTGCATGACTGACTCAGGTCCTTGTACTGTACACAGGAGAACTGCAGAGAGCAGATTAAGACTCTCGTTTCAAGGCTCCTACGTTTGAATCTTCCTTTGTGCACATTTAGAACTTAATAATTTATCTGTAGTTTGCGAGTGAAATGGACTCGTTCTGCTTCATGACCAGAAGTTCACATCTGCAATTAGTGATCAAAGGTTTTGTGTAAAGTTGTGCAAGGTTAACATCAGTGCAGCCACTTTACAGTAAAGTAGGAATGCATTAGATTTCCCAAACAAAATGACATCAAATGTGAACTCTAATGCTCCCATGGATGAGGGGGGCAACAGTTGTGTTTAAGAGGCAGTTTGCTTTTGTGTTTGTTTGACTGTTTCTCTTTTTGCTTCAGGTGTGTGGAATTAAGCTGTTGCTGGTCGTTATGCTGGGGTTGGGCTGCCATCTCACCTGCTTCTCATCCTCCAGTCAAGCTGAACCCTACTCAAGGACTTTCCACTCTCCCGTTCATCAGCAGTTCTTCAGTTTACCCCCATGGTAGTAACACCAGAACCAGCTATTGTCATTTAGCCTGTTTCCGTCATGCACAATCTGAATAACCTGCTTTTCTTTGTTAGCTCCAGGTGCAGCCCACGCTCCAGACTTTTTGCCAGCCAGCTCCTCCTCATCTTTTTGTAGATTTGGAACGCCGCTCGAGTTTAGTTTTCATTAAAGTCCTGTATTAGAGCCTGAACTCTTGAGTCTTGCGTCTGGGTTCTTTCCTTCGAGTTGTCCGCATTGGGGCGGCACAGTGGTGTGGTGGTTAGACCTGATGCCTCACAGCGAGAAGATTCTGGGTTCTAATCCATCGGCCGACTGGTTCCTTTCTGTGTGGAGTGTCTGTCTGTGTTAGCCCTGTGATAGACTGGAGACCTGTCCGGGGTGGACCCTGCCTCTGGTCCAATCACAGCTGGGGTAGGCAGGTTTTTCAGATTGGTATTGATCATGTGTGATCATTAGTTGACTCAGTAAAGCTCTCCTCCAGTGTTCTCCTTCAAGGAGAACTGTCCATCCTCCATGTCCTAACCTGCCTTGTTTTTTCTTTTGTCTGTCTCACTGATCAGCTGTGTTCCTGTTTTCTAATCCCTCTTTTAGCTCCTTCTCCCTCGTGTCACATTATCACTTCATCTTAATCGTGTCTCCACCTTTCCTTTCTCTTCCTCCGCCGCTCGGCTCCCTCTCCTCCCCGGTGAGTCGGCGCTGAGAGTGTTTGCGTTCTCCCGGAGACTCCTCCTGTCAGTCTGCTTGTACGAACCCCAGGGAGAACGGGCTGGATTAATAACAGCCTGCTCCAGCCTGTCATCTCCTGGAGGAGAAAGAAAGAGAGAGAGAGTGTGATAGAGCATGGAGTAGAAGAGAGAAAGAAAGAGGTGGCCTGCAGGGAAGAATAATAGAAATCAAAGAAAGGACGGGAGAGAGGAAGAAGCAGGGGGCAAAGACATGTGATATAAAAGGACAAGGTAGGGAGTGACGGAAGGAAAAAAGAGAGAAAAGGGGGAAAGAGGAGAGAGAGAATCTGTGAGGAGTGAAAATGAAGAGATAGAGGAATGAAGAGCATGGGCAAAAGCAAATGAAGGACAAGAGGGTTAAAGAGTAAAGGTTGAAGGAGATGGAGTGGTTTAAGAAAAGTGTTGTATGATGTGAAAAGCAAAGAGAAGGAGGGATAAATGGAAAGAAGGATGGAGAGAAGCTTGAGGATGACTGGAGGCAGAACTCCACTGGGATCCACCTGAAGGAGTGCTAATTAGAAAATTATTTTTCTCCTCCCTGTCTTCATTAGCACCCTTCTCCTCCTCCACCCTCCCCTCCTCTCCTCCTCCTCTCCTCCTCTCCCCCTCCCCTCCTCTCCTCCTCTCCTCCTCTTCCCTCCACCCGTCTGTCTTTTAATTAATTTCCTCTCTCCTTTTCAGTCAGAAAAATCTCACCTTCACCTCGCTTTATCCCGCCAACCCCTCGCTTTCACGCCGACTGTGTCTCTGGGAATAAAAATAGAGGAGCACCAATAAAGGGTCTGGTTTTATCGTGATGAGTCAGACGTGAACTCGTCACAGCTGAGCAGAAAATGAAACCGACAAATCTGATGGGGGGCCGCCTGTTTGGCTCCAAGCAATGATGTCGATATAATGATGATTTCATCTGCAGCTCGTCCATAAAGGTCTATTTTTGGCCGGTGAGTTTATTCAGTATTAGACATGATACACTCTTGCATGAAACCCACTTGTTGTTCTGACTCTCTGGGCATCAGTGTGCTGCTGTAAGCCTTTCAAACTCAGCTGCAGGGTTTTACTCCCATTCAGTCACACCACCAGAACTCGTGGGTGTTCCAGATCCTCATAAAAGTGTTGAATGAAGCTGAGACATAGACAGTATAAAGATGGACGAGCAAGTAGAGCTCCCCCTGGTGTCTGGCTGCAATATAGGTCATAAGCTCCACCCCCTCCATGTTAGTGGGCGGGACTTGGGCCAAACTAAAACACGAAAATACACGTCAAATAATTTTTTTCAAGGATGGTTTCTGTCATTTTAGGTAGTTAATATAACATTAAATTTAGTTTTAGTTTTATAGCGTCAACAAAAATACAAATTGTCTCAAGAAAACCATTTTTCTTACCAGGAGTGAAATGAAAATATTCAAACTGTATCTCCGTTCATTCAGTAGAGAGGCTGCACTGTCCCAAGATGATGTGGTTCAACACGTTTCAGGTCAAACCTGGACGTGTCCAAGTGGAGGTCAAGGTCTCTGCAGACTTGTAAAATCCCAGAACGCTTAAACATCTCACACTAAAAACTTTTTTTGTCATATTTCGCAGCGAGGCAGAAGATCACAGCTAAGAATCTCCAGGAAAGAAATGGCCCAGAGTTAAACCCAGAGTCTTTTATGCCGCGTGACAGAATATTTGTGACAGAGTGGAGGAGGTCTGGGTGGTGGCGACAGGAATTAACCTCCTGTCAAATCTGCAATTAACATCTGGCTCCGTAATGACAACAAGCTGTGCTTCCTTAACACGGAGAACAGAAGAAGAGGATTGTTTCAAATGTTGGTACTGGTGAATAAAAATACGTTGTCACTGGTACAGTCGAAAGTGTTTTAAATCCAACAGGTTCAGAAGAATAAAGACTGCTTTCCTGCGTTCAGAAATACACTTTTACATTTGCATCTGTAATTTGACATTTCACCCTCCACATCAAATACTTTTCCTCCCAATTAACTTTATTGAAGCCCAAATCAATCCCTCACCCAGCTGCTAATTCACTTTTCCTCTTCTTTCGAGCTTCTTCAGCCCAAAGCACACACACGAAAAGTCAAGGCAGTGGTTTCAGCAGCCACGGTTTCACAGGACTGTTTGTCCAGTTTTATTAAGCAGCTTTGCGTCTATTTTCATTAATGTTACTGATATTTACCTGAGACTGAATAAAACTAGAAAACAAAACCTTCCCCTCTACTCTCAACCTTGTATTCATGTCATTAGATTTATTTTTAACAAAATTAGCACATCTGGATGAGCTAACAAACCTACTGAGGGAGAGAACATGCAACAGGAAGAGCTGTAAACACACACTCACACACCATCTAAAATAAACCATAATCCTCCAGGAATAATCTTGTGTGTGTTCTCATCTTCACAAGGTCTTGTTTTAGACCACTGGAGTTACTCTCTTTCTCACTTTCTCTATTTTCATCTTTCTCTATTTTCAACCCCAATCAAACCTTATCTAATATTAATTTAAACACTAAAAGATAGTTGTCATAGTTGAAGGTTAAACTAAAAGGACAGGGAATCCATTGTTTCAGTGATTTAAATTACAGATTAGACTGAAGTTGTTCACTCATAATGTGAAGCAAAAAAACAGAAACAGCTCCCCTGACCCCCTGATATGGATAACTCACTACAAATCACTCATTTAGAGGAATGGGAAAACAACGCGTACCCAGCCGAGCAGTAAAAGCCTCCCAAAACCTGAACATAAACCTCAGAGCGGCAGAATGTTTTGGACACTAAGTGCGACTTAAAGTAAACACAGACATCCTAAACACAGTGATTATCTGTGTCTGCAGCTGCAAGAATCCACATGTGGTCTATGTTTTCCTGATTGTCTGGATGTTTCATGCAAACCTGAGCAAGAATCACCCACAGTCGAACTCAAAAGGCTAAAATACAGCTTTAGAAAATGTTTCCTTTAAGTGAAGTGAAGTACGTGGTTGTGTAATAACAGGGATGCAGGGGTGTAAAGTTTATTTCAACAGGTAAAATAATAATAAAAGAAATTTTAAAAAAAAACGAAGGAGCAGCTGAGAGACTCTGGCGTCGCTGTCCGTGGTGCTGAAACCACACAGCAGGAGGAGCCGTGATCAGCAGGTTTCTGTCTGAGATGCTGAAATTACAGCTGATTTAAACTGTTGCTGGAGGGCTGCATTTTAATGTCCAATGAGATGTTTACACCACACACTGCACATAAATAGAACCCAAACACAAACGACAAAACTTTACGACACAGACTCTCAGAGGGACAGACTAGAAGGCTGTAATCTAACACACATGCACAGGCATAGAAACGCTCCTTGTTATAGTTCCTTGTTTTTGCTTTCTCATTCAGGAGAAAACATTTATTAACTAATCGACACACTGAGACACATTTACTCCCTCAAACATAGCCTCTAAATGTTAAGTAAGGCTGTGCGTCATTCCTATGGCTCACTATGTGTGTGTCTTGTAAACTGCACAGGAACCTTGGTCTTGTGTCACTTGATGCTTTGTTGGAGGTTCCAGCTCAGAACTGGTTCCAAAAAGGAACCTGATCGGGACAAGGTGATCTTTTCTACTGACTGTGCCGAAACTGGCTAATGATAAGATGATACACTGATCAGCCATATCATTATGACCTAATATTGTGCAGGTCTCCCTTGTGGTGACTCATCAGAGAATGGACATGGGCTTTCTGAGGGTGTCCTGTGGTGTCTGATCAACAGGATGTTGTTAGTGTTCCTTTCTGTGTGTCTGCTTTAAATGAAACAAAGGCCTCCATCACAAACCAGCACCAACGTTAGTGGGGGGACCTTTGAGGGGAGGGGCCTCTGTGGATCATCCCACAGATACTTGATCAGTTTGGGATCTAGTGAATTTGGAGGCCAGGTCAACACCTTGTGCTGTTCTTCATGTTTTTTTTTAGTTGTTCCTAAAGTGTTTTTGTGTGTGTGTCTGTGTCAGGCTGCATCCTGCTGGGGATGGCTGCTGCCATCAAGGAGTGTCATTGCTATGGGGGGGGTGCCTGGTCTGGTCTAGGTGGGTGCTACATGTCTAAGTAACATCCACACCAATGAATGCCAGGTCCAGAAGTTTCCCAGCAGAACATTGAACTGTCACAAGATGGTCAATGTTATTCACTTCTCCTGTCAGTGGTCATAATGTTGTGGCTGATCAGTGATGTCACTTAACTTTGTTGACAGATCTGCTGAAAAAAGATAATTTCTTAACTTTGTCTTCAGTCCTGAATGTGTAGAGTCTTAGAAGACGACCAAGATGTCTCCTCGTCTCCATCGTCTCTGTCCACATTGATTCCATCTTGGTTCATCTTGTTTTTCTACCTCCATGTTTCTGTCCCTCTTAAACTCCTCACCTACGAGCATGTCCAGGTTGGTCAGTAAACAGAGTCGCTGTGTTGTCAAACTAAGAGCTGGAGAAGAATTCAGTTGTGGGTCACACATGTCTTTAACCTGCAAACAAACACACACAGAGGAGGAAACATTCTCCTGACCTGCTTGTTAACCTTGAACACTTTTGTTTATTCTGTGCAGAGACACAACAACCGGGGTCTCAGAGGTCACAGAGTCAAACTGATGTAGTCTGTTTCTTCACAGACTCATTAATTGGTTCATTTTCTGTACAGATTCTAATAAAACTGAATGATCTGGGTATGTATCAGGCGCATTTTTGCACATTTTAAGCCTTTCATGTGTCATTGCATGTTATTTTACGCCATCTAACAGCATGTTAGGTGGCTAGAGCTAAGGACGCAGGTAGAATATAGGATTTGAAATTTGGTGTGACATCTAACTGATGTTATGCAGTCAGACGATACCAGGCTGGGATGCTGAATATTCCTGCAGTTGCCTATCATAATAACTTCTATTGTTCTAAACTACTTGCTGACTCAAACATTGCAGAGTGGAATAATATAAAGCAGCAACCACTCAGTTTAAAATCTTTTCCAAAAACACGTGGGTGTGCTGATTATATTTGTGTTCTCATCTGTGATGGAAACATAACGTTAACCACTTTGAAGCTGGTGCTGGATTGTTTGGACACAAAGTGTGACTTGCTCCTGCTGTTACTGAGGTTGGTTCTTGGAGCCAGTGACTGGTTAATTCTTCCCGGTATTGGAGGAGAAGAAGTGAAGCTTCACGTAGAAAAGCGAGCAGGAGAAACCATTTGCACGGTGAAGCCAGCTGGAGAGCAAAGAGCGGTCCAACACAAAAAAATAAAAAATAACAACCACTGTGATAGAAAACCTACAATGAAGGAGCGGAAATAGGACGGGAGACAGAGCTGCTGCAGCAGTACCGCAGAAGAAATAAAGAGCCTGCTGGCTTGTTTTAAGCCATCCAGCTGGATGATGAACACCAGCTAAATGTAATGAGATTTACAAAGTGACAATGAGGCTGAAAGGGAAAGTAATTTAAACTGAGTTGAACTCTCTGTCATGTGAATGTCACATGTGCTGAACCCTCGTGTGTGTGGAAGACGTCTTCATGCACCTTTAACTAATCCTGCAGAGATATGTGTCATGAGACAACCTCTCTGCAAAAACCTTTGCGTCTTAAAATGATCTGCACAGAGGCTTCAATAATAATAAAATGGCATGGCATGAAATATGGAACTGTTTACATATCCTATTTACACATTCATTAAAAATGAATTTAATGTGCTCCGGTGGGTATTTGCATAATAGAAATGTTTACTGTTGGATGTCCTCCAGATGTTCTGAGCATTTATTCACGGCATTTTCAGACAACGGCACATATGAACGTCAGGAGGATTCAGCTAATTGACAAAGGTTTGTGTCACACACGGAAAACAATTTGTGTGATTGACAGTAGCTGCTGCTATATGATACCTAACGGGCTGTAAAAAGACAAAGACATACAGCACTGCTCTCCATTAAACACTCTATAGTTGCAAATAGATAAACACAAACATGGGGTCCCAATGTCCTGGTTTGGGCCTGTTCTGCTGCATCTGGACCAGGACGGCTTGTCATCATTGATGGACCAATGAATTCTGAATTCTACCAGTGAACTCTAAAAGAAAATGTCAGGACATCTGTCCATGAGCTGAATGTGAAGAGAAACTAGGTCATGCAGCAAGACAACAAGCCCAAGAACACAAGTGGTTCTACAGAAGAACGGTTAAAGAAGAACAAGATGAATGTTTAGGAACGGCCAAGTCAAAGTTCTGACCTTAATCCAATAGAAATGTTGTGGAAGGACCTGAAGCAAGCAGTTGATGTGAGGAAACCCACCAACATCTCAGAACTGAAGTGGTTCTGTTCTGAGGAACGGGCTAAAATTCCTCCAAGCTGCTGTAGACCACTGGTCAGCAGTTACCAGAAACATTTAGTTGCTGAGGCAGGCTGACCCTGACCCTCCAACTGCTGGGACCCAACAACGAAATGATGTTGGCGGGTCACAGTATTAATCGATCTGGATACATTTCTAAAGATTCATGGGGACGCTTAAGTTTCTTCTTTGTCCATTTGTGATGCAGATTCAGTTTTGAGTTTAGCACCTCTGTAAATGCAGACGATGTAAAGAGAATAAATATTTCTGCTTAGGAACAAGCTGAAACTTCCATGGATGAATGAAAGGTGTCTTGAGGAGGTGTTCCTGCTTACACTCCAACCATCCATTCCTAACACAGCATCTTCAGACTGAACTAGGCAAGAAATAAAGAACCCTGAACATCTTTGGAGCTATTTTAAGAAAAGGCAGAGGAGGATAAAACCTACAAACGGGGATTCTGTTCTGAGGAATGGGCTAAAATTCCTCCAAGCTTCTGTAGACCACTGATCAGCAGTTACCAGAAACATTTAGTTACAAGGAGTCACAGCAGATACTGGAAAGGATACTGGAAGGAGTTCACTTTGTTTTACAACTCACAGATATGTACGGATGATTAATTTTCTTGAATAAATAAATACACAAGTATAATATTTAGTAATGTAAAGACACACAGCAGTGATGTCCATTACACACTCTATAGTGGAAGGCAAATATATACACGTTTCGTACATTTATACCTGCTAATAGAATCGTCTAATGTGCTGCCGCTGTAAAAAATCCATTTACATTTCCTGCTTCCTACAGACAGCATCTACCCCTCAGTCATTTTACACTCTGTGCCACTTATAATTACATTAAACTGAGCTCTTCTTTAATTAGAAGACGAGAATGTGACAGTTTGACGTTGTTTTGAGGGATTATTTCCTGACGAGACTAAAAGGAAGAAAAAAAAACCCTGAAGTAAATAAAGGATGAAACAGATTGCTTCGCACAGGCAGACAACTTCCTGTCAGATGAGACAGGCTAATCCACGTCTAATCACGGCACCGACACACACAAACTGCTCCCCAGCAAAAGTTGCATCGTTCAGGCAACGCTCACAGACGCATGCGGTGACATTTGAGTCATTTTATGTTCTTAATATAAAGTGATCCCCATCCGGTTAATGAACTCCTCAAAACCTCATGTTCACGTCTTCTTAGCTTTATTTACGGCGCTCATTATCAGCACATCACAGCGTCCTGAATGTGTAGAGTTACAAAGAAATCATTCAGACAAGAAGGCTCTCAGCCAATCAGGACATTTCTGTAGTAATTACTAATTAAACATGTACATTAAGCACAACACAGGTGACAACAGTTTTTTCACATAATCGTTTAAACGAAGGATATTGATTTGAAATGTCTGTCCAAATATTGCAAAGTTAGAAAAGCAAGTGCACTTCTAGGATTACAGGTTAATTTCTAGGCCAAATAAGAGCCATCTGTTCTATAAAGAAACAGTTAAAGAAGAATAAAATTAATGTTTTGGAATGGACATCTGTCCATGAGCTGAATGTGAAGAGAAACTGGGTCATGCAGCAAGACAACGAGCCCAAGAACACAAGTGGTTCTACAAAAGAACGGTTAAAGAAGAACAAGATGAATGTTTAGGAACGGCCAAGTCAAAGTCCTGACCTTAATCCAATAGAAATGTTGTGGAAGGACCTGAAGCAAGCAGTTGATGTGAGGAAACCCACCAACATCTCAGAACTGAAGTGGTTCTGTTCTGAGGAATGGGCTAAAATTCCTCCAAGCTGCTGTAGACCCCTGGTCAGCAGTTACCAGAAACATTTAGTTGATGTTATTGCTGTTACAGTCACCACAAATGAACACATTGATGAATTTTCTGTTTAATTTGTTTGACTGGATTCTCTCTGTCTATTCTCAGGGCTTGTGTGAATATCTGTTGATGTTTTCAGTCACTTTCATGCAGAAATGTGGAAAATTCTGATATGCAAAAAACCTTTAAGTGCCACTGTAAGTGATGATTCTGTTGAATGAGCCGAGACACTTCCACAAAAATCATGCAGACCATTTCAACTACCGTGCATGCCCTGACTCTTCCTGTGTGTGGCATGATGTGTGCTGACAAACAATAATCTATGTTTAATGAGGGTTGCTTAAATTAAATGTAGCTCTTGCCATTTTGTGACTTGACTCTTGATCATGTTTTCATACAATGTAAACCGTGCTCACACTCACTTGTGTGCGTGCATGGTCCACGGGACATGACATCTCAAACAGCGTGATGAAAAATGGATGAGCTGCTGTTGTATAAATGCTTCTGTGCCTGGCAAAAAAATAAAAAAAATAAAAAAATCTCTGTCAAGTCTGAAACGTTTTCATGAGAGGAGAAAAGAAAAGAAAGCTCCACATGTGGCGCGAGTGGATCAACTAACTTAGCTTTGGACACAGTGTGTTACAGCCAGAGGTGTCAAAACTGAGGGTGAGGTGAGGCCGTCCAACTGACTGCTACAACAAACCTTAAAGAACAAATAGTTACATGGAAATACGGTCTATAGGAGAAGGAACCTGGACATGAATGTCTTATTTAGACAGGAATGATCATGTGGACATCAAACACACACGTTAACAGCAAAGAAAAATATCTGTAGTGTCATCTTTGGGATCATCATTGGGAAAATAAACAAAGTAAAATAAGGTTTATTCCAAGCTCCATTCTCCAAAACTAACTCAAGAGGGAAGAGCCAAAAACTGCAGTTCCTTTATTGTCCACTAGAGGCTCCAAAAGCCAGTTAATCCCATAGACCTCCAGTTAAAATGTTCAGCTTTACAGCAGAAATAAACATGTTTACTGCCTGGTATTATGACACCTGTACGTGGAGACCTGCAACATATCCGTCGCTGGAGAGTCATTCAAGCTCTCTGTGAAGTCAGAAATAGGGTCAGGGTAATGGTCTAAAATACATGTTTACATTTGTTTACCATTTAAGGACAACAATATATGGTAAATTCATTCATTTTGATTTTCTACATGGAAATGAAAAGTTTTGAAAAATGTTCTAAAACATAAAAATTACTTCTTATGCCCTACAATAACACTCTAGGGTTGAAATTTAGAATTTCCAAGTATTTCAATGAGTGCCCTATAAAGGGTTAAGGGTGTAGCTGCTTCTGAGGGACAGGTCAAGGACCTTACGGGTCGCTAGCTGTGTTTAGCTTCAGCTGAGAGTCAAAGGGAATCAAGCGCTGCCAAGATGGAAACAGTATGAGACTGCAGCACTGAGCTTCAAAACTTCAGGAAACATATGATTGATGTCAAGGAGCATTCATTCATCTTTCTATACATTTAACTGTTTAGCATAATTTCATTTTTGGGTATTAATCCTCAAGTCCGCTGGTAAAATACTACAGAACTACATCACAGAAGATATTGTTCTACTTTGCCTTGTTCCTATGTTCTGCAGAATTATTATTAAACTGTCGGTTTTACTTTCCTATAGTGTAGGAACTAATCTGCCAAGGCTGCAGGCCTGCTTACAACCTGACCGTCTGGTTGATGGAGGTCGTGTCTGCAGCTACAAAAAATAAAAAACAAACTTTATTTCTAACGATGCATGTTTTATGCTATAAAGGAATCACAAAGTACAGAAGGAGAGACAAACTCAGCAGATGATATTAGCGGTAAATCCACAGAGCAGCAGAGGAATCAAAAAGCTTTTCCTTTCGCCAACGAGCCGCAGGGCTGCTGTGTTTTAACCAAACCATCTGCCGCAGTACAACCTCGTTGGCTAACCAGCTAGCTAGCTATTTGAAGCCATATGTCACGCTGGCTCTCTCCGGCTCACTGTAAGGCTGTTATCGACCAAGCATATGTGCTGTAAATGGCTTCATTAACTCCGAGTCACAGATTATTCTTCTCTGTCGATGGTTTTCGCTCATTTTTGAATCATTCATCAGAAACAAATCCGCTCACACCAGAACTATTTTACTCGTACGTCTCAATTGACTCAGAGCACTAGTGCACATGGACAATAACAGAGTGATTAAAGCATCTTCTAATAGAAGATTGTCAAATAAACATGTTCAACCGATGCTGCCGTATGTGTTTTCAGTGACTACCCACAACTCCATGATTCAGTAGCCATATGTCATTGAAATCAGTTCACTGCCAAAGCGTCCCAGCGGAGCAAACTGGTCAAAGCGAGGCCACTTAGCCTTGGGTTAATTGAATTGGATGTGGGTGAAATGAGGCTCATTTATCAGAGACACAAATAACAGATGATGGAAATCCCTGAGCTTCGTGGAGGGATTGGGATCAGGTGGCATGGACGGGGCTGTCTCATTGGTTCAGTCCCAAGAAGAAGAAGAAGAGGAATGTAATAAGACAGTTTGCCCTTGTCATTTCATATTGGATATTAAGGCTGGTTAACAATAAACGAGCTTGAAACAGGAGAATTTTCATGATTAGTTTGCAATAAATAAACAAAAATTAAGTTCGTGTTAATAAAAAGCTTCTGAGTGACATAAAAGTGAATGAATTTGTGAAATAAATAACTATAATTCAGTACAAATACATCCAACATACCCAAGCAACAGTGAAACATAAACTACACATTTAAATTGATGGAAGTTTTTAATCAAATGTGTTTAAGCTCAGGGGCTCATGACTCAGATTCATCCACTTAAGCCGATGTCCGTTCAGTCCCACGCACGCTAAGGTCAGAGCACGGAGAAGCTGGAACATCGCTGTCCTGCTCAGTGAAGTGCACAGTCATCAGACAGTCGCCCGGTCCTGCCCACAGAGAGACGAGAGGTCGGATGGACGGCCTTTTATCAAAAAACAAAAAAAAATAAAAAATGACGTGAGAGCAGTGGAGCAGCAGAGTGGAGGCCGTCAGACCGGAGGGATGCCTCATCGTCAGGTCAGCTCATTACAGCACCTCGTTAGGACACGTCCTGCATCATTAATTTGGGCAGCGGCCAGACAGAGATGAATGGAAGAAGTTAGCTTGGCTGGAAGAAGAGATGCTTTCTCCCTAAATCCATCACACATATGAGAGAGAGAGACAGAGAATACCTCATTAGCTGATCTCGACTGCTGACATGACAGACACGAGAAGAAGGAGGGAAGGCAACATAAAGTTAAACAGACGACAAACTGCAGAGAAACAAACATGATCTTTAATGGATATATTTACGTTAATGTATTTTTTATTGTATTTATTTTAAATGCAAACCAAGTACAGCAGTTCCTCTAATGTCCACTAGAGGCTGCCTTCAACAGAGAGACCTCCATGTTAAAATGTTCTGCAGAAATAAAGCTGTTCACAGCAAAATAGTTTGGGTTTCTTTGGTGTTATTGTTCTGTTAATCATCCAGCTTTCACATCTTAAATATCAGACATGTTTTTTGTTAATTGGTCCGGCCTGATGAAGCTCTGTAAACCAGATAATCTGTGTTGAACCTTGGTTCAGAGAGAGCTGATTTCTCCACAGGTTGTCGAGAGGAGTGACTCGGGGGATGAACCGGCCTGAAACTCCTGCACTGTGAGTCCAGGATTAGTTGCGATGGATGAAACCGGCGAATCAAAAATAAACCTCTGATCCTGTGAAGTCTAAATACGTTGCATCAGATAATCTCCAATAAGCAGCAGAGAGGTGTGGAGGGTTCAGAGTCTAACCTGTCGGTGAACTTGTGAAAAAGAAAGAGACGAGTGAGAGAAAGCGTCAGAATGAAGGTAAAAAGAAGCGACAGGTGGCAGTGGGTTTCTTTAAGGATTATTAAATGTTTTTAAAGTCTCTGTCAGTCATCTCACCTCTTTCTTCTACGTTTGTCATGTTGCTGTCAGTTTAGCTAAAAATATCACGGCTCATTCTACCTTCAAACAAAGTCACCCTAAAGACTCAACACTAAAATATTATATGTTCATATATCACTACTCATATACTCTTACTACTACTAAAATATTTAGGTGGTCAGATATTGAAGAATCAACGTATCTCTTCAGCCTTTTATTGGATTCATGTTTTTAGACCTTTGGTTGTTTCTAGTTTTTGTTGCATTGGTTGGTGCGTTTTCTGGTTTGCTTTTAAAACCAGAAATGAAAACCGGAAAACAATAGAATAAAGTTCTTTTATTCTGTTGTCTAAAGTGAAAAAGAGAAAATTAATAGACTTAATATTCTTTCTTCTGAGGTCAAAAACCAAAAAACAGCTGAATATTTTCCTTGAATGAAGTAGGAAGTAGTCTCCATGGTGACCACTGGTCCAGGCCTCTCTGGTCCAGGAAGTAGTCTCCATGGTGACCACTGGTCCAGGTCTCTCTGGTCCAGGAAGTAGTCTCCATGGTGACCACTGGTCCAGGTCTCTCTGGTCCAGGAGGTAGTCTCCATGGTGACCACTGGTCCAGGCCTCTCTGGTCCAGGAGGTAGTCTCCATGGTGACCACTGGTCCAGGTCTCTCTGTGTTCAGCTCTAAATAAACCTGGTTCTTCTCCAGATTCAGAGAGAAATTCAGATGACCAGATACCTTGTGTCAGAAAGTCTAAACTTACATCTGAATATTATCAAAAAAAAAAAATAATTTACTAAAAATGTATTTACTTTTTATTTTAGAGTCTAAAACCAAACTTGAAATACCGAAGTACATGGATCGTTGGATGATCAGGCAGCACTAACAATAACCACTGCAATAACCAGATATTATGTTTTATTAGAAGTTCTTTCAATTCACAGCGTGACCGGTCAGCTTTACTCTGACGTGTAAATCCAAGTGCGGCTCAATGTCTGTGGACCAACTCTTCCCTCTACCTTCAAGTGCAGCCATTGAAAACAACTATAAACCTTTTGATTTACAACAATAACGGGTTCTTACACAGGAAGTAGAGGAGTTCTCATGCTTTGTGTAACTTGGTGTGCAAGATGTGTTAACTGTGTGTCACACTTTGTTTCTGCAAGGCTATAATCAGCGTTTCCCTCCATCACGCGCTGTCCTACATCACCTTCCAGGCTTTATATTTTACCAACGACTTTCATAAATCCAGCCTTGTCATAGCAGGAACTTCTTGAACAACCAAAAGTAGAATCAGGTTTCTGCTGTGAATTTCTGATCTTCGGTTAAAAAGATTATTTGCCATTCCAAAGCTGAGGAGGAGGATCTGACTGCAACTTCCTTCCAACGTATTACCTAGATGTAAATATAAATGTTTGATTCCTGGTGTTTAATTGCATATTTCTGTGATTATTTTGGAAAGCATTCATGTGAAACACGCTTTATAAATAAACTTGAAATGTTCTGGTGTTGCTGCAGAGCATCCGTGACATGTGGGACTGAACCGTGACCGGCGTTAGAGGCAGTCCAGTCCTGCCAGGAGAGGGGAGTCGAGGGGAGTCGGGTGACACCGGGAGGATCCGGGGAGGTGGAAGACAAGACAGCTTTCTGGATGAGTTGTTGTGATTGAGGCGAGTATTTTGGGACATGAGTGGAGGAGTTGTGGCTGCACGGATGAGCACCGGACTGATTCTCCGCCGGGTGAAGTGGGTGTGATTTTTCAGATGTTTTCAACTATAAACAAAAAAAGAAAGAGACAGAAGTAAAACCCCTGCAGTGGCTCAGACAAGAGAAGACGTTCTGTGTAATATGCGCGCTCCTCAGCCGCCCTCTTCTGAGGGTTCATCGCCCGCCTCTTGCATAATGCATCCAGCAGCTCTGCACCCCAAACGACTACAACACACAGAAACAGATAGCGGTTATCCTTCAGAGAGAACGAGGCTCACTCGCTCGCTCTCGTTCTCTCTGATGTCTTGAATACCAGTTTGAAATGTTAGCAGAGGCTACATCTGCTTTCATGATAATGGAAGTTTTTCCGAGTGACCTCCAGACCCCTGTTTGGTTTTTACAAGCCAATTATACGTGAGGGAAAGGAGAGTTGAGCTCAGACTGTGGTTTATGGTGTCTGGTTACAGATTGAGGTCTTCCTCTCTCTCTCCTAAATGCATGTCAGCGTTCCTCCTCTCTCTCTCTCTCTCTCTCATTTATTCTCACTGCTCTTATTTCTGTCACCTCATTTCACCTTCGGGCCAGATGCATAAAATGCTGGATTAGTTCACAACTACAAGTCTGGATGTCTTCTGCTGTACTCCTTAAGGGATTAACTGAGTAAAAATGGCTTCTATTATCTTTTCTGGAAAGCTGTAATCAGTGTTTACCAGTGACATTTGGAAATGCAGCCCAGTCATGGCAGGAACCTCTTGGGCAACAGGAACCAAAACTAGAATTAGGTTTGTGCTGTGAATTCCAGCTCTTGGGTTCCCACACGTTTCTACGACTAAAACGATTATTTACCATCCTAAAGTAAGACGTTAGAGGATCTGACTGAAACTTCCTCCCAACATGTAAATATAAATGATTGATTTCTGGTGTTTTAATCTCATATTTCTGTGCTTATGTTTGGAAAGCAAACTGAGATGCATTTGAAACACCTTGAGAACAGATGCAAAAAAAAAAAAATGCATCTTGACGGATTAAATGAGGAATTAGTTTGGACTATTTTAGTTTTAACATAGTGATTTTTGTTGCATATTAAGTTGTATAATATTAATTTAGGACTTTGCAGGATTAAGTTTCTTATATAACTATTTCCTGATCAGCTTCTGTGTCTTTATCTAGTATTTATCTATGAGCCCCTTAGTAACTTTGGTTCCTACCTGTCTTTGTTTACAGTGGGACAAATAGGGGTGTGACAGCCTCCCTGTGCGAGTGATGGAGAAAATGAAAAGTTGTCCTGGTGGAGATGACTGGCGAAGACTCTTAAGACCCACGGCCCTGAGAGTCTGGAGAACGCTACGCCAAGAAATCAGGCTGTCACTACTTTGATGCTTCAGCATTTACACAAATCAACTGATTATCATTAAAAAAAGATCAGAGTTTGTCCTAAAAAGACAAGATCCCCTCTTGATGCGACTTGGACGGCTCAAGCTTTAGATTTGGAACACACTCCCATTGATGTTTGTGTCTTTCAGAACAAA
This sequence comes from Chelon labrosus, assembly GCF_963514085.1. NCBI lineage: Eukaryota > Metazoa > Chordata > Actinopteri > Mugiliformes > Mugilidae > Chelon > Chelon labrosus. Next base: position 28,018,078 of record NC_140346.1, on the reverse strand, counting down.
CAACTTCTTCATGAAGACTGTTCTTTTCATCTGAAAATAAATTACATTTTCCTGTTTTACAGAATGCCCTGTAGGTCTGTGTGCGCCTGTGTGTGTGCGTGTGTGTTTGTGTGTGTGTGTGTTGTACACACATCATGAAGTCATTTGGTTTCTCTCTACGTCGGTGGAGATAAAACACCTGCAGTGAAACGATGACTCAATTTCACAGGTATCGACTTTACAACAAGCTGCTGCTTCTAGCTTGTTTGTTCAGTGACAAGTCAACCTTCTCAGACACTCGCAAACAGATTATACACCGATCAGCCACAACATTATGACCACTGACGGGAGAAGTGAATAACATTTAAACCATCTTGTGACAGTTCTATGTTCTGCTGGGAAACTTTTGGACCTGGCATTCATTCTCTGACGAGTCACCACAAGGGAGACCTGCACAATATTAGGTCATAATGTTATGCCTGATCGGCGTATGCATGACTTGTTAATGGCAGATATGATGGACTAAAAAATATATTCTTCTGTCTCCCCTTCTTGCTTTGTATTCTGCACCGTGTCGGGTCTGAGGGGCTGAGAAAGGAAGGTGACGACAATAAGAAACGAATGGAGGCTGCAGGAGGATAAAAAAAAAACAGACAGTGACTTATTATAACATGGGCAGTAAATGAGTCAAGCCAACAGGTGAAAAAAAAAACTCAAGAGAAAAAGTTATTTGTCTCCTTTCTGTCTGAAAAGAGAAGAAAGAGAGTGTTTTTTTTAATCAGTGTTTAAGAGGAGAGAGAGAGAGAAACGCTGCTTATCATCATTTCAAAGATGAGAGAAGAAGAGGTATCAGTACTTCTGTTGAATGAGAGAGTTAAAAGTGGAGGTTTTATCACAGATTCACATAAGAGACGTTTATCAGGCCTTCAGAATGCATAAAAACACATTTATCAGTTCAAGAAGACAGAGAAAGAGGTTTTATCAAAATGACGAGGGGGGGCAAAGGCTGAGAGACAGGGGGGGAGATGGGGGAGATGTGGTTGGTGCATTTTAGGAACACTTGAAAGCTTGCTGTACTTAAGCAGTCGCATTAACATCGTGAACGTACTATACGCACATGTGTGACAGACAAAAAGGCACTTAACATGAAAGATTCAGAAGAAGAAAAAGTAGAAAGGGTTTAAAAGAGAGATAGAGTGGTGTCATCACTCACTACCATTACTGGGACTGGCAGCAACAAATACATCACCCAGAGAGAACACCCACCTTAAATAAGACTCAGCTTTAAACAGGATGTATCAACCAGGAGCCATGTCAGAGTTTAATCCTCAGGGAATTTATTTATTCCTTCTTTTTTTTTTTACATTTGTAAAATCTGGATGCGGGGCAGCACAGTGGTTTGGTGGTTAGCACTGATGCCTCACAGCAAGAAGGTTCTGGGTTCTAATCCATGGGCCGACTGGTTCCTTTCTGTGTGGAGTTTGCATGTTCTCCCTGTGTCTGCGTGGGTTCTCTCCAGGTTCTCCAGCTTCCTCCCATCGTCCAAAGACATGCTGGTTAGGTTCATCGGTGATTCTAAATTGGTTGTCTGTCTGTCCAGGGTGTACCCCACCTCTCACCTGATGACGGCTGGGATAGGCTCCACCCCCAGCAACCCTCCAGAGGACAAGCAGTTGCAGATGAATGAATGAAAATCTGGACGTGGATTTAATCAAATTTAATTAAGAACTCTAAGATCATTTTGTAGAAACTGAAATTGAATTTCAGATGTTCAGTTCTCTGATGAAAAACTCAAATTTTTTTATTGTTAGTTTGTTTATATAATGCATGTGTACACCGATCAGCCACAACATTATGACCACTGACAGGAGAAGTGAATAACATCGACCATCTTGTGACAGTTCAGTGTTCCGCTGGGAAACTTCTGGACCTGGCATTCATTGGTGTGGATGTTACTTAGACATGTAGCACCCACCTAGACCAGACCAGGCACCCCCACCCCATAGCAATGACACTCCTTGATGGCAGCAGCCATCCCCAGCAGGATGCAGCCTGACACAGACACACACACAAAAACACTTTAGGAACAACTAAAAAAACAAAACATGAAGAACAGCACAAGGTGTTGACCTGGCCTCCAAATTCACTAGATCCCAAACTGATCAAGTATCTGTGGGATGATCCACAGAGGCCCCTCCCCTCAAAGGCCCCCCCACTAACGTTGGTGCTGGTTTGTGATGGAGGCCTTTGTTTCATTTAAAGCAGACACACAGAAAGGAACATAATGTTTGTGACAGTCTGAAGTGATGGATCATGTACCATGTCAAAAAAAAAAAAAGCAAATGGAGTCAGAGGGAAGGGCAAACAGTGCAGATGGTGACCAGAGCCCTGTAGAGAGAGAAAATCTGATTATTTAAATGGAAACAATATGTGGAGCCTGACAGTCCTGAACCTTTTATGGTTTAATATTATTAGTGTGAGAAAATATTCAACATCAGTAAACTGCAGTTAATGTGTTTCCCCTTTTTACTTCATAATCGTGTTTAATACGGACATTTAAACCAGTAGCTATTTTCAGACTGATATCTGACTCATCCTGTGACATCTCGTCCTCATGGAGAACTCCTAGCAGCCTAGCATTTGTTTTTAATAATCAAGTCACGACCTCTGGTTATCAGCTGCTCTGAACAGGTACAGCGGGGTCTCCCTCACCTCGATGATTTAACTGCGACACACGAGGCTCTCCATCACCCAGCCGGTTACGCTGAAGGATGGGACTGACCTCACATCTCTGATAATGTAGCTGCTGGTGAAATAATACAATCAGCAGAGAGGGAGCGGAGCTAGTAGCAGAGATTAATGACAAAGTTTGGTAGGAAGATGTAGAATTTACAACCCATAGCCGGCCAGTTGCATGAGCTCCTTCACGCCGCTCACAGCCTCTTCCGGCTTCGTCTGCCTTTTATCTTGGCCCGTGAAACGTGGCCAGATAAAATCCTACACGGCTGCAGCTTTAATCAGTACAGCTGCGGAGGCTTTATGTCACACCTCGACAGGTGTAACAATCTACCAGATGAGGCTTTGGTCCAACTGGGTCAGAACTGAGAGGCCAGAGAAGCACCATCTGCTGCCGCTGAGACGTGATGACCTTTAAAGAGAACAGGAGGAGGAGGAGTGTCCATATGTCTCACGGTTACCTGCAGCGCTGTCTCTGTTTATGTACGTATATAAAACTACAGCACCACTCTCAGTAAAATGACTCTCCTTCTCCATTAACATCTCCCGCAGGCTTCCTGTAAAGCTCCGAATTAGAGCGATACACTTATGAACTAAAACAATCTGGGCTCTGTCTCATCCTCTGCGCTCCACAGTTTTCCCGGGCACTGAAATGGGCCCCACGATGAAAGATATGCTGACCCTTCAACACGAGCATCAATCAGCCTCGTTATCTCCACCGCTGTGAGCCTCCAGAAGGAAAAGTAATATCCAACCGCTCGTACTGAAAAACCTGCCACTAAAGCACTTTTCTGTTCATCCTGCACGACCACTAATGCTCCCAGAACTGACTTCTGGGCCTAAAGATACTGGAATGTTTCCCATATGTTCCAGATATAGTAAGCTTGCAGGGAAGACTTTGCAGAGAGCGGAGGAAATCAGCTATGTATTCAGAACACTGTTCTATACGCTTTCCTCGGTTACAAGCAGTATAACTTTACTTTTTGCATTAAAGTGGTTAAGATTTTTGCATATTTTTCTTCTGATTGCGCATTCATGGTTTATTCTCCTTCTCCATTGGTCTCTCTTGTAGTGATGAAGCATTTCACATCTCAAATTTGACATTGTTTTGTGATTGCATTATTACAATTGTCAGAAATTATTGCCAAAACACCAAAAATAAGCGGTGCACATTGCTGGATAGATATTGTCCATCCACAACACAGTCAAGAACTCAGAATGCACACGGTACACAGGTCTGGGAAAAATTAAGAAACCACTGCAAATTATTCTGAAATCAGCATCTTTACATGTATTCCATTCAAGTGTCTGTTCAGTTCCAACCCAAATACACTCCATTCTATTTTATGAGGTTCTGATCAGGTGATCAACGGAACCAAATCTTGCAAGTCAGCAAGTGGCAGCTGAGGTAAAGTGCACAGTGAGAACGGTTCAAAACAGGCTCCGAGGGGCAGGACTAAAGTCATGTCAAGCTTCATCAGTGAGAAGCAAAGAAGAGCCATGCTGAAGTCTGCAAATGACCATGGAGGACTGGACTAAGCTCATCTTCTCAACTTTGCCCAACACCTGGTCTTCTAATTGTTAGACTGAGGCCTGGAGAGGCCTACAAGCTTCAGTGTCCCGTGCCCACTGTGAAAGGATTGATTGAGGATGATCTGGGGGTGTTCCCCAACTCTGAGGATTAGTACGTCCAGCAGGACTATGCTCCATGCCACACAGCCAGGTCAATGAAGGTGTGGATGAAGGACCACCAGCTCAATCTCCAGACCTGAACCACATTAAAAAACCTCTGGAATGAGATCGAGAGGAAGATGGATGGTCACAAGCCATCAAACGAAAATGAGCCACTTCGATTTTTGCACCAGGAGTGGCATAAAGTCACCTAACAGCAATGTGAAAGACTGTTGGAGGGTAAAGCTGTGATTAATAATCAGGGTTATCAAGCCAAATATTGATTTCTGACCATTTGTCATTTTCTGCAAATAAATGATCGAAATGAGAAGATTTTTATTTGGAATTTGGAAGAAATGTTGTCAGTGGTTTATGCAATAAATCAAAGGTGATCATTTTATTCAAACACATACCTATAAACAGTAATATCAGAGAAACTGATCATTTTGCAGTGGTCATTTTTTGCTGTGTGTTGTGCACTGTTCGTGTAAATGCTTGAGTGGTGCAGCAGTTTGTCAGCGCATTTAAGTTCATCATTTAATCCATATATGAAGTAAGAATGTCAAATTTTCACCTAAAATCCTCTGTTTTTCCTTCTAGCTGTGCACATGAAGATGGAAGTCATCCGTTTGTTTCCTGGTTTTGAAGCTCAGAGTTGTGTCTCCGGTCACCACCATCTTGGCAGCGCCTGACTCCACCTAACTACCAGCTAATGTAAAGCTGGTCATGGAGGTGGAGCGTGAGCAACCTGCGAGGACATCCAAAGCTGCCACGTCCTTAACTATGGCTCTAAACATTTTTATTGCGGCTGTAACGTTTTATTTTTATTTCTATGAAGATTAATTAACTTGGAGCCGAGTGATCTCCAGGGCCTGGAGCACCATGAGCACCAGGCCTGAATCGCCACGTCATGCTCCCTCAAACTAATATCACCAAATCAGAATAAGTTTAACATTCTGCAGGACAGAACAGTTCTGTTTATCCATGCACCAACATTTGCTGACGTTCCTCTCCACAGTCCAGTTTCCTGATGATCTTTTATTTTATTTTTTTTATTTAACCTTTATTTAACCAGATAAAAGCCCATTGAGATCAAGATCTCTTTCACAAGGGTGACCTGGCCAAAAAGGTCAGCAGCACGAGGCACAACAGCAGCACATGTCAACACAGACCACAAAGAGCAACAGACAGAACAAAACATGCAATCCTAGAGATGCAACAGCAGTCCCAGTCAGAGACGTGGGAGCAGTAGCACAACAAACAAATCAAGATTTGAAACACAGGCACTGTTCAATGAATTTCTGCTGCCTGTCTTTCAGGATAGAGCGGAAGGCTCCAAGTGAAATCAGTTTAGAGAGTTTTAGCTCAGTCTGTAGAGTATTCCATGCCAAAGGGGCGGCAAAGCTGAATGCTCTTTTCCCAAATTCGGTCCTTACCCGGGGAGCAGTTAAAACAAGGGTTGAACAGGAACGCAAGGCATAAGAACTGCTTGTTTTCTGCAATAAAACACACAAATAGGAAGGTATCATGCCTAAGAGAGCCTTATAAATTAAAGTCAGCCAATGTGCATATCTGCGTGCACTCAGAGAAGGCAAGTTCGATTTCAAGTACAATTCACAATGGTGGGTGAGGCGTCTACACCCTGTGACGAATCTCAGTGCCGAATGAAAAACGGTGTCCAAAGACTGGAGACATTTGGATGACACATTCAAGTAGAGCACGTCCCCATAGTCAAGAATGGGCAAGAAGGTTGCTGTCACAATTTTCTTTCTGACCCTGAGAGAGAAGCAGGTTCTATTTCTAAAAAAGAACCCAAGTTTCACCCGAAGTTTAGTGACCAGCTTGTTAATATGGGCTTTAAATGAGAGCTCCTGATCTAGGGTAAAGCCCAGATACTTGTAGTTCGAGACCAGTTCTATAGGTTTTCCTTTGGTTGTTAAAATATTTGTAATGTTCTGTGGTAGCACCTTTGCCTGAGAGAAAATCATGAGCTTGGTTTTATCTGTGTTTAAAACCAGTTTAAGATCATCTAAACGAGTCTGGATAACACTAAAAGCAACTTGTAAAAACTCAAAAGCCTGAGTGAGAGAGGTTGAACAGCAATAAATAATGGTGTCGTCTGCATAAAGATGATACATTGAATTTGATAAGTTGTTACAGAGATTGTTTATATAAATTGAGAATAAAATGGGTCCCAGCACTGACCCTTGGGGCACCCCTTTGGTAATGTCCAGAAAAGAGGAGGTAGATCCAGCCGCCTGAACACATTGTGTTCTACTTGATAAGTAGTCGGCAAACCAGGCAGCTGCATGTTTAGATAAACCAATACGATATAGGGCTTGAATCAACAGGTTGTGGTCTACCGTGTCGAATGCTTTTGACAAATCAATAAACAGAGCGACACAATATTTTTTGCTGTCCATTGCCTCAATTAAATCATTTAGGACCTTTAGCGCAGCTGTAATAGTGCTGTGCTGTTTTCTGAAACCAGATTGTAGTGGAGATAAAATATTATTTGATTCTAAAAATTCTTTTAGCTGGTCACTGATGATCCTCTCGAACAATTTGGCTAATATACACAATTTGGAGATTGGTCTGTAGTTGTTTACATGTGTGGGTTCACCCCCTTTTAACAGGGGGATAACAAAGGCCGACTTCCAGATTTTAGGGATGATTTTGCTGGTAAGACTCAGGTTAAAAATATGTGAGAGAGGCTCAGCAATAAAATCTGCGGCCAACTTTAGGAAAAATGGTTCAATTTGATCAGGTCCTGCTGCTTTACTTGTATCCAGTTTCATTAGTGCATTATGTACCTCAGAGACAGATACAGACATAAACTCAAATGGGCAAGTGATAGGTCCACTCACAGCCTGCGGAGTCAAGGAGTCTTCATGTGTGCACACTCATTACCAACCTCATTAGATAAGCCCTCGGTAACGCTTGCCTTTGTTTTCCTCCTGCTGCTGCTGCTTCAGCTCATTTTTGTTTTTCGACCTGTTTGTCTCCACTAACCGCTTACTGAACCTTATCCTGGCTCGGAGGGATGCTCCGTCCCAGCCGTTTCCCTCCCCAGTGCTGATGAAAATAGCTGGACTCGGGGTATCTGCGGATCTGCTCTGATTTCTGCTCTCTCGCTCTCTCTCTCTCTTTACCACATTTAAGTCTGTGTACAGACTGCATGGAACTCACTGGAGTCATTTCTTAAGATAACACAAAGCCAAGAATTGCTGCCGGAGTGAAAATGGAAGCAGCGGCCGTCCGCTGAGATTGAATGAATGTTGACTGATAGAGGTGAGATCAGCTGTGTTTAATGTGGCTCATAAGTGACCACTGGTGCTGATTTGGCTGGAGACTAAAATAAAGCTTTCTTTGATCCTGTCTTTATTGTCTGCTGAGCCTGCAGTTGTTCTAACACTAATAAAGGCCACTAGGGGGCAGTGTTGTATAACTCTGTGTTTGCAAATGACTGTTGTGTGCTGTTTATGTCAGAGTGAGTTGTTGTTTTTCAGTACACAAGTGAAAGGTGCATACATAGTTTTGTCGTTCCTCCTGTGGGTAAAGAACGTCCTCCTCCTGCAGATTCTTGATTTTGAAGCTGATCCCAGACCCAGGGCCTTTGTGCCTTCGGGCTTTATCCAATACAGTGTTACCCTGAAGTCAAGCTGCTGTTGGAAGTTTACTGCAACACCTCAGTCATGCCTTTTTTTCTCTAGTCGAGCCTCTGCTCTGTTCTCCTGCCTCCTTCTTTACCATGCTTGTGTTCAGACCTTCTCTTTCATCTCTTCCAAAATTCGCCCTGGACTCCCCCGAGACGTCTTCCAGCTTCAGTCACAGTGTTCATGGACTCTGCACCAAAACTTTCTCGTATATGTGAACTCTTTCTCTTTCTTTGGATCAATATAGCACACACTCACTCAACAGTAGCCTGCTGTGTAGGCAGCAGCAAGCTCAAGTTTTACTCTTAAACCTGTCACAAATGTATTGATGACTGTGCAAAACTCCGTGCAAATGACAGATGTTATTAAATGTCACTCATTAACATGCAAGTGAGTGATTTTGTGTCCTGCTCCATGGCTGCTGCATCTTCTAGGTCATTTTTGAATGTTGTAGTGTTGTTGTTCATCAGAAAAAATTACTCAAAACATCAGCAGCATCCCGGAAGTTGAAAAGAGAACTCAATCAAACACATGAAACTGAAATATTATACTTTACACTTTACATTTGTTAATTTAGGTAAATGAACCAATATTACATATCAGTGAGGTGCACCTCTAGGATTCCAAGTTAATTTCCAGGTCCAATCAGAGTCCATGTGTTCAGAAGTGTTTCCATCAATGTAATGAGACTCAGGTGTGGTTGGGTTCCTGGTTTAGTTTAAATAAATCAGGGATTTGTCTCAGTCTGATCTTCACAACACATGTTTGTGGACAAAGGAGCTTTCTGAGGAGCTCAGAGAAAGAGTTGTTGTTGCTCATCAGGCTGGAAAAGGTTCCAGAACCATCTCTAAAGAGTTTGGAACCCACAAATAATCCACAGTCAGACAGATTGAAGACGACTCTTCCCCTCCACAGGAGTGGTCCACCAACAAAGATCACTCCAAAAGAAAGATGCATAATACTACAAGAGGTCCATTGTCCAACTATCATGCATCAGACAATTAATCTGAAGAGAAACTGGGTCATGCAGCAAGACAACGAGCCCAAGAACACAAGTGGTTCTGCAAAAGAACGGTTAAAGAAGAACAAGATGAATGTTTAGGAACTGCCAAGTCAAAGTCCTGACCTTAATATGTTGTGGAAGGACCTGAAGCAAGCAGTTGATGTGAGGAAACCCACCAACATCTCAGAACTGAAGTGGTTCTGTTCTGAGGAATGGACTAAAATTCCTCCAAGCTGCTGTAGACCACTGATCAGCAGTTACCAGAAACATTTAGTTACAAGGAGGTCACAGCAGATACTGGAGACAAGACACATGCACATGTGTAATATTTATGTTCATGTGTTTGATTGGGTTCTCTCCGTCTACTTTCAGGACTTGTGTGGAAATCTGCTGCTTTGAGGCACTTTTATGCAGAAATGCAGAAAATTCTGAGGGTTGCAAATACTTAAGCAGCACGTGTTTTTCTTACTTGTGCATTTTCCTCCTGGTATGTTAGAGCCACACTCATTCGTAGCACCCACCTGTGAGGCAGGATAGTATCAGATGAACAGGTGACATCAGCGCACGTCTTAGCAAACTCAGAGGTTCAGGAAATACAAAGAAAAACACATGTGGGACAAGGATATATAGAGGATGAGAGACACGTGGATGGGTGAGGTTGAGAGGGAGAAGAACAGGGAGAATGGGAGATAAGAAGAAAATCAGATGAAGGGGGGAAGTGGCAGGAGAGGGAAGGAGGGGAAACATGAGGTAGGCTGAGGTTGGACAAGTGGGAGTAAAATACACGAGGATGAAAGAAAAGGCAGAAGAGGAAAAAATAAGAGATCAAAATATATGAATGAGTGTGACGCAGGCAGATTGTCTCTGAAGGGAAAGAGAAAACAGAGCAAGACTGGCATCTAGTGGAAGGGAAGCCGACAGCAGCTCATCCTCCAGCATCCTGTCTGGCTTCTTTCCTCTCAGAGGCTGCACAGGAAATAACTGCCGACATATTTGGTTGCAACAACACTGTTAATGAAGTGTTTCTTAAACTCCTCAGGCAGCGACTGGAGCGTTCATTGTCTCATACATTTAATTTTTATTTTGTTTTTTGGCAGGAGAGGGAGGAGCTGGCTTTACTTTGTATTCGTCTGTTTGGTTCTCGGAGGATTTTTAGTTTTTGGCATCATCAGCTCCATCGCTGCAGTCAGACATCGGAAACGCCGTGAGTGGAAGAAGCTGCCAATAATTATTTTGTGCAAAAGGTTCTACAAGTTATTAATGAGGGTTGTTTTAAGCTTTTAACACTCACAGTGTAAATATTTAATTAGCAAAAATATATAAGTCAGATTCAACCAACCTCTTCCAAACACATGAAGCTCACACAATTAAAACATGTCAACTCTATGAAGTCTGACATTAAATAATCCTCCTCCCGCAGGAGCAGCGTGAAGAGTCTGGTGCAATGTGCATCAGGGAGCAGACCAAAACCACATTTAATCTACAACTTTTAAACACAAATTTACAATAATGTATTCAATAATTGAGGGTTGCTTCAAAAAAGCAGATATAAATATGTGTAATACCTTATAAATGATTAGATTTCCGTGCAAAGACAACGAAAAGTGAATCCATTTCGGAGATGGCTGCCAAAAGCCAAAACTGACTGCAGAGCATGGATAAATCCACCAGGGGGCTGGTGCAGAGGCCTCAAATTTCTATATGCATCAAATGTGATATACGAGGTAATATGTTCTGCATTTTTAAACCATAACATGTTTGGATAGATTCTAATTTGCAAAAGGTCACGTCACTGTCAATCCCATAAATCATGTTCAGCCTCATTCAGTAAACACAGAAAGGTCCTGGAAGCTGAAGTATCGTCCAGCCAATTACGCAGGAATCCATCTGCACTGAATCACCGTGACACCATGAGACTCCTGCACTCACACCACTGCGACGATATTGATTGGTGTGAAGAATAGCCCTAATAGAACAGGTTCAGTTTTGTCAGGCAGTTAGGAGAAATCACTTCCCAACGGGGATGTTTGTCATGATAAGATCTCACGAGGATGTCCAGTCATTTGTCATAATTGCGGAGCCTGGATGGTGATTTCAATCCTGCATGCTGTTAAATACTGGATGCCTGAATAATTCTGAACACCAGATATAATATAAATCCTCTTCAGATAGATGTTGTGCTTCTTCTGACAGCAAACTCTCAATTAACACAGATGAGATGGTTTCTGCGTTGTCATTTCCTCTCACCTTGATTCATGCTGCGCTGTATTAACATGTCTGGATGATGGTGCAGTGACAGCACACATAAACTAGAGTTTGCAGTTGAACCCAGAGCACCAGAGAGGGACTCCACACTTGTTAACAGGTGGATTTATGATCCATTTTATGATCACATATAAGGAGGCTCTGCTGTGATTTAGTATTCCATGACATCTCCATAAAGTTGGGACTCGGGAGAGACAGATTAAAAATGGATGACCAGTCAAAGCAGCAGCAGCAGAGGCTGAGATTTTCTGACATTCAGACCCCAGTATTACTTACAGCCCAAGAACTCTGAATCACACACTTGAAACCATGACAGTATCTGACTCTTTAAACCGACAGTCTGATCTATTATGGATGTTCAGTGGATTTCTTTAAGACATGAAGTTGAACTTCCTCAAACTTTAACTAGTTTAATCAGACCTTATAAGTGACAGATGAGAAAGTTCCCAGATATACACAGATCAGCCACAACATTATGACCACTGACAGGAGAAGTGAATAACATTGACCATCTTGTGACAGTTCAGTGTTCTTAATATGTTGTTAATAATATACCTTTATGAACACACTGAACATTTGTAACCCTAACCTCGGGTTCAAGTCAGACAGGTCTCTTCATATGAGCTGGGTTCGGGGAGTTTTTCCTTTCCGTTGTCATCTTTGTGTTTCTCTGGATTTGTTTTTATTATATAAATACAATTGGACTAAACAGAAATGAAATATATCTTTATTGACATAAGTAAACAACAAGCAAAACACAACAAAACTGGTAAATACTTTAAATGACCTTTCAGACACGCTGTAAAGTCATCAATAACAGAAACTCAGTCTGCTCAAATTACCGTTTTAAATACAACTCTTTCAATACTGTGTGGGTACCAGATTTATTCATAATATAGTATGCTTTTATTCTTCTTCACTTTTTAGATTTTATTTACTTTCCTGGTCCTCTGTATATTTCTAAAACTGTTCCCTGCCCTGGTTGTTCATTTGGCTGCATTATTAACCCTTTTTTATATTTCTGCTCTTGAACAAAGCAGAAATATATTTATATATATATTTCATTCCAAAATACAAAGCTCAAAAATATATTTCAGTCAAGCTAAAAACCTGTTTCTCATATATGTCAAATATGTCAAAAAATATGACAATACATGTGTCCAGAACACAGAATCAAAAAGTCCTGAAACCTGATGTGTTAAAAATGACACGTCTCTGTTTTTGAACAGTAAACTCATTGCAGTCAGGTTCCTCCTCCTCCTCCTCCTCCTCCTCCTCAGCAGCAGTTACTGGCCTCCTGCGTCTGTTTTTCCCCTCCCAGCCACAGAGGGGCGCTGTTGATCTTGGCGCTCTGGGCCCTGGCTTCTGTCGACTCACCCTGCATGCCCCCTCCCTCGCTGGCCAGGCGCTTGTGGATCTCTGAGGCCATGGTGAGGAAAGCCCTCTCCACGTTATCAGAGCTCTTGGCGCTCGTCTCCAGGAAGGGGATCTTCAGAGACGAGGCCAGCTCCTGGAGCGGGACGGGAACAAAAATCACAAACATTAAATCAAAATGATCAGAACCAACATTTTAGTTAAAGAACTCTGCATTCAAAATTCTATTTAGGAGTAAATTAGTAAACATACTCATGCGTTAAAAGTGAGCTCAGTGCTCATTGTGAAAATTAATCCACTCAGACTCTTAAATTATTGATGAGTTGACATGTAAGCATGTAACTGGAATATCTTAGCTGGTGTTTTATATTGTGCGGGGTATTTTAAGACTACACTAGTGGATTATAATTTAATGTATGGATATAAAATCTCTAGACTGTAGATTAATTCATCTGAAGACATTTTTGAAATCATGCTAAGAGAAGCTGTTCCTGGTCCACTTATTATATTCCTTCAGACCGTAAATATATGAACAGCTCACCGGAACAGAATTCAAGATGGCGGCGCAAGTTTCTCACATGTTTTAGCTTCACTTTATAGATTAGGAAGAAATGATGAGGCTTTGAGGTAACATTCAGATTATTAGAATTAAAAAAAGATTTTTTAAAACCCAAAACAAAAGGTAACCTCTATTTTATTATTTAATATTTTTTATTATTAAATGACAAAGAAAAGTTAATATTAGATTTCATTTTCTTGCTTGACGGTATAGAAACAGGATGTGACATAATGGCGGCTACCAGTTGCCATGCCAACCGCTCCATAAAGCTCAATTTAAAAAACAAGTCCAGTGTATAATCCAACATTTCTTTCTAACTAGTGGAGGTAGAGCAGAGCGTAGTATTAATAAAAGGAAAATGCAAGTGATCCCGGCTCCACATGGCTCCACCCTCAGACCGTACTGATCAGACTCTGGCTCCAAAGTTGCAAGATGCCGCCGCCCGTATCAGTTTGTCAGTTTGGCCAATGAGAGGAGGTGGAGACGTCTTGTCCATATTTATATACAGTCTATGGTTTATATCTACAGTTTAAATCTTGCCTATGTCTCTGACCTTTTCCATTTAGTTTTATGGTCTATATAATCAACACTCCTGCAGACCTGGAGCTGCTGACTAGTGTTTGAAGGCACCACAGTCAAGCGGCTCGTTACCTGAGCAGTAGCAGCATCCACCACTTTCTTACTAACAAGATCACACTTGTTTCCCACCAGCAGCCTGGAGACGTTTTCACAGGCGTAACGGTCGATCTCATCCAGCCACTGCTTCACGTTGTTAAAGGACTCCTAAAGGAGAAGGGGAGGGGGACTGAAGTTAATGTTCAACACATTTATAATGACAAAAAAAACACACTGACACACACTGACCTGCTCAGTGACGTCATACACAATGATGATACCGTGAGCTCCTCTGTAGTAGCTGGAGGTGATGGTTCGAAACCTCTCTTGACCTGCGGTGTCCCACTGAGGGGTTCACACACACACACACACACACACACACACACACACATCAGTCAGTCCTGCACCATATTTTCAGACCAATCTTTGAGAACACCACTCTTACAATCTGCAGCTTCACCGTCTTCCCGTCCATGTCGATGGTCCTGATCTTGAAGTCAACTCCAATGGTGGAGATGTAGCTCTCCGTGTAGGTGTCGTCCTGCAGCCGGCAGCATAGTGTCAAAAAACTGAAAGCGAGTGTGCGTTTATGATAGGGATGTCCCGATCAAGTATTTTATTTCAGCAGGATCTTAACCCAATCTTTTAATATTGAGTCCCTCTCTGATGTTAAATGTCCTAAAGTTCCTCCCCTGTAGCTTCCTAGAGTCTGTCCTTGTCTTCCTTGTCTTCTCCTAGAGTTGGTCTCCTGTAGCTTCCTAAAGTCTGTCCTTGTCTTCCTTGTCTTCTCCTAGAGTGGACTGGATTCAGTCCAATAAATCTTTCTGTCAAAGTTAATGTAGTGTGGAGAGGGTAGCTGGTACCTTGTGTTCTCTACTCCAGAAATGTTCTGGTGCATAAACTCCCTAACCCTCTCTGGAAGATGTTTCTCCTTGACGCTGTCTCCAGGAAACTTTTCTCTTCTTTTAAACGTTCAGTGTTTGTTGTTGTTGTTTGGGTGCAGCCTTTGACTGAGTGGACTCCATGGATTCTGTTTAGATGATTTTATTGGAGCTGTTGAATCAAGTCTCCTACTACCACCTCACCAAAATAAAAACTACAAAAGATCAGGTGTGGCTGAAGCCTGATACCGACAGAATCGTTTTAAAAAAAGTCCAGATTTGCCCTGACACTGATCGGGACATCCCTAGTTCATGAGCCAGTAGGTTTTTTCCAGACCTACCGCGAAGCGCAGCAGCAGACAAGACTTCCCAACTCCAGAGTCACCTATAAGAAGAAGCTTGAACAGGTAGTCGCTGGAGAGGACACAAACACACATGCATTAAAGTTGCATCACTAAAGTAAAAGTAAACAGTAATGTGAAGCTGTGCTGAATTTCTGTTAGATTTACTGGAAACATTTTTTATATTTAAGTCTTAAAGGCCACACAGACGCCCAATGCAGATGCAGATTTGTGTCATCTGAATATCTTTTCTGTTTGCTATTTTATTCTGGTGTTTCCTGTCCTGCTTTGTCTGTGTTTTCCCTCCATTGATTATATGATTTGTTTCTCCTTGTGTCATCCTCCCTCAGTGTTCTCACCTGTGCCTCGTTAACCTCAGTGTGTATATATAGTCCTAGCTTTCCTCTTTCTCCTGCATCAGTTTGTTTCTGTTCATCTCTCCATGGTTCCTTGTTTTCTGAGTTTTGTCATCTTTTGTTTTTTTGGATTTTTAGTTGGCTTGTCCTCCTACACTCTGCTGCTCCTTTTAAACATCATTATTTCATCCAATCCTTAGTTCCTCGTGTGCATGTAGTGCGTTTGGACCCTACCTCCTTCCAATATTTGTGATAATTTCATTTAACAGACACAGACGGTGGCTCACTTGTAACCACGAGCACACGTGCGAAATGCAGTCGACATACAGGATATCTGGTTTTCCTTGAGACATAAATAGATTCTCCCTCTCATATAAAATGTTCTTTTCTCACATTCATGTCGACCCACGCGCCTGTTTTGTGTTTTAGTTTCATCTATAATAAAAGAAGAGCGTTGCTTTCTGACACATGTTTAAGGTTCAGGTTTATGTCAAAGAGACAGTCTACGACGTCTAACACTGAAATTACCGTTTGATACTGTGGTGTAAGATTATTTATTTCATCATAAGCTTCAGGTGTAAAAACAGTAAATGACTTTTCAAGCATTAAAGACGCACAAAGCAGGACATGAAGTAGAAAATGGATCTCACATGTTTTGGTACTGTTAGTGTAAACTCTATTAACACTCTTGAACAGTGTTAAAACAATTACTTCATCTCAGTTTTACTAAAAATCAGTCATGTTAAATCCACAGTTTTACAGTTTAATTGTGAAAATGGAAATGGGACATTTTCACTAAGTCCATCCAGTTTGCCTCCTTCCTCTTCCATGGACATGTGTCTCTGTACAGGCCTCTTAGAAAAATTGTATATTTAGGAAGAACTATGGAAGTGTTATCCAGAGTTAATTAACTTTACATTTTTAAACTCCATTAAGTCTGCCCTTTAGCACTCTGGTTGTTTTTTAACTGTGTGTTTCTACTTTAATAATATTTATTTAATAATTATTATGGGCTCTTATCATGGTATTTATTTGATATCTATTCTTGCTGCTAAACCTTGGTGACAATGTTTGAATGACAATAACGTTGAACATTTGATTTAAACCAGTTATAATGGGATAAGTTTATGTAAAATTAATTTGTTGCCACAACTGTATGTGAATATGAAAGTGATCTCTATGTGTTCAACACAGGCCATGTAATACAAATCATTTCATTGTTATTATAGACAACACTGGGCTGTATATTTTACTAATCAAACACTGGATTTGTTAAGTTTTAGGTTAAAAAACTTTATATATTATGGGATTTTTCTTTATTCTGCATTGTAGGCACCTGGCAACAGTTTACCAACAAAATCCTGACTTTTTTTTTTTACAAATTTTAAAAATAATGACATTATCTGGGCATTTAAAAGTAATAAAACATTTTTATCAGATTTAAAAATGAGTAATAATGGGGTTAGAAACAACAAATTGACTAAAATCACAGATATGATGAGGGTGTTTTGTAAAGCTAGCTAGCTAGGCTCCATTTTGGAGTGATTGTTTACATCGTAGAGGTGGTTTGTTCCGTTGGCTACTGAAGAAAGTGAAGCATTTCTGAACCACGCTGACAACACGCTCATTTAAAAACGGGGGAATTTGAATTTGAAGCTGTAAATTCAGTTGCTTTCAAGCCGACACGACGAGAGAAACTGAGCAGTGGCGCTGTCATGGGTGGAGAAGGTGTGGGAGTCTGTGGGGGTTTTTTGGGGGAGACCAATGTGTCGGTAACACTAACTAGTGACTCAGAGTCTGTCTGCTGATGGGAGGCTGATGAATGGACGCATGCATTTCTCAAAAAATAGGATACGACTGTACTTGTTATAGTGACAATAAAGATATCCATCCATCCATCCATCCATCCATCCAAATTGGAGCTTAGATGAATGACTCTGGGATCCTGTAAGTTAACAAATCATTATCCTTTACAAAATAAAGGATAATGTTAGTTAGTTGACTTCTGCAAACAATAAAAAGCATCTGAAGTTTCTTGCTCTCATTTGTGTGGCCACTCTAAGGACTACAATACCCATCAGCCACAGGGGGCTGAGCAGTCCTACTGCAGTTTACCTCAAACTGTCTGAGGTTTCAAGCAAAGCAAACAAGAGTCGACCGGGAGAGTGTTAGACGTCAGCACTCTTACAGAGCAGATGTCGGTGTCTACGTTAATAAAACAACATGCAAACAGAAACATCTACTTACTATTCAGGATTCATGGTCGGTGATGTCTCTCCAGGTGACACAACAAAATCCTAAAATTGAATCCTGAACTTAATTGAATCCTGAACTTAAAAACGGACGGATAATCTGTGGCTCTATGATAGCGTGCACCGTTGTGGCGATCCGTCCTTCAGAGGGCAGCCGGCAGAATGAACCGGAGCTACCTGCCTGGAGAGCTGAATGATGAGCTGACTGGTTCGGATGCATGATTTATTAATAAGGACCGGCTCAGGTTACAGCGAGGACAGCACCTGGAACTGAGACACAGACACAGACACACACACACTGCTTTACTGAACACAGCCTCTCTCTCTTTTAAAGCATCAAACTGCTGCACTGTTTTCATTTCCCTGATGCCTTTGTGTTGAAAACTGTCACTGCTGTTGTTTCTGTGGTCCTCTGATTTTGACTCACATTGTCAGAATGATGGGAGACAGCTCTCTGGACCTACTGCAGCTCTGAAACTCCAACCAACGGAAAAAAAGAAGCAGGAGGTGGTTCTCCTGAAACTACAACATGTCAGCCGCCCCTTAAAGAGACACTCAGATGCCGTATAACACATTTATTCATATATTCTACTTAGTGAAAGTTTCATTTTGGAACTTTTTTCTATTTCGTTCACGTGTGTGACCCTCCTCCTGGTCACGGGAGCGAGCAGAGAGCAGGGGATTGTGGGACACGTGATGGCTGAGCAGCTGTGCCGGGGTCAGGGGTCGGCAGCCCTGACGACGGCCTGTTGCCGGGGCAGAGGCGGTGGCGCGGTGGTTGCCTGGGCAGCAGTAGTAGCGGCAGCAGCAGCAGCAGGCTTTGTGGTGCTCCCGATGGAGCACGGAGGTGGGAAAACTGGGGGAAGGGGAATGGAGAAGGGGAGAAATAAAAGAGAGAAAGAAATTAACAAAGAGAGGAGGGTTAGAAAGCAAGGGGAAGGGTGGGAACGTGAGAAAAGGAGGACAGAAGGACGCAAAAAAAAAGTGTTCAGCGTGGGACCTTGTTGTGATTCTGAGTTTGTTTTCTTCATACTGGACGCTAATCAGTGGAAGTGAATTGTCTCTGAAGGGTGAAAGAAATAAAGAATCTGACCTTTTAAATGAAATTAAACTGAACCAAGTTGCACACAGAGGAGAGGTGTTGATATTGTGAAGTGTGAAGACCATGCAGCCAGGAGGACAATGGTGCAGACTGGACAACGTTAACCTCCGTCGTGATCATGGAGACCACAAGAGGCTCAAATATCAAACATGATCATTTTGTTCACGGTTCATTTTTAGATTTCCTCCTAAAACAGTGTGAGAGCTCGTAGTTTTGCACAGCTTAGTTGAGATTTAAAGATTTAAATTAAGTTACACGGTGCTTCTTTAAGTTTGCATGTTTGTGTATGTGTTCAGCAGCAGATGTGTGTGTGTTTGAAACAGAATGCGTGTGTGTGTGTGTGTGTGTGTGTGTGTGTGTGTGTGTGTGCGCAGGTCAGTGGATGGAGTTAAACCGGTCATTGTTCCTATCAGTGCGCGTCCCAGGAGACCTGAGGGAGCGGGGATAAATAGGTGCTTTTCACTATTCACCCTTATTTTACCACGATCCCTGGCTCCTGCATGAGAGCAGTGTGTGTTTGTTTGTTGGCCTGTGTGTGTCAGAGTGTGCCTATGAAAACATGCGGTGTTGCGCGTGCAGGGCCGTGCATTCAAGATTAAGGCTGAAAATAAACCGTTGTTTGGGAGCTAAAATAAATCTGGCTAAAACTAAAAGGGGGTTTCCCAAAAAATCAAAAGAAAATGAATTTAAATTTAAAAAAACGTAAACTTCACACGAAATTAAAATTAAGACTTGAAAGTAAAATGTGTTTAAAAATAGAAACTGTGCTAAGAAGGAAACCAGGCTGAAAATAAAACCCTGTGCATGTTTGTGTGTGTTTCTCTTTGTGTTTGCGTCCGCCTGTTGTCGCTGTTAGTTGAAGATTTATGTGGAGTCACTTTGCTCTTTTCTCAGTGTGCATGTGTGTGTGTGGGTGTGTGTGTGTGTGTGTGACAGCGCAGGGACGGCCCTGAGGCCAATTAGGCGACAGATAATTAACCTCATTGAAACTAAACGTTGAATGAAGGCTTTATTGTCGCCAGAGAGAGAGAGAAGGAAGGAAGGAGGGAGAGAGACGGAGGAAGCTGAATATTTTTATATATATGACTAAGTTATAACGGCAAATGTTGTTTTTGATTGACACAGTGAGAAAAGGTTGCCAGTTTGCAAAAACCTAACTAAAGCACATATGTCTGTGAGGGTTCTCAGTCATCCAGGTCATGGTTTAGATCCAAAAACAACTACATTTCTATGTGTATATATATATATATATATATATAAGTCTATTTCACCTTTCTTTCTTTCTTTTTCAGTTTGTCTTTTTTATTCTCCAGATGTTCCGTTGCAGTTTCTCGTTGTTCATTGTCTTCCCTTGGTGGTTCTCTCTCTCTCTCTCTTTTTTTTTTTTTTATGGATTTCTGGATTACTTTTGTTAAACTCTGTTGGGATTACCTTGACTGCAGGTTCTTCTCCCATTTTGCACCAAACATTACACAAGGTTGTGTTTTAGCACTAAGAGTATTTGGTTGACAGCAAAAAATCTCAATAAACTGAAAACACGTCATCTTTTTCTAACCTAAAACATGTGTCAAAGAACCCAAATGTCCATTCTGACTACATTCCTGCAGCTCGTCCTTCTGTGAATATGCATCACACGTTTGACTGGAAATAAGTCACCAGTGGATATAAAGTGAGGAGTGATACATGTTCCATAAAGTATGATATGAAAAATAAATGAGAAGTATGAACTTAATTTCTCACAGACATTTTCATAAATAAATTACGTCCTCTTTTTAAGTTTTATCCAAGTATTAAATCCGTTCATCATCTGAGATACAAGAGCAGCAGATAACATGGATCTGACATTATCTTGTGGTTTAATTGAAGGGAGAGACGACTCTCTTTCCAACTGAACACTAAAGGAAGGAGGAGGATAAAATATTTAAACACTAAAAAGACGCTCTGTAGCTTGTCATTACGCTCTCATTGGAGTCAAGCTTTAATTACCAAACAGGAAAACAGGTCCCATATAAACCTCCACATCATCTGGGTCGATAAAACCAGATCACACATGTTTTAATCGTTTTCACGGCTGAACTAGATCAGCTACAACCTTGATATTCAGCTTAAAAACTGAAATGATTCTAGTTTCTTCTGAGCCCTCTGAGCCCGCTTGCATTAACATCTGTCCTGGGGAATCCGGTTGCAAGTGACTAGCTTAAAGTTCAGGTGTGAACCGACCCAGGACGCTTTGAGGATGCATTTGCATCCCAGATCTCATGTGGATAGTATACTATCATAGAAATTGAACAAAACTAACCCAAGTGGGATCATTTTAGGAACTGCAGTTCGATTCATTCTGTATGTTGATGTTCGGTCCACTAAGTCATTAGACATTTGGTCAGTTGTGTTCGAGGTCGTGCACATCCTTGCTCGTTCCTCTCCATAAACAAACGAAACATTCTGCATTGTTGAAAACAAATTCATTTTCATTTCCTCAGCAGAGTTTCTTTTCATTATTCAGGACTTTCCCCGGACAGAAGTTCCCAGAGTGGAATGTCCAGTTCTCTGCATGAACTGCAGCCCTTGTCTCTGTGAACTCTGCTGCTGCAGCTTCAACAGTTTCACTGTCTTCCATCAACCATGGGCACTGTGTTCAGTGATGGTCATGACCTTGGTGTTTGTCTGAAGTACTGATGTTTGGAGCTACGTGGATCTCTCTTTTATTTCATACATACGCCGATCAGCCACAACATTATGACCACTGACAGGGGAAGTAAATAACATCAACCATCTTGTGACAGTTCAATATTCTGCTGGGAAACTTCTGGACCTGGCATTCATTGGTGTGGATGTTACTTAGACATGTAGCACCCACCTAGACCAGACCAGGCACCCCCACCCCATAGCAATGACACTCCTTGATGGCAGCAGCCATCCCCAGCAGGATGCAGCCTGACACAGACACACACACAAAAACACTTTAGAAGAACAGCACAAGGTGTTGACCTGGCCTCCAAATCCACTAGATCCCAAACTGATCACGTATCTGTGGGATGATCCACAGAGGCCCCTCCCCTCAAAGGCCCCCCCTCTAACAACACAGGACACCCTCAGAAGGCCCATGTCCATTCTGATGAGTCACCACAAAGGAGACCTACACAATATTAGGAAGGTGGTCATAATGTTATTCCTGATCGGTGTTATCTTTATTGTTTGAAACTGAGACAAAGACGATATATGTTAATGGTTTATGAAGCAACAATTTGACCCGAGTGTCCCTTAACTAACAAATTAATTTTTTTGGACCTCAGCATTTCTAAATAAATGTCTACAGCCATGTGTTTATCACTGATGGGAAACTTTAGTCACGTTAGAGAGAAACGTTCTGCATCGTCTTGTGAAGAATGTGAAAGGAGGAAGAGCTGCTTCTTTTCAGTCCTGCTTTATTTCCTCTCGTATCTTTTGTCATTTCCTCTCCTTTGTGTTTGTACGTTTTCGTTTCTGTCTGTAGATGCTTATCCTTTATCACTCTTCCTCTCTTTCCACCTCTTTATGTGCCCCTGTATGTATGTATGTAACCCCTCCCTCACTCTACCACCCTCTCTCTCCCTCTCTCTCTCTCTTTCTCTGTCTCCCCAGTGACAGCTGGTCCTCAGCTTTCCCGCCAACCGCCCAGCTGTCCATAATACCTAGAGGTATTTGAGAACCGTGTGTGTGTGCGTGGGTGTGTGGGTGTGTGTGTGTGTTTTACATAACAGACAGTTCCTTTCTGTCAGTTTCCATATCTATTTCTCTTACACACACACACACTTAAAAAACAGGAAGCGACATGACACCTATAAAAAGATAGCTCTCCCCTGCTACTGTAAGAAAGATTAAATACACACTGAACACACACACACACACCCACACACATTGATCTAGATTCTCTGTTAATTAAAGGCTTCTGTTCACCTGCAGCTGTGTCTGACTGCTTTCCCCTCCATGTTTGTGAAGCTGGTGGAGTTTGTTGAGATAACTCAAGTCATTAAAGGGAAAATCCACCACTTCGTCTGTTGCTGTTTTTCAAATAGTGAGGTGCACCTTTAAGGCTACTGGATAAAAGCACCCTCGCCTTGTTGGATGGCGCCTTGTTTTTCTATGTTGAACGTGATCGTGACGATCTGATGCTCAGCGCCAAACACTTTTCAATTTGTGTTTTACTTTCTACTCAGCAGTAACGTTTCAGTGCATGATGCATATTTTTGTTCATGAATTACTGGTTAGAGTCGTACAACCTGGCCTGGTAAAGGTTGAGAGTTATGTTTGTTGGAGAAAAAAGAAGGCTGCAGAAACCCCAATACTGCAACAGACATAATATCCTGTATATTGATAGAGAAAGTGAGTTTTCTAAATTCTAACAGGCCTGCTCTAACAGCCGTTATTTTACTGCCTACATGAACCAGAATGCATTGCACAAGAGCAACCTGCCCAGCTTGTAAAAGCGGGCTTGTCAAACCCTTGAAAAATCAAACTACATCTGATAAACAAGAAGCCATCTAAATAATAAACCAGTTCTTGAGTCTAACTCTAGCTTGTAGCACACAGAGCATCCCACAACAACATTAAATTTCATGGAGGCAGAATTAATCTGTTTCTGTTGGTTGGATGTGTTGGAGGTGAACAGACCACCAGTCTCTGCTCAGCAGCTCGGTTTCTGGACGGTCCAGCCGGTTTACTCTTACTAACAGACTAATGCAGCTGCAGCCTCGAGCTGTCTCTGCTCGACCGCTTCCTGTTCTCTTCACTGCAGCAAATGAAGTCAACCGATGCACAATAAACATATTCTCTGTCTTCCTCTGCATTCTTAGTAAAATATAGTTTCCAATACAATTAAGCAGCAGATTTTGAGCGGCATCTGGAGGTGTTGAAACAGAAACTGAGTAGTTCAATGCAAAAGTAAAGGACACCTAGGAAAGTTACTTTACTGTGTTTGTTCAGACACTGAGAGGCATGGACGAGGAAATGCATTTTGGACCAGTTGGATGTCGCGCCGCTGGCAAAGGAGCAATGTAGGAGTATATATTTTACTAAACTGATGAGAGAAGCGCATGGACTATTTTCATGCTGCAGGTTGGGTTAGGTGAAATATCTGAGAAGCAGCCCTAAACAGACATTAAAAATATACTATTTCAAGGTTATAGCATTTTTATTGTCATCCCAAAACATGAAGTACTACGGTGCAGTCACAGCACAATAAAAACCCAAGAGGATGAATAATCAGTCTAATAAAGATCAATGAAGCTAAATAAACCAAACAGCAAGAATAAAGACAGCTGTGTAGTTGGCATAAAGTGGGTATTAATATATAAATATATGTGTGTAACTACACAGATATTGAACATAAAACAGAGTTATTGCACTTGTTATAGAGTCACAGGTAAGATGATCATAACAAACTACACTTCCATACTATATTAAGAGAAAGATTGTCCCAGATGTAGACAAAAAATCCTAAAATATATTATTATTCTCCCACTGCAGACGTGAGTCTCACATATTTTTGAAATACCACCCAGATGCATAAAGTCGATATCTAGATTCTGTATTGTGTGGCATGCTCTTACGTACAGGAACACGTACACACACACAGATACAGTCAACAGTAAACCACATCCACAGTTCCGGCTGTACTTTCTAACTGACGGCAGCTGTGTTCGTTAACCCCTCGTCGCTCAAACGTTACCACACAGCTAACCGCACACACATGCAGAGTAAGCCCTGCGACACCCGTAGTGTCTCGTTAACTGCTTGGATTATCAATGGGAGGCAATGGATGTGGTCAGAGCGGCTCGTTGTCTTATCAACGCCGCGGCCTCACACACACACACACACACACGCCTCGGTTAGCTCCACTGGTTCATGTCAACGGAGACTTGAAAACACATTCACACAGAGCATAAGGACACAGTGTGCAAGGTGGTGTGTGTGTTTGTTTTAATGTCTGCCACTAAGGTTTGTACGTCTACCAGACCACCCCCCACCTCGACACACACACCTCTGTCGACCCTGCTTCTCTTCCGGTAGTAATTATGTCACCGTGTGTTTGGTCTGCGGACCTGTTGACAGGAGACACGTGTACCTGCAGATACGCTCACACACACATAAATGCACTGTTTGCTTGTGCGTCGTACTCTTTACACCGTGTGTTTGCACCAGAGCAGGAGAGAAGGGGGCTGTGTTTGTGTTTCCTCTGCCGTCACATGATGTTGTTGCTCTGGATTAAAGTATTACACCCACATCGACAGATAGGTCCCATCTCACAGAAGAGTTACTTTGGCGAGGTCGTCGTCGTTGATGCGGAAAGAGACGACTGGTTCTGACCTGAGCTGTGTTTGAGTTCAATAAACAAATCATAAGATAAGATAGAAGACGTTACTGGTCCTCAGTGGGAAATTTAGTTGGTGCAAAGACGGTGCAAAATGTAGGTAGTTAAAAAATAGAATAGGGTAGGAGTAGAAGAATAGATTTATTAAGGATATGAAAACATTTACAGTGGCCGCACCAAGCTTAGGAAACAAACTACAGTTAAAGTTAAATAAGTAGTGTTAAATGGAAAAAGGTTGAAGTAGTGGAGGCATGAATAATCTCTAATAGGAGTGTTGCCCTTAAGAAAACATATGTTGCACAGAAATGACACAGTGAGAAGGAATATCTGTAATGCACTTGAGAAAAACCTAAATTATTGTAATAACAAGTACATTTCCTGAATTACTGGGACATAACGTCCAGTCATATATTGTCTGTGATCCTTTAGTTGTGGAGGAGACTCAGCAGCAGTGCTATGAGATGCTGGACCAATGGAAGAGCTCCTTCTTTTTCCACTATGGGTGCAACAGTCTCTGAGATCCCAACAGTCCTAAACCACTGAGTCCAGAGGACAACCCAGGATGGAGCGGGCCTTCTTTATCAGTTGGTCATCACTGGTCTTTAGAGAGCTGTTAACAAACACCATTCATCCACTCATTTGCATTTGCTTATCCAAAGTTGGCAACCACAGGCAAAAAGGTAAATCGTGGTCATCCATCAGCGCCCCAATCCTTTCAGTACGGCTCTCGATCTATTTTCACTCGTGAACAAGACGAGTACGTCTGCAAAAAGTAGAGAGGGGTTTTGAGGTTCTCATACCAGACATCCTCCTCACCCCAGCTGCACCTTGAGCCCCTGTCCATGAATATCACAAACAAAACAAGGACGTCGGGGAAAATCAACATGGTGCCAAGAATACGAACACAGCTCTCACTTTGGTTACACAAGCACCGGATGGAGCATGGTTTCACAGAGAACGTGGTCGTAAGCCTTCCCCTAAAACTAGACTTGATGGCCAAACTCCCACCATCTCCTCTGAAACTAGAACTGGTCCACGCAACAACTTACCCAAAAACATTTAGCTTGAACTCTTTTACACTTTGCCTTTTAAAACCACAGATGAAAAAATGAAGGAAATCTGAAAACAAAATAAATGTAAAAATATTGCAGTTTTTTGTGTTTGTGTCCTATGAATTCTACTCTTGCAGTGCTTATACACTCCAACATTTAAATACCAGTAGAAACATATATCAGTTCACATCTTCTTGGAAGTGTATTCAAACTTTGCACTAAACTAGGAAACTTGACTTGTGAATGTAAATTATGCTCTATATTATAAAGGAAGAGGCTGAACGAATGCTGCCATATTAGATTACTGACCTCTATGTAAACCTGTATTTAGGGTAAACTAGTAACTACAATGCATGTAAACACATATAACATGTTCTTTTTAGTAAACATGCTGAGAGCCGTTCTCAGAAACAATAAACCACAGTAAAACTCGTTGTTTTAGATCAATGGGGTCGACGGAGGCCCAGTGTGGAAAACAAACCTGGAACAATAGCAATGGAAATGGTACAGTTCAGCGGACTGACGCATTAACTCTCTGCATTTGTATTGTATGAAAAGAGGACATGAATTCCAAAGGGAATTAATGCTTGTCATGTTAATGACTCCGTTAGATATGGCTGGATGGTTGCATCCATAAATAGACTTATTTCTCAGGCGTGTGGCTTCAGATGATTGTGTCTAAATGTTTTAGAGACGAGCATAAGTTAGAATTAAATTTCTTGTGAAAGCCACCATTTGAAAATCTGACATTTTCACGACTTGGAGACTGTGTAGCTCTCTGCAGTTAGCATATTTTTGGCCGGTTGCAGCTACTCTTTAAAGCCACAGAAGACATTGTTCAGCTTTGAATACCATCACAGCAGCTGAATGCAAGACTGAGTGGACAATGAGACAATGTTTAGAAATATAAAAGAGAAGACTTTTGCCCTTTCTGACTTCATGTTAGACAGATTCACAGCCTGCATTCCTGCAATACCAGCGCAAGTCCAGTAAAATGAAGGTCAGAGCTGGAGTTGAGTTTCAGTAAGCTGCTCTGATCTCGTAAAAGCTCTTAATAAGTTTGATGTTTTAATGTGTCATGTGTCATGTGTTGAGTCAAAGAACTTTTTCTTCTCAGGAATTTCACAAGGATCATTTATAGGAACTTGATCTGCTTTTATATTCATTTGTAGCTCCTGGGCCAAACATGGTATGGACCATAACCCATGCACAGTACATGTTGTTACCCTTAGGCTCAAATAAACGGTACAATGCAACTTAAAGCTTTTAGCACCCTTCAGCATTTTTTATACATTTCCACATAAAAATGACTCAAAACAAAGACACTGCTCTCCAAAAAGAACATTTCGAAACATCATGTGGACAAGACAGAAGACTGTTTAGTGGACAGATGAGACCAAAGTAGAATAGTTTGGTTGTGAGATGAAACAACACTGCATCATCCCAGCATCAGAACCTCATCCCTCCATCAAACATGGGGGTGCTAATGTCCTGGTTTGGGCCTGTTCTGCTGCATCTGGACCAGGACGGCTTGTCATCATTGATGGACCAATGAATTCTGAATTCTACCAGTGAACTCTAAAAGAAAATGTCAGGACATCTGTCCATGAGCTGAATGTGAAGAGAAACTGGGTCATGCAGCAAGACAACGAGAACCAAGAACACAAGTGGTTCTACAAAAGAACGGTTAAAGAAGAACAAGATGAATGTTTAGGAACTGCCAAGTCAAAGTCCTGACCTTAATCCAATAGAAATGTTGTGGAAGGACCTGAAGCAAGCAGTTGATGTGAGGAAACCCACCAACATCTCAGAACTGAAGTGGTTCTGTTCTGAGGAATGGGCTAAAATTCCTCCAAGCTGCTGTAGACGACTCATCAGCAGTTACCAGAAACATTTAGTTACAAGGAGGTCACAGCAGCAATGAACAAACAAATACACAAATATAATATTTCTGTTTCATTTGTTTGTTTGGGTTCTCTTTAAGTTATTTTTATGCAGAAATGCAGAAAATTCTGAAGGGTGTAAAATCTTTGAAGGCCTCTTAAAATCCCATTTTATACTCTAAATGTATAAAATGGCCTTTATTATTATGTTTCGCAGCCAATTGCATCAAATCAAATTAAGTGTCCTCTCTCCTGCTGGAGGGAAAGTCCAACAGCGGGGACTTCCAGCTTCCAATCTGCCTCTAAACAGCGTCGCATTCACAGGATGCTTGATTGTAATTCAAACCAGAGCGAGTGAACAAACTGTGCTGCATGCGTGTGACACAGGTGCATGTGTTTGACAGCTTTTTTTTACAGTTTGCTGACACACCACTTGATTTTATATCTGATAACTGCACGACTGTGACTCATTTCATGAATTCTGTCTTTGGATTCCAACCAGAAAACTGAAAGTTGAGGTTTTTCTTTGTCGTGTTCACAGGTATATTAATGTTCACGCTGACCTGATATTTCATTAACAATCTCCCTGAAAGATCAGATTCCCTCTTCTGTCTGTCTGTTCCCGACTATATGATGTAATTCAAAAACAAAAGAGCTCTAGCCACTAACAGCTGAGGTGCACATGTACGGCAGCCCCCCTTAAAACAACATGGCAGCAGCTGCAGAGGAGACTGGTCTCATTTAGCGCCAAACAACACCTCTCAGACTCACACCCAGACCTAGTGTGTGTGTGTGTGCTTATATGTGTGTGTCAGTTCACACTGTAACAGAAGACTGGGGTTGTCTGCAGCGAACAAGGTCCAGTCTGTCCCACAAACACACCTAAACCTAACCCTAGCCCATCCACCAGTTGTGACAGTTGACAGTTTGGCTTGTGTGCGTGTGTGAGTGTGTGTGTGTGTGTGTGTGTGTGTGTGTGTGAGCGAGGCATTTGTCCTCACACACATTTGTAGCAAACATTTGAGTGTCTGCACATCATCCCTAGCATAGTGTCCTACATGTGGTACATACATTTGCTGATGCCGTTAAAGCTGCAGCAGCAATTGGTGCCGTAAACATTTGTGCGTTTCACACTGACGCTCTGATGCAGCATAGGCTACGTCCTCACTGATCAGAAGACTGTTTTAGCGCCTTTTCAGAAATAGTCTTCATGCATCCTACCACTTCTGAAAGAACTGACAACGCCGTTGAACATGGGAAGTGAATCGCAAACAGCTCAACTGCTTCATCTCCACAAGCGGCCAGCAAAGACGTCAGGGTCAGCAACGGCCGGGCCTGGAGGTGGAAGTAGTGGAGTCCACATGAACAGCAGACTGGACTGGAGGGACGACAGTGATGCTGTGGACAAGAAGGGCCTGAGTAGACTCTACTTCCTGAGGAAGATCAGGTCTTTTAATGTCTGCAGCGAGTTGCTGGAGACTTTCTACCAGTCTGTACTTTGCTGTGGTTTGTTGGGGGAGCAGCATCAGAAAAAAGGACACAAGTAGGATCCACAAATTGATCTGAAAGGCTGGACACGTTATTGGCAGTGAGTTGGAGATGTTTGTCTCAGTGAGGGACAAACTGCTGTCCCTCATGGACAGAACAGATGACGTGTCTATAATAACTAAACACTGTTTCCTACATGTAGCCTAGATACAAACTGAACATGTTCCACTTTCAGTTACATTATTTCCTGATTTCCTTAAATCCAATCTCCCCCTCAGAATTATGATCGATCACAAAAGTATTTGCAAGAACATAGAGGTGAGGGCGTTGTCTCGATTGCCCTGTCAATCTATTTATTAATCTCTCATGCAGCCTGCATCAGCTGCATCATGATTAGATCCTACATGCAAGCTTTAGTCAGATGTATGATTTATCTTGGTCATCCTCCTCTCCTCTCTAACTAAGTGGCCTCAAGAAGATGTGCTCAAGGCTTCTTTCTGTTATTCTTTCTGAGTTTTTGTTGCCACCATTGCCTCAGTGCTTGCTCTAGGGGTTTCAGGCCGGGTTCTGTAAAAGTGTCTTAAGACAATTTCTATTGTTGCTGATGCTATATAAATATAATTGAACTGAACGGGTCGTCAGTTTGGTAGCCGTTTCCCTGATCCACCACCGGGCAGTACGGCTGCTTAAATACTTTCAACTGACCGACTGCACTTGACCCCCACCTTGCACCCACATGCATCGCAGCTCCCTTTCATCCGACTCTCTCTTTCTTTCCCCCCCAATAAGGAATCCTCAACTTCCCCCTCGACTCGCTCTTGAGGAGGGAAGCAGCAGCTGGTCCTGCTTCCTGGAAGAATATCACCTCCGAAGAAAAAAGACTCTGAGTGTGTGTGTGTGTGTGTGTGTGTGGTGGGGTGGGGTGGGGGGAAGTGGGGGGTGGACAGAGTGTTAAGAGCGTCCACTGGATTATGTTTTGACAAAAGACTGGACCCCCCGTTGCTGTAATTTTCCCGCCAGTCAGTTTCCTGTTTCCTGGAATCTGGCAACGCGTCACACACACACACACACGCACACACTCACACATAGAAGCCATTTGGTGCCAGCTGCTCCCTGTGATGCAACTGCAGAGTGACCAGCAATCCCTCAGGGCATCTGGGTAATAAAGACTTCCTTTCATCAAATCCCTGGGAACATAATCCATACATTATTTTATCACACCGCCGGGGAATCGCCTTAAAAAACAGGCGGACAGAGAATCTGCAGAATCCTATTTATCCTGTGACAATAATAAAAAGATTATTTCCCACACTGGAGCTGACTCGCAGAGTTCTTAGGACGTGTTCAACACGTGGTTTATCGCTGCTGTTGTTGGGCATAAAACCAGAGGCTGTTTGTGTCTTCATGATGCAAAGTAAAAGTTTGACAGATTTATCTTTTCTTCTAGATTAATAAATACTGCAGAGACTGGTTATAGTTTAACAGTAATAGAGATCTTGAATCAGTAGATAAATCCAGAAAGAACGAGTTTTAAGTCGTGTAGTAGAATGTAACAGGATGTCTTTTGAAAAATAAAACCGAGAAACTTTCACCCAAATGCTGAACGTACGACTTTAGAAGTGAGGAAGCCGTCTCGGTGGATGGAACGAGGCCAAAGACAAAGTGAAATATCCTCCTTCAGCAGCTCGCTCTGACGCCGCCGTTTGTCCCTGCACTTTGATTTATCCACATCTCTGCAACAGTCACCCACAGCCTGAGGTCACCGTTCATCTCTCAGCCTCAGCAACATGTTCATTTCTCAACTGCACCACCCATTAATCTCTATAACTTCTCACTTTAATCAGACGTTTCAAATAGTTTCACTCCTATCAGGACTGGAAATGTTTCCTGGCACCTTAGATAAGGGCCAATAAATCACCCGTTAAAAAGCACAGAGAGTTCCTGTGTGCTTTATTGGCACCAACAGACAGACAGTTTATACTTTCTGATAAGCATGTTAACAAAAGTTAAACTTGATTTAAACATTGCCTGAGCATTGGAACAACAAGTCACAAATCTGCACCATGATAGTTGTTAAGTTAAAAAGTATGTAGTATACATCAGGAAGTTTATAAGAACAAGATGTTGATTTATCACTTTTTCAAACACAACATTTCTGTTCTTGACTTTGCCGTTCCTAAACATTCATCTTGTTCTTCTTTAACCGTTCTTTTGTAGAACCACTTGTGTTCTTGGTTCTCGTTGTCTTGCTGCATGACCCAGTTTCTCTTCACATTCAGCTCATGGACAGATGTCCTGACATTTTCTTTTAGAGTTCACTGGTAGAATTCAGAATTCATTGGTCCATCAATGAGGACAAGCCGTCCTGGTCCAGATGCAGCAGAACAGGCCCAAACCAGGACATTAGCACCCCCATGTTTGATGGAGGGATGAGGTTCTGATGCTGGAATGATGCAGTGTTGTTTCATCTCATTTAAACCAAACTATTCTACTTTGGTCTCATCTGTCCACTAAACATTGTCCCAGTAGTCTTCTGTCTTGTCCACATGATGTTTCGAAATGTTCTTCTTGGAGAGCAGTGTCTTTGTCCATCATGTAGCTATAGTGTGGCCACTCAAAACTTATGTCCGATACCTTCTCAGCTCTGCATACCTGCATGAAGTGGACGTGTCATATCGTGGTTTCCCGCAAATTCCAATGTATCACGGTGCAGTGGGAGATGATTTCAGATCAGTCAGACAAGCACTTAGTCTGCAACCAATGAACAAGTCAACTCATTGGTGAAACAGACCATTAGTTTAATGTGTTGATGAATTACAAACCTATGAAAGGCTTTTGAATGTAGCTCGTTTTGTAGCATGTAGCTATAGTGTGCAACAGATGAGGAAACATGTTGGTAGACGTTTCACATCTGTATTCTTTTAAAAAGAAATTAAATAAAGTAAGAATGGATGGAAGATATAAAAAAACAGAGCCTGAAGCAATGCTGGACCACAGCAAACACACTCAGCAGGCTCCAACGATGGACCGTGGCCTTGCAAACAGGTCACTTGACGACCATTCAGATCCACCCTGAAATGGAAATGACCTGAAAGAGCCGACATCCATGACAATAGACGTGCAGGGAGGAGGTGAGGATGAATTTTAGAAGCATTAATTGTTTCTAATTAGGAAGTAAACAGGCCATCGGCTTCACGTGGAACAACAACAAGGTCACATCTAAAGAGACGTCCTCACAGCGGTTAAAGGTTCTGTTCAAAGAGCTCACTGCTTGCGTAGCTGCAGCGGACATCAGGCATAAAACGACAACTATCTGCAGCCAACAAAAGCCACGACGATGCTCAAAATTCTGATGCATGAACCAGTGATGTCATGCTTTGAAGAAAAATCCAGGCCCCTGAGGGATAAATTCCCCAACTATGGTGCAATGCTTGTCCAGTTTTACGATAAAAGGTCTGATTCATGCCTTCAACTGGCTCGTTCTTCGCAGTAACAGTGGTCGTTGGTGAATATTACAAAACATAAACCTGCAGCGCCCTCATATTAAAGAACCTTTGTTGTATTTTTTTGTTTTTTGAGTGTTCTGCTGCAGCTCAGTTGGAAATAATTTCACCAAATGAAGTTGACTGCAGCTCGGCCACGTGAGGCCCCTTCGATTAAGCCACAGAGGACAGTTAGATCCGAGCCTGTGTGCTGGTATTGTCCATGAGGCTTCACTGTGGTGTATATACGGGGACATATGGAGAAGCTTCAGGACAATGGAGCTCTTGTCATGCTGGCCTCAACAAAGAGGCCAAGACAGGCTCAGACAGGGGGCTGATAACCATGCTGTGTATGTGTGTGTGTGTGTGTGTGTGTGTGTGTGTCCATGTGAAGTCTGCATGGGCATATTTGAATCTAGATTCTGGTGTAACTGACTTAATATTTCATTTCTTGCCCGTTCTGTTCTACACACCGGAAGAAAACTGTCGAAATGTGTATTTGCATGACTGAAAGATATTAATTTATAATCAGACCGCTTCCACAAACCGACCCTTCAACAACACGTGAGCAGCCTGTCAGGGTGTCCTCCGTGTTGACTGACAGATGTTACTTCCCATGTTTGCTTCTGTTGGCAGCCATAAAACTTAACAGCCCAGCTCTGTGTTAGCATGTCGTACCAGCCTCTGTAAACTGGCACCTCCCTCGTCTCCACCCAAACCACTGCCAACGGACAAAGGCGAGTGAGATTTAGCAGCCAGCGTTGAAGGTGTTTAAACTTACTCTTAATCCAACTATATGTCATTTGAACCATTTGTGATACCAGCACAACAAAACCAGAAGCAACCGTCCTTTCTTTGCAAAGTAACACAACAAAACTGCAGTTTCTTGTCTTTTTTGTCGTCTGTAGGGGCACACACTCGTTCATCACTACATTAACACTGCACCAAAACTAAATGCTTTCAGGATTTTCATCATTTCACCATGCATCAATACTTTTTGCCAAAAAACAAACTGCAGATTGGTGTCAGAGAATCAACATCCTGGAAACAAAGTTTTGCAACAGAACCCAGGTCATATTTTGTACCTCGTTTAGCATTTCTCCGCTCAGACATGGCTTGATTTTAGAACTTTATTTGTACATTTTAAACTGGCATGAAGTTCCTCTGAGGCCGTTTGAATAATCTTATCAAAGAGTTGTTTTAATAGATTTGTAATAGATCAATCTAGCGTAGTACCCAGTCTCAGCAGCACAGCTGAACGGGAGTTCTGGGCTTTTTAAAACGCATGTTGCACAGTCGGATGCAATCGGAAATTCCCTCCTAACATACCTCTCCATCGTCATATGGGGAGGGGGGAGTTTTGTGTCGACCACTATTTGTAACTGAGACGCTCTGATGAAATGAGCGTCCAACTGTGCAGAGCTGAGAGAGGAGCTTTGTAGCCATTAGTGGATATTTTTATGCATGCAACTCCACGCAACACGATCAACATCTCACTGATTTACTGAACATGTGCACAGTTTTTAAACGGAAACATGATCTCCCCTCCTGAAGTGGTCTGACAGCACATGTTAGGAGTCAGAGCCGCCTGAATCATACTTTCTTTGTTCAATTATTGTAGCAGAAGATATTGATCTCCGTGCCCACGTTGTGCGTTATCAGTTTAACCACCCTAGTGGCTCTGCATCCCACCAACGCGCTGGGCTTTGCAGAAAAACAAAACGCCTACATACTCACTGAGCCGCCCGAGCACAAACACAAGCACGCCCACAGACAGTTACGCTGTTACGTAAGAACAGATTCAGTTGCTGTGTCACTCGGAACCACAACAGCACAGAGAGGCAACTGATTCTTCTGCCTGATCGATCGGGGCGAACACGAGAACGATAAGGTCATGAGTGTGTGTGTGTGTGTAGAGGAGAAAGAAAGAGAAGCTGAGAAAAGAGGAATACATAACGACAGTCAGTGTGTTACCAAACCAACAGACCACAGGGAGGAAACCACACGGGATTACAGTTTTAACCTTGAACACACACACACACACACACCACAGTAACTGTATCGGCGAGGCGTTGTGATAAGACATGTCTGCTGTGAGTTTTTTATGAAGAACTGTCACTCAACACTTTCATCCTCAAATAAACCAAACCTTGTCAGACTACAATTAACCAAACTTATTCTTGGGTCTTCTCTGTTATAATTACCCTCAATGCACTGATGCCCACTAGGCAGTTTTACGCCATAAGGCTCATTTAAAGAACTGCGGGACTAGACGCCATAACCTACACAGGTAGCCGACGCCGGTGCCAGCCATTTATACTTGCGCGCTCGTCAGTTGTGTCTCCGCCGTTTTTGAATTGATTGTTTTAGCTCGTTAAAGATGGAACACATCGAGGAAAGGTAAACTGAGGAGGTGTTTGACGAAATTTCGGCAGAAGTTTCAGACACCATTGTTGAAACTGAAGCTGGAAGTAGAAACAAAAATTAACCCGACTGGCAAATACACAAAAGACACAGCACCTACTAGCATTTGGGTGGCGTTGTTACAGAGCACAGTATAAATGGCTCACACCAGCGTAGAACTTTAAACAAGCCTTAAGCAGGTGGAATCAGTCACACTTCTCCTTATACTTTTATTTCTTGCTACTGGATACAGAATTTC
Source organism: Chelon labrosus (assembly GCF_963514085.1). NCBI lineage: Eukaryota > Metazoa > Chordata > Actinopteri > Mugiliformes > Mugilidae > Chelon > Chelon labrosus. The sequence goes on along the minus strand of NC_140346.1, from coordinate 27,982,372 downwards.
CCACGGAACAAATAAAGCATCTCTGTCTATCTGCTCGTTTCACTCTCTGTTCACTCACTCATTAACCTACTTTTATGTGCAGTTGATCAACTGTCCGTGGGCCTTTTGCATGAGTGCAGCCATAGTGACTGTATGAAAATGTGCCCTTTTATGATTTCTAATGATGCACCACCCCCTCGTCTCTTTCTCCACGTCACCTTTACAGAGCATCAGTAGTTTAATGGAGACTATCAGGGTGCAGAGCTACAGCATGTACGCTGGAGTCTGGCCTGCCTGCAACTCAAACACATGCATCTTCCCTTCACCGGTGGTTGGTCTGCGATGCAAATTCTCCCTCCCTCTGCCTCCTACACACCGTCTACTCAAAGTCAGCAGGAGTTAAAGTATGCAGAGAAACATGATTAAAGAATGACTTGGACCCAAGTTGGATTATTTATTGTATTGTTTTAGTGTCACTACATGAGTCCCTGAAACGGCAAAAAAAAAAAATTATAAAATGCAGCTTTCCCATTCTGCACGAAGCTCCTAGACTCATCAACGACATTAATGCTGTCCCTTCAGTGTCCACATAGAGACACAACAGTACTGTTCAAAATCTGGGTTCAACGAGCAAGAGTGTTGGACAATAAGCGACACGTTCAAACATCTATGTGGATAAAGTTAAAAAACAAACTTCCTGCTGTAATTTGAATTCTGTATTAGATGCCGTTGTCGGTACCACTGCTGCACGGTGCCACATTATTTAATTAATGTAAACATCTGGGACAAAGCAAAGACTGATTTATGGCACATTGAATCCAACAATTTGCTGCTGAAATGCATCAACGGGGCTGAGTCTGTGGCAGCACAGGTCAGGACCCCAGAAAAGCAGCAGATGAGTAGATTGATAGTATAACCTGCTTAGGATCTAGAGACCCATTAATAGAGATAATGTTCACCTCTGTGGTTCTGTGAATACCAGAGCTAAACTGGGTTTTGGCTTTTCAGGAACACATAAAACATGGCAGACAGAATAAAAACTGATCCAGAAGTTAAACGCCAACGTTTGTGTTTTATCATGTGATATATTCATGTCGTCCCACTCCAACCGGCTGCACTGATGTTGTGAGAGGTTTATTTTTCACCAGTGGTCACGTGTTGGTATTTTTCCATCTTGCTAGCTTTGAGGCGCAGTAATCACCCGCATTTGCATTTCAACACAACAACAAGCTTTGAAATGAGGCAGCGCGACGGCGAACACATCACTGCTGAAGGAGTGGCTGGATCTCCGCCGATCCACACGTCAGGACGGCTTCTTATCTCTCATAAACGCAGGGCCACGATTATAAAGTCTAACTGACACAGCGCATCATGTCTGGCTCGTAAAAACAACAAGTCCAGTGACAGTAACAGGTCTCATCATTTCTTCTTTTCTTGCCCTGTCTTCAGTTCAGTGAATTATGTCCCCTCTGCCTTCAAGGCATCCATGACTGGTCTTTGAAGAACTAAACCTGGGTGTGGCTCAGTCTATCACATTCACACTTTACACCTGTGGGCATACTGGAGCTCCAGACGACATAACTTCAGACTTTAGGAGGAGACACAGACACAGGGAAGATGCACAAACTGCTAAACAAGACAAAGTCACTGTTACGCCACTGATGGTGTGTTGTGTTGTTTTTAGTATGAATACAAAGAAGAAAAAGGTCTGGAGCATTTAGAAAACCATCAAATCTCAGTTCATTTAGAGACGACAAGAATCTGAGACGCATCCATACAAAGTTTCTAAGTGTTTGTTATTAACGTAGCTGCAAGAGATTCTCAAAATCTGTTCAAAACTGTGTACTGACTTTACTGCTGATGTTTAAACCACTTTACTGCAGAAACATGAAAAGTTTTCCATCAGACTACACTTAGAAAACATAGTTTAATGCAAAATAACACCTCATGATGAAGTCTCAACAGTTTAAAGTCTTTAAAGTTATCTGTAATGTCAGATTTCTGTAATAAAATCCAGCTTTTAATCTCCAGTCATGGATTAAAAGTAAACCAGGTTCTTCTACACAACCAGCTGCTTCAGCCTGGCTTGAATGCAAACACATTTTTAAATATTTTCAACCAGGACTTTAACTACTTTAATGACAATAAATGCGTTTGGTGTTTGCAGCACATGCCATTAACTCCTTAGCTGCGGCGCTCCAAAACAAAGTGAGAGGACGGCCTGTTAAGAGAAGAAGAATGCTCCTTTAAGGATTTGGTAATGAATGGGTAGAAAAGTAGCTTCATTCAGCTCCCTCCTCTTCTTTCTGCGCCCACCCTGCCCCCCAGCACACCATTACAATGCAGGACCCCAACCCCCCAACACACACACACACATTAACGCACATTAACACACACTCACTCCCTGTCCTGCCCCCTGAAGCAAACAGGCAGAGGGGGGTGGGTGGGTGTGGGGCGTATGGGTGGGTTTCCCCAACTATTTAAGCAGATTCCAGCAGATGGTCGGGAAACTTTCCTCCCGGGGACACGTTGCTCTCTCTCCCAACTCTCTGTGTCCTTCACTGGCTTCATCTTTCTCTCCCCTTCCTGGAACAAAAAAAAAAAAAAAGAACCTCTCCACGACAAACCTCTCCACAGCCTCTCCGACTTCTCTCTTCGGAGCCCAGAAACTTTTGTCCTCCCCCAGCCTTCCTCCACTGTGGGATCAGACATCCAGCTCCTTCAGCTCTGCGAGGACGCTCGGAGCGAATCATGCCCTCCGACTTTCTGACACCTTTCCTGGAACTGGATGAGGAGTTCTGCAAGGTGAGAAATAATAATTTAAAACTTAGTTAGAGAGATTTCTCATGCTTCAGCTGTCTCGCTCGGGAGTATTAATATGATTTCTTCTTGTTGGTGAAATGGTGGAGTGATAAAAAGTGACACAAACTGAGTTGATTTGCAAATTCATCAAGGGATTTAAGTGTTTTTTGGAGAAAATCTAGAGTGGAGTAAAGTTTTCTATCTTCAATGCATTGCAAATTTTTATTTTGCAACCTGTTTTTGTTTAAGAATTACTGTGCAATGAAGAATATAAAGTTTATTGTGATGAGATTTGTTAAAAACCTGCTTAGAACAGTTACTCAAGTTAATTGTCTTTTTAATGTGTAAAAAATAATGTTTAGTCAATTCCTTTCATAAACTAAGGGATTTAGTTCTTATTAAATGAATGGATGATGTTGGTGTTACACTGCAATTTACTAGCGTATCTCTTCAGTCTGATGTGGCCGTTCAGCTGCAGCTCTAAAATCTCCTTTCAGCCTGACTTGGCCCTGCTGGTCTCGCTCCAGTGCTCCAGGAATGCAGAAAGCTCACATCTATTCTTCTCCCCTCTTCTTTTGTGCGACAGAATTTCCGCGGCCTGGAGGCGACAGATGGCTCAGCTATCGGCTCCCAGCAGCAACGGCAGCAGCAGCAGCAGCAGCACAGTCAAAGAGTCCTCGGCTTCCAGCGACGCCATTCCCTCTGCCCCGTGACCCTCCCCAACTCCAAGTTCAACAGCAGCACCAGCAGCACCAGCAGCAGCAGCAGCTCTGAAGTGACTGAGTTGCCCGGCTGGGGGCTGAATATGTCCCCCAGCCTGCAGTGGAGCAGAGACAGTCAGCTTCCCCGCTCCTCACTCAGCCACATTCCCTTCAGAGTCGACCGCTCTGTCAGCATGATCGAGGGCAACGTCAGCAGCTTGGGAGGAAGAGACGACAAAACGGCCAACGTGACCCCGTCGGTGCTGCTCCCCCCGCCGGGCCTCTGCCTCAGCAATGTGTCCCTCTCCTCCACCGCTTCCTCCCCGGCCTCCAGAGCCCCAGCCCTGGCCCCGCCGCCCCACATCTCCACCCGCTACAAGACCGAACTCTGCCGCACCTACGAGGAAAGCGGGGCCTGCAAGTACGGCGCCAAGTGCCAGTTTGCTCACGGCCTGGACGAGCTGCGCGGCCTCAGCAGGCACCCCAAGTACAAAACGGAGCCGTGCCGCACTTTCCACACAATCGGCTTCTGCCCGTACGGCGCCCGCTGCCACTTCATTCACAACGCCGACGAGCTCAACACCGCGGCACTGCCACAGAAGCAGAAGCCGAGGCCTCCTCTGCTGCGCCACAGCTTCAGCTTTGCAGGCTTCTCCTCCTCTCCACAGACTTTCCAACCGGTCGAGCAGTCTCAGCCTTCCTCCCTCCTCTTCACCCGGGCCTCCTCCGTCTCCCCTCCTCCATCCTCCACAGGCAGCCCTGAGCTCCTCTCCCCCCTCTTTCCTGAACCGGGTGCACTGAAGCATTGTCCCTACCCTTTCTCTGGCATCAGCGACCTTGCAGGCGAGGGCGGCGAGTCACCTCTTCGTTTCTACGCAGTGACAGATTCCGTCACCACCAGGTGTCCGGCCTCAACGTTCACCCCCAAAAACCTCCCGTTCCACCTCCCCCAGCAGCTACCAGCGTCTCTGAGCGGCCGCCCCGGCCTCCAGCGCTGCTCCTCGGCCGACTCCCTCTCAGAGGAGGGCTACACGTCCTCCTGCTCCCTGAGCTCTTCCTCCAGCGGCGCAGAGTCGCCCAGCATCGAGGGCCGACGCCTGCCCATCTTCAGCCGCCTGTCTGTCTCAGACGAGTAGGGAAGGGTTTTTACTGCAGGGCTGAATTTAACCAGGGATAGATGCTTTAATTGTTTTAACTCTTATGTGACCAGTAAATCTCCACACAGTAAAGCGTCTAGATAAACTTCAGTATCAGAACGGGACACAAGGATTAAAACGTTAGGTTTTCGGTTCCTTTCTGAATCCAGCCGAGTAAACTATCTTTGTGCATATTGCATTTCATCCTAGCAGTTGTAGCGCTGCTCAGTGTTTGTCCAGTTTTAGCTGACTTTTGTTTTATTGATATTTGCTTTTTTTTTTCCTTTCATGCCATTGTTACTGCTGTATACTGTTGTATACCCGTTTTCCTTTTAGAGAACTCTTGGAGGGTACTTGACTCAGCTCAGCATTCATCCACATGCAGCTCCTGCTCGCTGGGAAGTTCTGTGTGAGAATTTCCTGTACCCTGATTTAAGAAGGATATTTTTGATGTTAGTGCTGTTTGCCCTGCATATGACTGACGTGCTGCAAAGTTGTCATTTCACATCTTTTTATTTCTTATTTCACTCTTGAAAAACAGTTTCAACGCCTGCAGCACTTCCTCTGTCATATTTTGGGCTCTCCGACTGTATGAAACCACCGGCCCTCTTGCTGGCGAGCAGGAGGGTTAAATAACTGTACGCCGCCACCGATTGATTCGTCGATTGGTTGTATGGCTGTGGCCACTTGATTGTATCTGTCAGCCGCTTTATCGCCTGACAGGGATTCAGCTAAACTGCCTTAGCAGCAAAAAGAAAAATAGCACAAGTGTAGGCAACCCACTGACGCTCACTAGCTACCAAAGTTGTTGTTAGAGTTCTCCTAACCCACTAGTACTGTTAACCCTTAGCCTTAGCCATAACAGCTAATGTACAGTGTTATAGTTATTATAGCTTAACACTTTTCTTTTATTTATTGCTTGATTTATGATTTATCAGAGGTTGCTTTGTGATTGTGTTGTGCATTTTTTAACAATGCCCAAGAAATGATGCTTTACTTATGCATTCACGTGCTCCACCTGCTCTGTTCATGATATCCAGTAGCTTTAAGACGGCTTTTCCGGAGAGGGGAGGTTATCGAGGAGGAGAAAGAGAGAAACATTTTGGCATTCTACATTTATGTTGCCTTATTGGCTAATAGGCCTGGCGGAAAATCAGGACTCGCTGGGCTCTCGCGTCCCCAAGGGTTGGTCTTCGAGCGTTGATGGTGCGAGCGCCTGGCGAGTCTGCTCTCCTCTCCGAGAAGCCTCACACATCTTGACTGTAATAAACCTTTTAACAACACCACTGATTATCTAAATACAAAGCAAAGCAGTGGTGAGAGAGTAGTGCTCCACACGTTCATGACCTCTGGGTCAACATGTGGATATATGATGACCATGAGAGGTGGAGCTAGAGGGAAAGAAGCCTCCTGCGCCGCCGTGGTCTTAGTGTGTGGATGTTTCTATGTGTGCAACCGTCTCACCGTGTGATCGAGACACAGATTTGAAGCAGGAGGCCTTTGTTTTTATAGTTGATTTTCTCTCTCAGAGTTCGATGACAATGTGTTTGCAGGTCGGCCTCTGTTGCACGCTAGCTAGCTAGCTGGCTAACTCTCTGAAAGGCAGGCGAAATCAGTTCAGAATGAAATGTTGTTGTTTTTTAGTTTTTTGTCATGAAGTCCACTCAGCCTGCCCCGAGGAGTCCAGAGACGCTTCCTGCTGCTGTCCACTTGACAGCAAGCTGTTTTTTTTTTCTTAACTTTTGTTAATTTAAAGTCTTATTTATTTCGTTTTTTTTTTCAAAGCGAAACCTATATTGAGTTGTTTGATATTGTGTTGTTTTTTCTTGTTTCACATAATTTAAGTGCATCTATTGTTTACATTCCATGGGTTATGTTGATATCCTAGCTCTTTATCTTAATATATACAGTATGTCCACCTTTATTTCAAAATAAAAGTCGTTGAAAAAAGATCGGTCTTGAATCTCACAACATTATTGTGTCCAGAAACACTGATGTGTTCATCTTTTGTGATCGAAGCATGAGCAAAACAGCGACGTCTCCAACATACTCCAACATAAACGGATGTAGCTCCACATCATCCTCACATCCATGAACCCATGCTCCATTATAACCTCATATCTTCTCTATTTGCACTCTTCACCATAAAAACACTTCCCTTAGCTCTGAGATGTCAGAACTCCTTGTGGAACATGAGGGGATGAGTGAATATTAGTGGGTGATTTCACTTTGGTCTCATTTAACTGGAATAAATCATTTTTTCCACATTATTTTTTTTCAGTTTTTCAGCGTAAAATCATTTCTGAGGAGGGTTCCCACGAACATCACTTTAAAAAACGCTGCCTCTTGGTCCCTCGCCATCATCTGTGTCTCGCTGACACACAAAAGGTTCAAAGATTAACTCTTTCTCTTACTTACGTTTAGGAAATCCCCCTAGCCCTTCCCTCTCCTCCCCTCCCTTTACCTCCCCTCTGTGTGTGTGTTTATGTGGCTGTGCGTTTGTTGTGTGGGAAGGGGAGCGAGTTTTGTTGCAACTCGTCTGAGCAGACCAATTTAGAGCCAGCGACACTGAGGAGAATGTTTGGGCAACAGATGCTCGAACAAAGACTCCCCGGCACACAATGGGACACTGAGATACTTGTGACTGATTTCCATCTATTCACACAAAGTGGAGCAGAAGTTGAGATCCTCCCCTCTCTCTATGTGTGTGTGTGGGTGTGGGTGTGTGTGTGTTGGTTGTATCAGACTTTAAATTCTACAAGGAAATTTCTTTCACTGCATTTAAAGAGCTGAATGTAAAATGACTGCAGATGTCAGATGAATATAATTCTACATTTTCCTGTGAGATGTGATTTGTTTAAAAGTTTTAATCTGTTTTTTCTCTTTTAAATGTTCTTGTAGGATACAGGGACAACGTATTTAAGGATTCTCACTCTTAACATCTCAGACCATCCTCAGTTAATAGTCAGTTCTTTGTGTATCACAGTTTTTTATTGGAGCAACTGCCACAAAACAATTTCCTTGGAGGATCAGTAAAATATTCTGATTCTCTTCCTTTTTATTCCATCGTATATGTGAATTTACCAATAATTAATATTGTAAAAAGTGTGTGTGTGTGTGTGTGTGTGTGTGTTGGCATTCAGCTGTGGGCCGGCTGAGGATTTCCCTCTGGTGAATGAGTAACAGTGGAGTGATGTAGGAGCAGACTCACACAACCCCCATGGCTACTTACCATTCAGTACCCATGCCCTGTGTGTGTGTGTGTGTGTGTGTGTGTGTGTGCATGAATGTGTGTGTATCTGCAAGACTTTAAAAAGGCCAAGGGCCATCCCTGTGCAGCCCCTCGACCCCTCCCCTCCCCTCCTGGTCATGCAGTCCCTTTGTGTTTCCCCGCTTTCCCTTTTCAGCCTAACATCTGTATGCTAATGCTGCTCAATGGGAATGGACTGGAATCAGCCTGGGAGAGAGGGTGAGGGGAGGCTTCCCTGTGTGTGTGGAGGGGAAAGAGATGGAGAGAGAGAGAGAGAGGGATGGGTGGATAAAGTGATTTGGGAGAATTCAGCAGCAGGGAAGGGTTTTATTTTGCGGGCTTAGAGAGAGAAAGAAGAATCGACGGTCAACGGGACGCTCAGGAGGGAGCGGGATGGGTTGAAGTTTTAAGGAGGTGTGTGTGTGTGAGTGGATAAAACAAACTTTCATCAGATGAAAGCATCAAGCTCAGTTACACGAGAACTAGAATCACACTAACAATCTGATCAGTAGGAGCAGCTGATCTCCTAACAACCACAGAAACACTTGATCTGATGCTTCAGTCTAGTGTTTGAAAAGATGAACCAAGATGGAATCCATGTGGACAGCAACACTGATCGTCTTCTTCTACACATTCTAGACATTTAGGGTTGGAGAGAAAGTTGGGGGGAAACATCTCCTCATCTTCCTCCGCCTTCATCTTCACCTCGTTTTCTTCTTTTTCTTTTACTCCTCCTCGTCTATTGCCCCCACTGTTTGGCCTCACCTTCATCTTCCTCCATCTTCTCCTTCTCCTTCCCTTCATCCTTCTACTGTCTCCTCCTCCTCCTTCACCATCCATTTTTCTTGTGCTCCTCTTTTTCCTCCTTCCAACGTTTGCATTAAACTCTTTGCAGGAACTTCTGGAACGGAAAAAGAATCGTGTGTGTGCGAGGAGATGCAGCAAATCAACTGATTGATTAGTCAAACTTATAAATAAGGTTAAATACAAATAGTTAAGATATTAACTTTGACTTCAGGGTGTTGTGATGGTTTTTATGGACAGAATGGTGAATGAAAAACATGATTTCATTGCCCAGATTTGCCGCAATTAAGCCAAACTGACATGCCAGTTCATTAGGTACACTAGTGAATGCATTCTAACATAACAGATCTGCACTATTTCTCCCTTCATGACTGCTCTAATGTTCAGTTGATGTAGAAACAGCGTCAGAAAGGTGGTGATTCAATGCTGGATGATCATTTTTGGAGGATGTAGTTTGTGTCGCTGTTAAACTGGATTGATCTGAGGAGATGATACATATTTATGAACAAGCTATAAACCATAAGCTCCACAATGAAAACACAACAGCCCTCTCAGTTATTTGAAACTAATGCTGAACACTAGAACCTTCATGGGGACAAGATTTAGTGCTGTTTTTACTTGTGTACCTGTCACGACCCAGCTCTGGTCGAGGCGAGGGAAGCAACATTAAAACCAGGTGGAACTGTGTTTTTAGTTAAGGTTAATTATTATTGTGAAGCGATTAAGACAACAGAAATCGCAGCACTAAGGCTGGGCAAGGGGGCGTTGAATAAATCAAAGAAATTAGTGAAACAAATCAAAACTAAACATACAGACCAAGTCTTCCAATAGAATCTCAAAAGAAAACCCTACCTCCTTAACCAAACTCAAAAAACACCAATAAACAACAACCCAAACCTAAATGTGTCTATACAAACAGAAACTAGAGCCAGAGTGAACCAAAAGATGTATAAATGCAAAGTCCAGGTCTTAGGCAAACAAAACCAAGCACTTAATTAACAAGATTTTCACAGAATAAGTCTTTCGGAAGTGATTCAAAAGAACAACAAGCACAGATTCACAGTTGGGCAAACTGCAGGAGAGCTTCCAGTTGCCCCAGAGTGACGATAGCACAATGTTTAAATGGAATCCCCCCAATCAATCAGTCCTCGTGGCAATGAGCCTCACCTGGGAACTCAGACAGAAATGGCAGGGGCCATAGCAGTACCTAATAAACTGGTGAGTGAATGTATGTGCCAGCTGTAGTCTTTGTGGTGTGTTCCAGAGCTAGTTCTTGGTCCAGACACAGGCATCGTGAGGCTGTGCCACTGTCTACCTCTGCTCCCAGAGGTGCTTGGTGTCGGCCTGGTGTCGGTCTGGGCCTTCTCTTGCTGAAGTCAGTGCTGTGCTGAGCGTGTTGTTTGTTCTCAGAGCCCAGAGCGAGGCTGGAGCTCAGGCGGTGAAATTGATCCGCTGCTCTTCCTGTTGGTTTGTGTTACTGATGCCTTCTGGCCTTTTGAGTCAACCGTGTGCTGTCACTGGTTGTGTTGTGTTGGTGATTGTACTTCCGTCTCCACTGCGACACCTTCAGCCCCGTTGTCCTGCAGCAGAGCAGCAGTAAAGCAACACCGCTGCTTCTGACACTCTCCTCACGACAACCAGAGCAGTCACAAGAACACAAGGGGAACACAAGAACACAGTCAGCTACTCAGTTTGTTGACTAGTCAGTGATCATGTTGTAATGGACTGAGAGTGTATTGATAGGAGTATACAGACCTCTAGTGGGCATTGTGGATAATGACACTGGTGGAAGGAATCTGTGCTGGTTGAGTGTGTTGTGGACGCACGCGTGAGTAAATCTCCAATCTGCACGCTAAGTCAGTTATTGTTCCCACATCAAGATACACTGCCATGCCAAAAAAAAAAAAAGTCTCCACCTGGATTTAACTAAGCAAATAGGTAGGAGCCTCCTATTGGATAATTACTGCATGGGTGATTATCTTTCAGCTGGAAACAAGTTATTTAATCCCAACTGATGCAATGAGTAGCTTCTCATTTCTTAAACAACCATGTCTAAAGACACATCTTGTGGTCGTGGAAAAGATGTTGGTCTGTTTGAGAAGGGTCAAATCATTGGCATGCATCAAGCAGAGAAAACATCTAAGGAGATTATAGAAACTACTAAAACTGGGTTAAGAACTGTCCAACGCATTATTAAAAACTGGAAGGATAGTGGAGAACCATCATCTTCCAGGAAGAAATGTGGTCGGAAAAGAATCCTGATTGATTGTGATCGGCGATCACTTAAACGTTTGGTGAAATCAAATGGAAGAAAAACAACAGTAGAACTCAGGGCTATGTTTAATACTGAAAGTAAGAACACTTCCACACGTACAATGTGAAGGGAACTCAAGGGATTGGGACTGAACAGCTGTGTAGCCTTAAGAAAACCACTAATCAGTGAGGCTAACTGGAAAAAAAGGCTTCAATTTGCTAGGGAGCATAAAGATTGGACTCTGGAGCAATGGAAGAAGGTCATGTGGTCTGATGAGTCCAGATTTACCCTGTTCCACAGTGATGGGGGCATCAGGGTAAGAAGAGAGGCAGATGAAGTGATGCACCCATCATGCCTAGTGTCTACTGTACAAGCCTGTGGGGGCAGTGCTATGATCTGGGGTTGCTGCAGTTGCTCAGGTCTAGGTTCAGCAACATTATGTGTCCAAAGAATGAGGTCAGCTGACTACCTGAATATACTGAATGACCAGGTTATTCCATCAATGGATCATATTCCAAGATGACAATGCCAGGATTCATGGGGCTCAGATTGTGAAAGAGTGGTTCAGGGAGCATGAGACATCATTTTCACACATGGATTGGAAACCACAGAGTCCATCTGAAAAGGCTAACGCTAGCAGAGGAACAGTCCACATCCTCTGGATTAACAACTTCACCAAACGTTCTGTGGTAACAGAGAGAAGGAGGCTGCACATCAACTGTTTGATAAAGTTATTAGACCTTTAGCTGCTACCCTATCCCATCTAACAACACGCTGTGGAGTACTATTAAATGCTACTGATGGTGCTGAGGTGCTGCCTGTTTTTATACAGGCTATACATATCTGCAGCTCACAGTATGTAGCACATGAGCTGTCTGTTCTCAGCAGATGGATTCAGGTCAAGAATATAGTTTTATTACTTTCTACTGATGTCATCAGAGACTAGTCTGTGTCCAGTCGACTTTCGTCACAGAACAGTTGAAGTTGGAGCATCCTCTAGTGCTCATACAGTCATGAACAGAGCTCACATCTGTGACTAACACTTGTACAGTAGGTTTAGTTTCCTGGAATCTTTCCTCCTGTTCCTGTCGATCTTGGGAGACAAAATCCACTTGTCCCACACAAATATTCCAACTCTCATCAGAAGTCACTGAGGGCTTAAAGCTGTAAATCAAATCACCTGTGGCCAGTTTATTAGGTACACTAAGACAAACGCAGCTCAACAGCTTTTGAATAAATCTCCCTGGCCTGAAGTTGAAGCTTCTTTCTGTTATTTTGCAGAGACTCAATGACTCACTTTCACGCTAAGCATCTTACATGAAGAGTGTGTGTGTAGCTCCCTCTGCAGGTCAACATGAAGCACTGCAAGCATCAGGATAAAAAAAAAAAAAATGACAGCCCAGCTTCTTTATTAATGATTTGTCTTTGTTCTTTGCTCTAAGAACAAATTTATCTCATATTATTAATTATAAAAAAGATTTACACTTAAATCTAAAGTTAAGTTTAACTGCCAAAAGCACATCAACATATTTCTGCCCAAGAAAAGTCGTCTTTCAGGTGCTTTTTTAATTTTGTTGTCTGTGAAATAATTTTACTGACACATTTAAATGTGTGTCGTTTAGTAAATAATTACTTTTGGTTGAATATTTCCTAATCTAATATAAATATAAACTTTTTTAATATAAAAACTTGTGTCCTCTGTCCCGGTGCACACACTCTGGCTTTGTCCTTTTTGCAGCAAATGGACGTTTCACTGGTTTCCTTGCTGTGCCTCCTAATGCGTTCAGACATGCTGATTGACATCCTTCACCTGTGACACACTGAACAGACTGGACATAGACTAGAAACGGAGACACCTGAGGAAGCAAGGTTCAACAAACCACGCTGAGCCATGAAGTGCAAAGAGCTCTGTGCAGACCTGTGTGAGTAGATCGTATACGTCACGGCTCCTGATGCACAACCTTTCTCCTCTTTGAAAGCAGTGTAGACGAGAGAGCAGCTACTCTGGGTATTTTTAACTGTGAAATACGTGAATGGGGAGGGGGCGTGGTGCATCAGCTGCAGGAGAGGTGAGAGTGATTGGCACACCTGCATCCTGTTCGACTAATCACTCTCTCCTTTTAACACAGTAGCATGTTGGACCAATGAGGAAGTGCAGTCACAACAAAGGGACACACGCACACACGGATGTCGGCAGCGAGAGAACCTGAGAGTAGTGATGGTCCTCTGACACCCGAGGCTCCGACACATGCGCCGTAGCTCATGAAGCAATTGTATCGAACCACTGTGCCGAGGCGTGGTTCGGTCACGTGACTAGTGACGTTTGAAGCACTTGAGTGACGTTCGAAGCAGTTCAAGTGCTTCGAATGCTTCAGCGGCAAACGAATCACCTGAGGGGTTCGGTTTGTCATGTGAATCACCTGGTGGGATCGAGTGTGTTCAGGGATATCTCGGATATCCTATCCCTATTTAGTGATACTCATTTGAACGTTTCTTTGCATAATAGGTTGGTTTGTTGCTGTAGTTGGAGTTAGTTGCGTATTTTGTGGAGATAGATCGTAAGATTCAGATTGAAATAGATAAAATAGTTACAGTTAGACAACACTAGATTTATAGATAGACATAGTTACATAGATAGTTCTAAATAGCGTTATATATAGATAAGATAGAGGGAGAGAGATACAGATAAGATATAGATATATAGTCAGAAGTGCGTGTATAGTTTTGGTTCGGACAAATCACGTGTTTTGTGACGTATGAACCATTTCACTGCTTCATTCAGAAACCCTGTCACTGGTTTGGTTGTCTCGGCTCTTCGGGAGAGATGAGATGACTCTTCGAAGCAAATAATGACTGAGTCAAGAGAGATTTGGTTTGACACTGTTGCATTCACTACAAATATTGTCTAACACTACTAAACCATGATACCAAGAGCAAATGAAAGTAGCTGATGTAAGCGCTGAAACATAATCATTAGTGTAAATTAGCAAAGGTTCATAGAGTGTAGCAGTGACGTAATCAAAATGGTCCACCGACAACGGCGCATCACTGATGAGGTTCGTGGTACACTGTGAAATCACCGGTCTTTCGTTAGCGAAACAAGGGTTCGATTCCCATTTGTTCTTTATTATTTATTTTATTGTTATATGTATATAATTTTCTTATAATAAACTTTAAACCACATATCCATGTAATGTAGTCGAATAGGAATGTGCATGGCAAATCAAATCCCATACAAGCATGAACCAGTATGACACGTCTCCATTGCACTACATTTTATTGTCCACTAGATGTCCTAATAGAGCACTGTGTCACTGAAGCTTCGAGTAATGAACCTTTTTTTGAATCACGTGTCGAGGCTTCAACAAAGCCTCGATTGCCCATCACTACCTGAGAGGACACCTGCGAACGACATAGAAATGTGTGCAGAGGGTTGTGAAGAAAGTAAAAGTCATCGCTGTCCGAGTGAGTATCTGTTGAAAGAACCCAATGTGGCGTGCTCTGATGCCACTGTGGGTTCTTTCCTCACTTCCTCCCAGGGTCCAACACGCTACTGTGTTAAAAGGAGAGAGTGATTAGTCGAACAGGATGCAGGTGTGCCAATCACTCTCACCTGGCGCTGCTCTCCTGAGCCCTCTCCACACCTCTGTCCTGCAGCTGATGCACCACGCCCCCTCCACAATGAATTAAAAAAAAAAAAAAAAAGAACAAGACAAGCAGACTTGACCGTGGTAAAGTCCATATTTAGCTATAATCAGTGATCATTTCCACTGATAACTGCTGCACAAGAGTTATTTCAGAAAATCTGTTGCTGTTTGGGACACGTTATCACACACACACACACACACACGTGGTTTCACAATCAGCGGGTTCCTCAAATACACGTCTAAAGTCCACCATCATTCTCTCGTATTTTAACGTCACTCACTGACATTTAACTAACCAGAAAAAAAAAAAAAAAAAACAGATTGCCCTGCTCTGCCTCTGATTGGCCAGTAGCTACCCGTTGCCAGGCAAGACAAACCTCTACGTTTAAATAACATATTGAAAATATCTGCTTGACAACTTATTATGGAGCTGGGGACAGGCCCAAATAAACAATTACACTTTAGAAACAAGCCCCCCCCCCCCCCCCCCCCCCCCCCCGCGACTATACCAATATTTGTAAGCGACTTTAGAGAAAACTAGCCCAAAGTCGCTTATACTTAGCGGACTTGGCAACACAGACTACCTGAAACCATAAACTAAACTCCTGGAAATGATTCAACCTGCTGAACAGGAACATTTTCTCCACACATTTCAAGACATGCTGCTGGAGGAAGGTAAGTCACTGCGTCTGTTAAACCTGTAGCTGGTGTTGGTGCAGACAGGAGGCTGGAATATGTAATGAGCAGTCACAGAGTGTGAGACCATCCACATGAACAATAAACAATAACTGCACCATTGTATATAGTCACTGTACAAATGGTTTGGTGTAAATATCTGCTCTTATTATATATTTTATGTGTATAGATTGAGATTTAGTTTATTTTATCTTTTTTTTTTATTATTTTCTTTCACTTATTTAAGTTCGTGTGTTATGTACAAGAGAGCAAAGCTACCGGAGTCAAATTCCCTGTATGTGCACATAAAAGCTGATTCTGATTCTGATTTTGGAGAGAGCTACAATTTAATAGTTCTACAAACTAAACTTATAATAAATATGAGCTGTTTTTATACAGGCTAGTATGAACTAGAGCAGCAAATCCATTGATTGAATGATTGATTGATCAGACTCTTTTTTTAAGTCACTTATAAATAAGATTAAATTCTCAAAAACATAAAACATTCTCAAAAAATGTAAACTTTGACTCCAGGACGTTGTGATGGTGTTTGTCAACGTTTTATGGTGTTTTATAGATCAAATGCTTAATTAAAAACATAATATCATTGTCCAGAATTGTTGCAATTAAGCTACACTCACTTGCCAAAACATTAGGTACACCAGTGAATGCATTCTAATATAAATCCTCCTTCATGACTGCTCTAATGTTCAGTGGATGTAGAAACAGCGTCAGAAAGGTGATGATTCATTGGTGGGTGATCATTTTTGGAGGATGTAGTTTGTGCTGCTGTTAAACTGGATTGATTTGAGGAGATGATACATATTTATGAACAAGGTACAAACCAAAGCCTCCACAATGAAAATACATTTGAATCTACAGCCCTCTCAGTTATTTGAAACTAATGCTGAACACCAGAACCTCTGCATTTACTCAAGGACATTGTTTCTATGTGTCAAACGAACCTACGTGTTAAATCACTTTAACTCAGTTTAAATCAATTCACTAATTTATCTGCCTCTTATTCGTAGGATTTACTCTGAACTTATCCTGAGTGGAGCGTTGATGTGGTTTCAGCAGGTGTTATTAACGTTGATGCCGGCTTTCCCTACATACAAAAGTCTACTAGTCTAGAACTGCTGCACTTTATTTGGGGTTAATCAGAATTCATCTGAATTAATTCTGAACACAGCCACATCCGCACCTATAAGACGGTGTACACACTTATGCAACTACATTAATTTTATTTTTTTATTTTTACTACCCTCCTGCTAAAATATTGGTCTTATTTTTTACATGACAGAAAGATGGCATTTAACAGGAGTGTGGAGACTTTTTCCATCCACTGTATGTCAATGTCAGTTTGTTGTAAAGCTCATTTACAGGTAGAGATTAGGAAGTAACTATACCGACCTAAACACTTGCTTTGTGTTTCTAATCTCCCTTCAGCAAACAGACTCGGTGTAAAGATTAACTGATGTGCTATACGTCAGGTTTTCTATTTAATGTGAATCTAACAGGAAGTCATGTATAGAAACAGCTTGTCTTCCCACAGAGCAAAGGTTGAGACTGTAAAGCTTTACTTTACAAACTGAGATATTAATTCATTGTTTGGTCTCCTTCGGCAACTCCAGTCTCCATTATTACATTTAATATTTGTCTTAGAGTGATAGTAGTGAGGTGAATACACTGTTGGAAGTAAATAGATGAGGCTGGTTGAAGCAGATGGAGAGACATAATGAAAGGAGGTCTGCAGCACCAACATCAACCCGTCTGCTTCATTTATGCTGTCATCGTCATTTTTTGTATGCTTTAAATTTTATTTTTGAAATGTAATCCCGTTCAGTGCGTTGGTTATTTTTATTTCTGTGACTGCAGCTTCTGAAAGGAAACGACCCAAGGTTGATAGTTAACACTCAACAAACACAGAGAGCAGAGAGTTTAGCTGGAAACTAACGCTGCACAACCAGAACACATTTAAAACTTGCTGAAGCTTTTATTTTAATCAGTTTAATTCTCCTTGAGTCTGAAGCAGCTTCCTGTAACTTTTCCTCCACCATGTCTGTGTGTTCTGTAGCAGAGAGAAACGTTAGAGGAAGAATATCTGACCTAAAACAACAGCAGGTGGACGGAGCATGTCCACGATGAAGGACGAGCATCAGCTGACGCCTAGGCTGAAGAGATTTAAACAGATGTGGATCATTGCTGTCATCTTGGTCCTCCTCCTCCTCCTCCTCTGGTCCAACAGGTGGGTGAATGTAATAGATCTGCTTCAGTAGTTAAACACTTGATCTGATAATAAAGAATGTGTTTCTTTTCTGTCAGCACTCTGCAGCTGAAGAGAAACACTAATTGCCAGCTGGGTTTTTGTTTTTTTTGTTTTTTAGTATGTGTTTCAGCATCAGTCCGACCAATATTTTTGCAGGTGTTTATTTCATCCAGTTCATGGATGAAGATCAGAACTCTTCTGATCCAGGTGAAGATTCTTCATTCCATCGTACAGTATTATATCGGCGCTGCTGTGACAGAACAACATTATATTATATTATGCATATATAATATTAAACATTTTTTATTCCTTCTATATACAATCTGGCCTGTGACCTGACCTGACCTTTGTGTTAATGCATCCTGCTGGGGATGGCTGCTGCCATCAAGGAGTGTCATTGCTATGGGGTGGGGGTGCCTGGTCTGGTCTAGGTGGGTGCTACATGTCTAAGTAACATCCACACCAATGAATGCCAGGTCCAGAAGTTTCCCAGCAGAACATTGAACTGTCACAAGATGGTCAATGTTATTCACATCTCCTGTCAGTGGTCATAATGTTGTGGCTATTTCTTTACAGAAATGATCATATTTAATTCAATAAATTCTTACCAAGCATCAATCAGCCTTTGAGCTTCACTGCTCCGAAACTGTGAATGGGACAAACAGCTGATGTGGATGGAAGCTTCAGGTCTTTAACAATTTGTTCTTGTTTATTTAATAGAAAACTCACTTTAATAATAGAGAACCAGAGAAAATGTTTCATGATCAGCCTCCTTCTTTCTCTTAAACTCTTCTCCACACAAATGACTTCACCTGAATCATTTCTTTGACTCTGCAGGTTCAAGATTAGCCCAGAGATCTTCAAGCCTCCAGTCCCATCGCCCGACAGAGTTTGTCCACGAGGACAAACAGGTGAGAGATTTTTTGTATTTTAAAAACAACAGGAAGTTGGTATTTACATCAAACACTTTGGGTTAATAATTCCAACCATGTGCCCCTTGATCTTTATTATCAATATGCAGCCAGATAAGAAGAAGTTTTTATTCTCAAAAACAATCATTGTACTGTAAATGTTGGTATAAATGTTTAGCACTGTGGAGAAATGTGCTGCTTTTGTTGAGCAGTTAGACTCCATTTCTCACTCATGCAGTACATCGGGATCAAGAGTCGCCTTTTGTGCCGGTCACCGGGACGAAGACGCTGCTGATATCGGCTCATCTGGAGCATCGCACAGAACAAAAGGAGGTCAGTGAAGGAAGCGGCAGTTTCTCTCCATTTGGTGGCAATAATGCACGTGGGTTCAGTGTCCACAGGGATCACAGGGACTTCATGTAGAAATATTTTTGAAACGTCTGCTGTGATTTTGCAAGATAAACACATTTCATTTGTGCACAAATATAAGGGATATTGTTGTTATAGCATCATGCAATCATAAGTTGTTGTTGTTTTTTTCAGTGTAAGCCAAAGGGGTTGGCCTACACTGAAATAACTCAAGAACTATCAGATGAACTTTCACCAAATTTGGTGGAGACATTCATGGTTCTCAAAGGTTAATTGTTTCTCAGTACCTGCATCGAATACACATTCATGATCTCTTCTTGGTGAATTCTTTCATATTTTGGTTGATGAAAAAACAAACTTTAAAGCCAGATTAGGCATCAACTCTGTAATTATTCCCGCAGACAAATCCCTAGAAGTAGTCAACATTCTTCAGGCCCATGTGACCGTGGTCTTACCAGTTTCTGCTAGCTTTATCTCTTGTTTTTAATAAGCATCTCCAACTAAGTATATTAACTTCCTGGAAATGTACCTTGTTTGGCATCTTTCACACAGTCAACTACAGAACATGCAAACATAAATCCATCAGAAAATCGATCAAATAAAACAATGTTTAACTTAGGGCTGGGCGATATGGCTGAAAAATGTATCATGATATAAGTGTTTCATATCAGTCGATATCGATAATTATTGATTTGTTTTTTTAACCTTTTCTACCCAGACTTCCCAACGGTGCTGAACTGCATCTGTTATTTCTTTCTATCGCTTTGATGTTTTGTCGTATGGCACTGCTGCCGTGTACCTTGATCAGAGGTTGTGCTAGACTTTTTCGTTGTCTGTCATTTTGACTGACAGGGTCATAAAAATCCTGTCATAACCCATTTTTACCCGTCTCTTTAATTTTAAAAAAATTATAACAATGACATTTTCAATAGCATTTAATATTCATTCATTTTTAATTAATATTCAGTAGCAGTGGAAAAAAAGATTCGGTTCATATAACCGGCCATCAAAGACGACTCTAGAATCATGAATCTAGAGTCTATTTAACCGAGTCAGTTGAGTCCTACCACGTTTGATTGATATATAATCAATAAACGGCACCATTCAAACATCTTACATCTAGCAAACTCAGGCACTCAGACACTCACTCACTTACACACAATACACAGAGAAACGAAACTTAACCGATTCATAACCGCTGCTCGTGGATCCCTGCTTAACCGAGAGTCAGCAGCCACTCACTTGGCCGGCAGATAAACAAAACTTAACCGACTCTTAACCGACTCTTACACTACTAATCAAGAGACAAGAGCCAGTTAATATGCTCACTCGCCACCAAGTTTGCAGACAACATCGGTCTGACTCTTATCTGACTTAAAATAACCAAAATATTGCCAAACTTGTGACGTGACCTTTCCTTTTTTATCTACAATTTCCTCTCGCGCTGTCACATTCATATTCTCCTTGCACTCCACACCATTCTTTTTTGTTGTTGTTGTTGTTAATGCCACCAACTTGGCTTAGCTGGGCCGTGATAGGTCGAGAGGCTAAAGCCCTTCCTCTGCCTACATCCCCCAGAATGACTTGCAGTTCTGGCCTGGGGTTTTCTTCCTATTTTTCTCTAAGGGAGTTCAAGTGAAATTATATAACATTCTATCAAACGTATTTTCTATTGATATCGATCACGGGTCTATCGCGATATATATCGTTATCGTTTTATCACCCAGGCCTAGTTTAACTAGATGATCGCAAGCGATCATAAAGGGGTCCATGCCGTGGCGAAGTCGTCCCCGAGCGGGACGCAGAGGCATGAGTCACCAGTAGCGCCCCCTACAGACGGTATTGCACAAAACTTGGTGGGCTTGTAAGGAGTCATCCACAGATTATTACTGTCAAATTTCAAGCAGTTTACTGTGGTGGTTTGTGAGATACAAACATGTAGTTGTTGTAGCGCCCCCTACAGCCCGAATTTCATGAAACATGATTGTACGCAAGCATATTATAATAACGGTTGCTAAGTTTCATGAGGATTGGGTGAACACTTCAAAAGTTATAGGCCTTAAAGTCAAATGAAATGTTTCTGTGTCACCTGTAGCACCCCCTGTAGACGTAATGTCACACAACTTGCTTCTATACAATATGTTACAGATTGTGTATGCCAAATTTCATGAAGTTAGTGTTAGGATGGCCCGGTAGCGGTTGGATGAAAACAGGAAAACTCGAGTCCGAGATGAGGTGCAAACCAACCAAACGTTTATTTCACCCAAAAGAATGCACGACAAAACAAAAAGACTTAAAAAGAAAACATTACAAAAGAAAATTAAGCCCCTTCTGTGGACTGAGGTCTGGGTCACAGCCCTGCCAATCATACACACACCCCCTGTCTGTGTGCACGGGCTCCCTTTTATAGGCTGCCATTAATTATGACTCGAGCCCTACCACTGAGCAGGTGAGCCCCTCCCCAGATCCCCCATACAATATTGGGTAAAATAACACAAGTAAACAAATATATATTTCCCCCAAATACCTCTACGAGTACACATCTCAAAGCCTCTTACTCAACTAACATTCACCATAACAGACCCTTACAGTTGGCAAGCATTTGCTGTCCCCCCCTCTCCAATTATCACAATGGTCTGTCCCGGGACCTTTAAGAAAGTGTTCAGACCTCCGGCGGCCTCTTTTAGGCTGAACACCTGAGGAGACAGCAAAGGTAAGAAACATTCCACCAGATTTGCTAACATACAATTATTCCCTTGAACACTACACAAGCCTTACTATGCATTTCTCTTCACAGTAGCAGCTGAGAGGCCCCAGCAAGAAAACACACAATAAAATACATTTAAACTTTCAGCTTTGCGTCTGCTTGTTCATTACATGCCATTTGGTTAAATTGAGTGCTGTTGTGTAATCAGCTATGTTCTTAGTCAAGTGATGAAGAGGACCTTCACCACATTTCCTCCCCCCTCTCCAAGAGGCCCTATTATCTCAGGTTTCAGGGATCCGAGACAAAAAGTCAGCCACAGTGTTGACCTTCCCTGACCTGTAGCGGACTGTGAAACTGTAGGGCTGCAGGGCAAGGTACCATCCAGCAATCCGTGTGTTAGCATCCTGCATCCGATGCAGCCACTGTAGAGCTCTGTGATCCGTTTCCAGGTAGAAGTGCCGACCTAGCAGGTAGTATCGGAGTGCTTCAACGGCCCACTTCATTGCCAAACACTCTTTCTCCACTGTAGAGTATCTGGTTTCTCTATCCAGCAACCTGCGGCTCAAAAACACAACAGGCTTCATTTCTGCATTCACGTCCTGCAACAACACTGCTCCAAGGCCCACTCCAGATGCATCCGTTTGCAGGGTGAAAGGTTTGTCAAAGTCTGGGCAGTGCAGAACTGACAAGGTGCAGATGGCGTCTTTAAGCTCTCTGAATACAGTGTCACACTCCTCAGTCCATTTTACCTTACAGGGTGCTGATCCTTTGAGGAGGTTGTTTAACACCGCTGAGCGCTCTGCAAAGTGGGGAATGAACTTCCTGTACCACCCAACCAGGCCCAGGAAGCTCTTTACCTTCCGTTTGGTGGTGGGAACAGGAAATGAGTGGATGGCTTCCACCTTTCCCACTTGAGGCCTGATCTTGCCAAACCCAATCACATAGCCCAGGTATTCCACTTCCCTCTGGGCAACAGCACACTTATTGGGGTTGATGGTCAGTCCAGCAGCTCTGATGCACTGCAACACCTGCTGCAAGTGGGCCATGTGCTCTTCCCAGGTCTGGCTGAAAATGACCACATCATCCAAATATGCAGCCGAAAACTCAGACACATCTCTCAACACATGATCCATTAGTCTCTGAAAGGTGGCTGGTGCCCCCTGCAGCCCGAATGGCATCACTCTAAATTGGTACATACCAAATGGTGTCTTGAAAGCAGTCAGCTCTCGAGCTTCCGGTGCCAGTGCTACCTGCCAGTAGCCTTTACACAAATCCAAGGTGGTGATGTACTTTGCCCGTCCAACTTTCTCCAAAAGGTCATCAATCCTGGGCATAGGATATGGATCAAATAGAGACACAGCATTCAGATATCGAAAGTCAATGCAAAACCTCAGTGAGCCATCTTTCTTCGGCACTAACACAACAGGACTGCACCATTCACTGCAGGATACTTCAATTATCCCCAGTTCCAACATCAGCTTGATTTCTTTTCTCAGTACTGTCACCAACCGCTCCGGAATCCTGTAGCTCTTCTGACGCACTGGAGCATCCCCCTTGAGACGGATTTTGTGCTGGACCAAGTCTGTGAAACCTGGCACTTCCTTGAAAAGCTGCGGGTCCAGAAGGGTTGCAACATCCTCCTGCTTTGAGGCTGATAAATGAGAAAGGTCAACTGTGTCATCCACATCCTCAGTTCCAGGAAAAAACTTCTCCGTCACCTCCTCATCCTTGACTGCACGCACCAACAGCTGATGGTGGATGGGCTCCTGGCGAACCTGGAACTCCTTCAACAAGTTAACATGGAATTTCTGATGTTTCTTAACTCTATCTGGCATGAAAAGTTCATACGTGACCTTACCGACCCGTCTGGTGATCTCATAAGGTCCATGCCATTTAGTCAGCAGCTTGCTGTCAGAAGTTGGAAGCAACAACAATACCTGCTGGCCTGGTTCCAGGACCCTCTCTCTAGCTTTCTGGTCATACCATCTCTTTTGGGTCTGTTGTGCTGTCCTCATGGACTCCTGGGCAAGTGCAGTCATTTCCTCCAACCTCTGTCTCATCTTGACGACATATGCGACCACATTCTCTCCTGTTGATTCTGGATTTTCCCAGTAGTCTTTCAGTAGGTCCAACGGCCCCCTGATCTGGCGTCCATACAGTAGCTCAAATGGTGAGAAACCTGTTGAAGCCTGTGGCACCTCTCTATAGGCAAACAACAAGTAGGGAAGCCACTGGTCCCAGTCCGCTCCTGTATGGGAAACAAACTTACGCAGCATGTTTTTCAATGTCTGGTTGTATCTTTCAACAAGTCCGTCCGTTTGGGGGTGATAAGGGGTGGTCTTAATTCCCTTCACTCCTAATAACTGATAGACTTGTTGCAACAGTTTGGACATAAAGTTTGTCCCACAATCTGTTAGGACCTCCCGAGGGATTCCTACTCTGGAAAAGAGCTGTACTAGACAGTTAGCCACATTTCTAGCCTTTACTGCCCTCAAAGGAAAGGCTTCAGGATAGCGGGTTGCATAATCACAAATTACCAAGATGTACCGATGGCCTGCAGAACTCCTCTCTAAGGGGCCCACTACATCCATGCCTATTCTCTCAAAAGGTGTTTCAATAATTGGCAAAGGCTGTAGCTGCGCCCTGACAACTTTCCTTCCTGAAGTCAGCTGACATTCTTCACATGAACTACAGAACTGGGAAATCTGGCTATACATTCCTGGCCACACAAACCGGCTAGCTACCCTACACAAAGTTTTCTGAAAGGCCATGTGTCCAGCCCAGGGAACTGAGTGTCCTAGATACATCACTTTCTCTCTAAATTGCTGTGGTACTGCTAAGGCCTCAACATTTCCCTTGCACTGGTAAAGAATTCCCCCTTTCACCACATAGGTAGCATCTTCTAAACAACCTGAGCTGCCCTGCTTGACACCTTCAATCTCTGTCACTTTCTCAAACCACTGACTTAAAGTTGGATCCTCCCTCTGTAGTTTACCTACATCTGGTGGAAGATCTATGTCTACCGGTTGGCTTGGCTTTGAGAGCTCTTCTGTCCTTTTCCTGATTGACCCTCTACATTTTTCTCTCCTTCTCTGAGCTTTAGACTTTGGAGGTTTGACTGGACCCGTTTCTAAGTCTTGATCAAAGAATGGCAGCTCCCCGAGAACCTCCCCTGCACTCTGAGCCCTAGTGGTCACCATATTACATAATTTAGCCTCGGATGCAGCCAGAACCCCTTCAGCTTCTGTTAATGTAGCCCCCTTGCCTTCATGACCTAGAACCTGAACCTCAGTTTCTACTGAATGTAATGTTTTAGGTTTTACATTATCTGCTTGCTGCACTAGATCCAGTAAAATGGGGACATCATTACCCAAAATGACTGCATACGGTAACTTTGTAGCTAAAGCTACTGACATAAGAAAAGATTGGCCTCCCACTGTTAGGTATACTTCAGCTGTTGGGTACACATGCTCATCTCCATGAATACAGCCTATACAGGTCTTGTCCTCACTCCACTTTTCTCTAGGCACCAGACTAGCAAGCACTACTGACTGAAATCCACCTGTGTCTAATAATGCTGTAGCACGCTGCCCATTAACTAGCACTGGAGCCGTACGAGCTCCCTCTTGGGTTATGTGTTGGTTAGTTGGTCTGGGGACTGTACACAAAAGGGATGGCTTTGTCCGATTTGCAAGTGGACAGGAGTACTGAGTGTGCCCTAAGCCATTACACAAATAACACCTTATATCTTGGTTGGATGATCTAAAGGGAGAGTGTTTAGTAGAGTTTGACTTATTGTTATTAGTAGATGTGGAGTGCCTACTACTGGAGAAACCTCTTCTCTGATCCTGACCAGAGCCCCGTTCACCCCCAGCGGACTTACTTCTTTGTCCATAGATGGCGTCTCGGCCAAAGCTGCTGTGCCTAGTTCCTCTTCTTGCTGCCATGAAGATCTCGGCCAGTTGAGCAGCTTTCTCGGCTGTTTGAGGGTCATGTTCACGAAGCCATACTTCAAGCTCTGGGTGCACCATCCTTAGAAATTGTTCCAGAATCATTGTCTCTGATATTTCTTTTACCGTGGACTTCTCAGGTTTAACCCACTTGGCAAACATATCTTTCAGGCGCACATACAACTCTCGCGGAGTCTCCCCAGGAAGAATATCACAGGCTCGAAATCTTCTTCGATATGTTTCAACGGTGATTTCATACTTCTGCAGGATTGCTGCCTTCACCTTGTCATAATCTTCAGAGTCTGCAATGTCCATCAACACATAAGCACTACGTGCCTTTCCTGTGAGCAGAGGGATGAGACGAAGAGCCCACTCATCTTTTGGCCACCGACAAACTTGAGCCATTCTTTCAAACGTTGTCAAAAAATGTTCAATGTCATCCTCTGGAGATAGGGGGAGCAGCTTCGGTTCTCTATGCCATGTCGTTTCCCTCTGAGAGGTGACAGAATTGTTTGTCCGACTTGTCCCTTCCTGTGGGTCAAAGGCCTCAGCTGTAACAGGTTGCTCTCCTTCCAGCTCACGCCTGTAGTCTTCTCGCATTTCATTGACCTGTATCTGTATTTGCTGAAATTGGTGCTGCATGCTCTTCCAACGCTGTTCTTGACGGGAAACATCTTTTTCCATCACTTGGTCCCTGGCTGCTTGTGACCGAATGAGGGACTTTACCATATCTGCCAGCTCCTCTAGCTGCTCCCCTGGTTTGACGGCTGCCATAGCTCCCTGATCAGCTGGCACACTTGCCCCTTCATCAGGCTTTTCTTGTTGTTCCTGCTTTTTCCTCTCTTTGTCTCTTGTCATCCTCAGCTCGTTCCTGCGGAGTAGGCCCCAGCTTATTGACACCAATTGTTAGGATGGCCCGGTAGCGGTTGGATGAAAACAGGAAAACTCGAGTCCGAGATGAGGTGCAAACCAACCAAACGTTTATTTCACCCAAAAGAATGCATGACAAAACAAAAAGACTTAAAAAGAAAACATTACAAAAGAAAATTAAGCCCCTTCTGTGGCCTGAGGTCTGGGTCACAGCCCTGCCAATCATACACACACCCCCTGTCTGTGTGCACGGGCTCCCTTTTATAGGCTTCCATTAATTATGACTCGAGCCCTACCACTGAGCAGGTGAGCCCCTCCCCAGATCCCCCATACAATATTGGGTAAAATAACACAAGTAAACAAATATATATTTCCCCCAAATACCTCTACGAGTACACATCTCAAAGCCTCTTACTCAACTAACATTCACCATAACAGACCCTTACAGTTGGCAAGCATTTGCTGTCCCCCCCCTCTCCAATTATCACAATGGTCTGTCCCGGGACCTTTAAGAAGGTGTTCAGACCTCCGGCGGCCTCTTTTAGGCTGAACACCTGAGGAGACAGCAAAGGTAAGAAACATTCCACCAGATTTGCTAACATACAATTATTCCCTTGAACACTACACAAGCCTTACTATGCATTTCTCTTCACAGTAGCAGCTGAGAGGCCCCAGCAAGAAAACACACAATAAAATACATTTAAACTTTCAGCTTTGTGTCTGCTTGTTCATTACATGCCATTTGGTTAAATTGAGTGCTGTTGTGTAATCAGCTATGTTCTTAGTCAAGTGATGAAGAGGACCTTCACCACAGTTGTAGGCAAAATGTAAATTGGCTTAATGTAGCGCCACCTAGGTGTAGGCATATGTATTGACACCTTGGCAAAGTGACATGCTAGGACTTCTACCAAGTTACCAGGTTTGATGCCTTTGGCCTTTGCAGTTTGTCCTGAGCAGACACATTTTAGGGGAAAAGAAGAAACCGAAGGCGAAGAAGAAGAAGAAAAATCGCAACAAAATCAATAGGGATCCTGCAACGTCGTTGCATTACTGTAATTACCTTCCTCCTTCTTCTTGTTGCAGGTTAATGTTATTGCGGTGGTGAAGCGGAGCGAGGAGGTAGACTATCGCTGCCTCTTCTGTTGTCAAGGGAGGCTCCACATCTATAAAGGTGTCTGCAACATAAACAGAGATCACTTTGGCTTCGCCTATGGGACGGCATCCATCATGTGTCCTGTCCCGTTATTCTGTGATACACCGTTTCAGATTGCTGTGACCTCTGCTGCAGACTATAATGAAGGTATGGAAGGAGCTCCATGTGGCAGGTTTTATTCCAATCTATGTTATAGGTCCTAAAAAATATATAAAAACCAACTGAAACAAGCTCATCCAAGAAGCTATTTCAAAGAAACGTATAAATCCAGTTGTCCCAGCTTGTTTTTGGATATACCAAAACCTGGATATTATATTATATGATATTATATTTAGATGGATAGCAAACCCTCAGGTTCAGATGAAGCACACTTAAAGACTTGTGACTTCCTGTTTCCTCTTAGATGAACATCACAGAATGTTTTTGGAGGTGAAGCACCAGGAGGTTGACGGCCACTCTTTTCCTTACGACTTCACTGTCTGCCTCTCCACCATGTTTGATTTCACCAACGTGCTGCAGGTAAACGCCTCGTCACATTTCATTATTTCACTAAAAGACAAACAAAAATGTACAGAATGAAAAAATGCAAAAGGATATAACTGGGTGGACTAAAAGAAAATCATCTGGCTCCTTATGTTCTCTGGCTTTAATACTGTATCTAGCAGACAATATTTCGTCCAGTGTTTCTTGTAACTAAAAAAATGGAGAAACCAAGAGTTGTCGTGCATGCTGACGCTTCCATTTTGGTTTAAATGTGTTTTTTACTGTAGCTGGTCCAGAGTTTGGAGATGCTGCAGTTACTGGGGGTGAACAGAGTTGTCATCTATAAGACCAACTGCAGCCCTGAAACACAACGCATACTGGACTACTACACACACAAAGGTGGAGTTTGGTGTTTTTTTAACTAATCAAACAGGTCGGAGCCTCCTATTGGATAATTACTGCATGGGTGATTATCTTTCAGCTGACAAGTTATTTAACCCCAACTGATGCAATGAGTAGCTTCTCATTTCTTAAACAACCATGTCTAAAGACACATCCTGTGGTCGTGGAAAAGATGTTAGTCTGTTTGAGAAGGGTCAAATCATTGGCATGTATCAAGCAGAGAAAACATCTAAGGAGATTATAGAAACTGCTAAAACTGGGTTAAGAACTGTCCAACGCATTATTAAAAACTGGAAGGATAGCGTAGAACCATTGTCTTCCAGGAAGAAATGTGGTCGGAAAAAATCCTGATTGATGGTGATCAGTGATCACTTAAACGTTTGGTGAAATCAAATGGAAGAAAAACACCAGCAGAACTCAGGGCTATGTTTAATAGTGAAAGTAAGAACATTTCCACACGTACAATGTGAAGGGAACTCAAGGGATTGGGACTGAACAGCTGTGTAGCCTTAAGAAAACCACTAATCAGTGAGGTGGACTGGCAACTACAGCCATGGGATAGACTGGTGACCAGTCCAGGGTGTACCCCGCCTCTCACCCAATGATAACCCTAACCCTAACACGTTGGATTTCCTCTGAATTTTAAGATTTTTATTTGTAGAACCCAAAAGTCAAAACTAACAGTGCAACAAAGACTAACACTACTTTGCTGTGCTTCTAATGTCTCCCTCTCAGGACTGGTGGAGGTGATCCCTTGGTCTATGTCCAGATATTTGAATGTGTCTCGCAGCCATATTCCTGAACTCAGTCCAGGTGACATCCACTACTTTGGTCAGATTCCTGCTCTCAATGACTGCGTGTACAGGTACATGTACCGGTCCAGATACGTGGCCCTGCACGACATGGACGAGCTCATACTGCCCCAGTCGGTCAACAGGTAGCACCTTCCTTTATGGTGTTAATGAGTTTTTGAGTTTTTACAGTGAAGTGATGGTATGATGTACAGACTCAGAGTGATGCTTCAGATCTGGCAGTCAAAGTTATAGTGTGGTTTGTGTCAGTTTATTTAGCTGCCTCTCAAAAAGCCCAGTGCGCACTGATTGGTCAGTTACAATTCCCTGAAGAGGCACCTCCCAGGAAGAGCAGGAAGTGGGAGGGACATAAAAATATCAGAATGACTTTGATTGGCTGCAAAATGAGTACACGCCCCTGAGTGCAAGATGAGTTGACAGCATTTAATAGTTACAAACTCTCACACAGGGGTGCTCATTACGTCGATCGCGATCCACCGGTAGATCGCGTTCCATTGAAAAAAATTTTTTAGATGTTAGTCTGAAACATTTATCTGTTGCAACTCCAAAACAAACAGCAAGAGAAACGTTCATCTTTATTTATTTTTACTTTATATTTGAAACATACCCTCAGTTCAGCGGCACACATCCACAGCCACACACAACTTCAACAACAACTCAAGACTCCCGTCTTTCTTACAGAGACAGCGCTATTTTTTCTAAAGGTGCAGTGCACCAATTTTTCTTGATAAAAATAAAAACAAAGATGGATAGAGCTTTTAACACTGTAGCAACAATTAATATGACAATTAATGTAACTATATATATCTATATATATATATATATAGATATATGAGTAGATCACTTTGACTTGCTCGCAAGCCAGTGCTTATACACTGCTTTAAACATGAGAAAATGTTTTTTTTTTTTTTTTAAATCCTTCTCTTACAAGCTGGTTGGAGCTGTTGCCACTGCTGGAGAAGAAATACGGTGCAGACAAGTGTTACAAGTTTGAGAATAACGAATTCCCGATCATGCGGGCTCCTCCACTGAAACAAACCCTGCCCCTGCAGGAGCGCTGGAAGAATGTGAGGGGGGTGAACATCTTCTCCCACCTGTACCAACAACCCAAAGCAAAGACTCACTACAGCAATGTCAAAATCATCATCAACCCCCGAGCTGTGTTCTCAGCAACCGTCCACGGACTAGTGAGCTCACAGAAGGGCTGTGCTTGGGTCGACAGGAACATAGCGAGAATGTATCACACCAGGTAGACTGATGCTGGAGTGTTTCTTATTCAGATCATATGTGTGGCTGCACTGTTTTGTGTTTAGACTGTGAGTCAGGTCCTTCACGTTACAGGTTAAGACAGCAACAACAACAAATATAATTATATTATATGTTTAGACCAAGATAGAAACTTAGCTTTTAGTTTTATGGAGAGACACATTTTTCTTACCACTAATATTTCAGTTTTCGCTTTTTTCTCTTTTTTCTCTCCTAATATGCTGTTTTCTCATGAATATGCAATCAAATTGAAATACTCTACACACAGACAGATTTCTCTCACACTCAGGAAGACATACAATGATCAGCCACAACATTATGACCACTGACAGGAGGAGTACATAACATCAACCATCTTGTGACAGTTCAATGTTCTGCTGGGAAACTTCTGGACCTGGCATTCATTGGTGTGGATGTTACTTAGACATGTAGCACCCACCTAGACCAGACCAGACACCCCCCCCACTCCATAGCAATGACACTCCTTGATGGCAGCAGCCATCCCCAGCAGGATGCAGCCTGACACAGACACACACACAAAAACACTTTAGTAACAACTAAAAAAAAAACATGAAGAACAGCACAAGGTGTTGACCTGGCCTCCAAATTCACTCGATCCCAAACTGATCAAGTATCTGTGGGATGATCCACAGAGGCCCCTCCCCTCAAAGGCCCCCCCACTAACAACATTCTGTTGCCAGACACCACAGGACACCCTCAGAAGGCCCATGTCCATTCTCTGATGAGTCACCACAAGGGAGACCTACACAATATTAGGAAGGTGGTCATAATGTTATGCCTGATCAGTGTACAGTGCAGCTTAAATGTGGTTGCAGTATTTTCCACATCTCTGCATAAAAATTAGTTAAAACATCAGCAGATTTTCACACAAGTTCTGAAAATCGACAGAGAACCCAATCAAACACATGAAACAGAAATATTATACTTGTGTATTTGTTTAGGAAAATGAGCCAATATTACATATCAGAGAGGTGCATCTCTGTGATTCCAAGTTAATTTCCTGGTCCAATCAGAGTCCATGTGTTCAGAAGTGTTTCCATCAATGTAATGAGACTCAGGTGTGGTTCAGTTCCTGGTTTAGTTTAAATAAATCAGGGATTTGTCTCAGTCTGATCTTCACAACACATGTTTGTGGAAGTGTATGATGGCAACGGACAAAGGAGCTATTTTGAAGCATGCCTTTTAATTTTTGGGTTTGGATGCCTACCATTAGTTTGTAAAGAGCAGCTCAGCTTGATTTTTTATGCACTTTGCCCTAAACACGTGTCCTTAGCGATCAGGCATCTGGCTGCAGACGTAGAATAACTGTTCTCTGCTTCCTGTCTTTGCAGAGCTCTGACTCAAAGCGAGCCGACACATGACGAACTGATTTATGACGGCAGACTGCTGAGCTTCATCGACAAAATCGTGCCGGCTGTTGATACTGTGCTGAGAGACACTGAACTTCTACCAAAGGACAACATGCAATAGTCTTGGTTCATGGTTTTAGACACAACTAAGTACTCATACTTGAATAATATATGTATTTTTATTGTTCCCATTTAACCTTAAAACAACTTTAAATTCTTTCACTTCCTCTGAACAAGTGACACTGAGTCCTGTAAAACCTCCACATTTTAAAAATAACCAGAACTTGTTTACTGTTAACTTTTTAAGTAATGAGGAGGAAGAGGTTGGAGATTTTTTTTGCCTTCTGTGGTTAAAGTTCAAAATTTGATCAGAAAAATAGAAACGCAAAATAATCCAAGTCTCTGTAGAACAAAGTGTACGTGATTCTTCTTCAAACTCTGTAACTGTATAACATTATCGATAAGTGTTTATTTATTCGTCTCAGTTACATGTTTGTCCATGGTTTACAGTTCTGTGAATGTGTACACAACCTTTTGAAGGAGCAGGTCTTCTAATGTTTGCAAACAGGGAAACACATGAAGAAATATCAGAAATACCTCAGGTACATAAGTAGCTTTAAGATTATCAGTTTTTTTTTTTAAATGTAAATGACAATCTAATGCACTCCATTGTCACAGATGTAAGGATGATGCTCAGAGAGGACAGGACACCTCAAAGGGCATCATCATACTTATACTGTGGTCAATATGCACTGCCTGGCCAATAAAAAAGGTTGGACCTCCTTTAACTTTGATTACAGCACTCATTCTCTGTATCATTGTTTCAGTAATCTTCTCCAATGTCACCAGATTTATTTCCATCCAGTGTTGCATTCATTTTTCACCAAGATCTTGTATTGATGATGGGAGAGTCTGACCACTGCACAAAGCCTTCTCCAGCACATCCCAAAGATTCTCAATGGGGTTAAGGTCTGGACTCTGTGGTGGCCAATCCATGTGTATCAGTATATTCAGGTAGTAAGCTGACCTCATTCTTTGGACACGTCACATAGGCTGTTTGTTCTCAGCAGATGGATTCAGGTCAAGAATATAGTTTTATTACTTCTACTGACGTCATCAGAGACTAGTCTGTGTCCAGTCGACTTTCATCACAGAACAGTTGAAGTTGGAGCATCCTCTAGTGCTCATACAGTCATGAACAGAGCTCACATCTGTGACTAACACTTGTTCAGTAGGTTTAGTTTCCTGGAATCTTTCCTCCTGTTCCTGTCGATCTTGGGAGACAAAATCCACTTGTCCCGCACAAATATTCCAACTCTCATCAGAAGTCACTGAGGGCTTAAAGCTGTAAATCAAATCACCTGTGGCCAGTTTATTAGGTACACTAAGACAAATGCAGCTCAACAGCTTTTAAATAAATCTCCCTGGCCTGAAGTTGAAGCTCCTTTCTGTTATTTTGCAGAGACTCAATGACTCACTTTCACGCTAAGCATCTTACATGAAGAGTGTGTGTGTAGCTCCCTCTGCAGGTCAACATGAAGCACTGCAAGTATCAGGATAAAATTAAAAATGACAGCCCAGCTTCTTTATTAATGATTTGTCTTTGTTCTTTGCTCTAAGAACAAATTTATCTCATATTATTAATTATAAAAAAGATTTACACTTAAATCTAAAGTTAAGTTTAACTGCCAAAAGCACATCAACATATTTCTGCCCAAGAAAAGTCGTCTTTCAGGTGCTTTTTTAATTTTGTTGTCTGTGAAATAATTTTACTGACACATTTAAATGTGTGTCGTTTAGTAAATAATTACTTTTGGTTGAATATTTCCTAATCTAATATAAATATAAACTTTTTTAATATAAAAACTTGTGTCGGTCCGACACCCACGTCTTGGTCAGTGATCAGCGTCAGTTTGAGGGAGAAAAAAATAAAAATAAAACTGTGTGCACGGTTTTGCAATCAGTGAGTTCCTCGAAAACACGTCTAAAGTCCACCATCATTCACGCGTATTTTCATTTAAACGTTACTCTGACTCAGAAATAAAAAAAAAAAAAAAAAAACAGATTGCCCTGCTCTGCCTCTGATTGGCCAGTGCCCGTTGCCAAGCAAGACAAACCTCTACGTTTAAATAACATATAGAAAATATCTGCTTGACAACTTATTATGGAGCTGAGAACAAGCCCAAATAAACAATTACACTTTAGAAACAAGCCAACCCCGCCGCGACTACCAATATTTGTAAGCGACTTTAGAGAAAAACAAGCCCAAAGTCGCTTATCATAACCGGACTTGGCAACACAGATCCCTAAAACCATAAACTAAACTCCTGGGCCCGTATTCCTAAAGATTCTTAGCGCTAAGAGTTGCTCCTAGTGGCCAAATTCTAAGAAAATTCTTAGAATCATGACGTGTCCCTCCTAAAGTTAGGAGTAGTTCCTAGTAAAGATAAAAGCTATTCCTAAAGAATCTTAGCTCTTAAGAGTGCTCCTAAGGTGAGATCTGCTAAGAGCAGGGAGGAGGACTTTTAGGAGCCTTAGGAATTTCTTAAGCAGAGGAGAAAATGGCTGAAAGAAGAGACAGGAGAGATATTCTCCAAACACTGAATGACAATCAAGCTTGTTACAATCGCAATACAGTGGTCCATCGTTAATCGCGGGAGTTACGTTCTAAAAATAGGCGAAATCCGCGAAGTAGTCAGCTTTATTTTTTACAATGATTATAAATGTTTTCAGGTTGCAAAACTCCTCACTACACACTTTATACACTTTTCTCAATAACTCTCAAAAACATACCGCACTTCAGTCACACTGCCAGCGATCAAAGATACTGTATATGTACATTTGCAACAATTCTGTAGACACCGTACGGAGGAGATTGATTGACAATGGTCTACAGTCCCTTAGCCAATCAGGACGCAGAAGACGACACGCAGCCTCTCCCTTAGCCAATCAGGACGCAGAAATCAATGCGCTGTTAAAAAAAAATAAAATAAAAAAATAAAAATAAAAAAAACATGCAAAATTGCACTAAAAAAATCCGCGAGGCCGCGAAAGGTGAACCGCGTTATAGAGAGGGACAACTGTATCACTGGAAATGAAAGTCATCACAACACTGAGGTATTTAGCAACAGGAAAAATGCAAAAATGCAACAATGCAGCAGTGATGACTTGGAGCCAAATCTACTCTAAACACTTTTATTCTCATTGACCAGTTGATCCAGAAGCAAACACTGTTCCTCTTCAGTTGGGTTTCCTACTTCATTTCTTCTCCACTGCTGTTCGGTTTTTGGAAGATTTGAACACCAACCAACACTGCTTCTTCTAGGCCGGTTAGCAATCACAGAAATTGATGAAAGCTGAGCCATTTTACTCTTGTTAATACCAAATAGGTGAAGTGCAAAATGTTACCAGCATGGTAAATGAATGAAAGCAAATAAATAGAACTATCAGCATGTGAATACTGTGGTAGTGGCCTGAGTTTAATCACACATTTTATAGGATACTTTTTAAAGTATAGCGTACTATTTATTTATTTTTATGTAAAGTATTATTTATAATTATACAGTCTTCATAGAGATTAGATTCTGTTATTAAGTCTATTAATTTGACGTCCATTCTAGGCCAATTATCACCAAAAGTGTATTTTTATCTAGCTTTTAGGATCAACCAATCACACCTCTTGAAATGATGACTCATACCTAGCAACGGGGTCAACCACACCTCCTCACTAAGATAAGAGTTTCTGTCCATTCCTTGCTAAGAGTTCTCTAAGAATTTTCTAAGAGTTCTCTGATAGTTCTATTTATTTGCTTTCATTCATTTACCACGCTGGTAACATTTTGCACTTCACCTATTTGGTATTAACAAGAGTAAAATGGCTCAGCTTTCATCAGTTTCTGTGATTGCTAACCGGCCTAGAAGAAGCAGTGTTGGTTGGTGTTCAAATTTTCCAAAAACCGAACAGCAGTGGAGAAGAAATGAAGTAGGAAACCCAACTGGACAGAGGAACAGTGTTTGCTTCTGGATCAACTGGTCAATGAGAATAAAATTTTGTTTAGAGTAGGTTTGGCTCCAAGTCATCACAGCTGCATTGTTGCATTTTTCCTGTTGCTAAATACCTCAGTGTTGTGTTGACTTTCATTTCCAGTGATACAGTTCTATAACGCGGTTCACCTTTCGCGGCCTCGCGGATTTTTTTAGTGCAATTTTGCATGCTTTTTTTATTTTTATTTTTTTATTTTATTTTTTTTTAACAGCGCATTGATTTCTGCGTCCTGATTGGCTAAGGGAGAGGCTGCGTGTCGTCTTCTGCGTCCTGATTGGCTAAGGGACTGTAGACCATTGTCAATCAATCTCCTCCGTACGGTGTCTACAGAATTGTTGCAAATACAGTATCTTTGATCGCTGGCAGTGTGACTGAAGTGCGGTATGTTTGCAAGTTATTGAGAAAAGTGTATAAAGTGTGTAGTGAGGAGTTTTGCAACCTTAAAACATTTATAATCATTGTAAAAAATAAAGCTGACTACTTCGCGGATTTCGCCTATTTTTAGAACGTAACTCCCGCGATTAACGATGGACCACTGTATTGCGATTGTAACAAGCTTGATTGTCATTCTGTGTTTGGAGAATATCTCTCCTGTCTCTTCTTTCAGCCATTTTCTCCTCTGCTTAAGAAATTCCTAAGCCTCCTAAAAGTCCTCCTCCCTGCTCTTAGCAGATCTCACCTTAGGAGCACTCTTAAGAGCTAAGATTCTTTAGGAATAGCTTTTATCTTTACTAGGAGCTACTCCTAACTTTGAGAGGAAAACGTCATGATTCTAAGAATTTTCTTAGAATTTGGCCACTAGGAGCAACTCTTAGCGCTAAGAATCTTTAGGAATACGGGTAGTTATTCAACCAGCTGAACTGGAACATTTCCTCCTCACACTTTAACGACATGCTGCTGGAGGAAGGTAAGTCACTGCGTCTGTTAAACCTGTAGCTGGTGTTGGTGCAGACAGGAGGCTGGAATATGTAATAAATAATTTCATTTGATTTATTAAATCAGGTTCAGATGTTGGTTTCAGAAATAACGAGATGAAGAAAAAGGCGCCAGTATGCGCTCACTTGCCAAAACATTAGGTACACCAGTGAATGCATTCTAATCTAAATCCTCCTTCATGACTGCTCTAATGTTCAGTGGATGTAGAAACAGCGTCAGAAAGGTGATGATTCATTGGTGGGTGATCATTTTTGGAGGATGTAGTTTGTGCTGCTGTTAAACTGGATTGATTTGAGGAGATGATACATATTTATGAACAAGGTACAAACCAAAGCCTCCACAATGAAAATACATTTGAATCTACAGCCCTCTCAGTTATCTGAAACTAATGCTGAACACCAGAACCTCCATGGAGACAAGATTAAGTGAAAGGCTGTTTTCAGTAGTGTACCTAATAAACTGGCAAGTGTAATTAATATATAATTAAAACAATGCCACAGTGAATATAATAATGCATTTTATTTTAATTCCCATTCCTAATACAAACTAAGATTCTAGCAGGAAGTAGCTAGTATAGCAATAGTAAAGTAATAGTAATAGTAAATACTACATTTTTACATAAAAATGAAACCTTAAATTCACAAACTTATTGTGTAATTAGCTAAAATATGGGATTATATTATAAAAACCTCTGTTGGACTGTACCTAATGAACTGGCAAGTGAGTGCATATGTCCCCTCTGCCTTCCACAGAGACATAGGAAAAAAAAAACTGTTCTTCTTTCCAAGTGTCTGTGCTGGTTTTAATACAAAACACCAAAAATAGAAATGAGCCCTGAACACAGAAAATAAACAGGATGTGAACCACGTGAAGATTTCCCTACATACAAAAGTCTACTAGTCTAGAACTGCTGCACTTCATTTGGGGTTAATCAGAATTCATCTGAATTAATTCTGAACACAGCCACATCCCCAGCTATAAGACGGTGTACACACTTATGCAACTACATTAATTTTATTTTTTTATTTTTACTACCCTCCTCCTAAAATATTGGTCTTATTTTTTTACATGACAGAAAGATGGCATTTAACAGGAGTGTGGAGACTTTTTCCATCCACTGTATGTCAGTGTCAGTTTGTTGTAAAGCTCATTTACAGGTAGAGATTAGGAAGTAACTGTACCGAACTCAACACTTGCTTTGTGTTTATAATCTCCCTTCAGCAAACAGACTCGGTGTAAAGATTAACTGATGTGCTATACGTCAGGTTTTCTATTTAATGTGAATCTAACAGGAAGTCATGTATAGAAACAGCTTGTCTTCCCACAGAGCAAAGGTTGAGACTGAAAAGCTTCACCATACAAACTGAGATATTAATTCATTGTTTGGTCTCCTTAGGCAACTCCAGTCTCCATTATTACATTTAATATTTGTCTTAGAGTGATAGCAGTGAGGGAAACACACTGCTGAAAGTAAATAGATGAGGCTGGTTGAAGCAGATGGAGAGACATAATGAAAGGAGGTCTGCAGCACCAACATCAAGCCGTCTGCTTCATTTATGCTGTCATCGTCATGTTTTTGAATGCTTTAATTTTTATTTTTGAAATGTAATCCTGTTCAGTGTGTTGGTTATTTTTATTTCTGTGACTGCAGCTTCTGAAAGGAAACGACCCTAGGTTGATAGTTAACACTCAACAAACACAGAGAGCAGAGAGTTTAGCTGGAAACTAACGCTGCACAACCAGAACACATTTAAATCGTGCTGAAGCTTTTATTTTAATCAGTTTAATTCTCCTTGAGTCTGAAGCAGCTTCCTGTAACTTTTCCTCCACCATATCTGACCTAAAACAGCAGCAGGTGGACGGAGCATGTTCATGATGAAGCACAAGCATCAGCTGACGCCCAGGCTGAAGAGATTTAAACAGATGTGGATCATTGCTGTCATTTTCGTCCCCATTCTCCTCCTCTGGTCCAACAGGTGGGTGAATGTAATAGATCTGCTTCAGTAGTTAAACACTTGATCTGATAATAAAGAATGTGTTTCTTTTCTGTCAGCACTCTGCAGCTGAAGATAAACACTAATTGTGTTCTGAATGTCTCTGACAGGAAGCATGAAATGCAGCAACCTCTCAGGTCACACTATTGATTTTATTCTGGCCAACAATTTCTTGTTGACCTCAACACCTTCTTTGCAGCATTACCAGGGAGGTGGTCTTCTTGTCCCTTCAGTTGGTGCATGATAGTTCATGATACAGATGTTTGAAAACTCTGAGGAACATCTTGCAGAAACCTCCCTATAGTGCTGATCTAAAGCTATCCCCTGATCTGTAGACGACTCTTTTTAATCTGAATTTTGAAAATACTCTTTAATATTTTGGCAGTAACTTTTTTTTTTTTCATCATTATGGAGGGAAAATAAATTCAGCGTCATCACATATCTCCTCCTGTTTCTTTCCCATTTGGTAAACCAGAAATGGTCCTGTGGGGAGATCATTTACAGCCATTCCTGTGTGGAAATAATAGTTGACGTTAACGTATCAGAACTGGATCAGAACTCTTCTGATCCAGGTGAAGATTCTTCATTCCAGCGTACGGTATTATATCAGCGCTACTGTGACAGAAAAGTTAAAAGCAGTATGTGAGGTTTGCACAAGAACAACAATATATTATATTATCGTTTATAATATTAAACATGTTAATTTTTTGGGGTACATTTTTTATTCCTTCTATATACAATCTGGCCTGTGACCTCACCTGACCTGTGTGTTCCTGCTGGGGATGGCTGCTGCCATCAAGGAGTGTCATTGCTATGGGGTGGGGGTGCCTGGTCTGGTCTAGGTCGGTGCTAC
The DNA here is from genome assembly GCF_963514085.1 of Chelon labrosus. NCBI lineage: Eukaryota > Metazoa > Chordata > Actinopteri > Mugiliformes > Mugilidae > Chelon > Chelon labrosus. Next base: position 27,942,734 of record NC_140346.1, on the reverse strand, counting down.
ATGTCTGAGTAACATCCACACCAATGAATGCCAGGTCCAGAAGTTTCCCAGCAGAACACTGAACTGTCACAAGATGGTCAGTGTTATTCACTTCCCCTATCAGTGGTCATAATGTTGTGGCTATTTCTTTACAGAAATGATCATATTTAATTCAATAAATTCTTACCAAGCATCAATCGGCCTTTGAGCTTCACTGCTCCGAAACTGTGAATGGGACAAACAGCTGATGTGGATGGAAGCTTCAGGTCTTTAACAACTTGTTCTTGTTTATTTAATAGAAAACTCACTTTAATAATAGAGAACCAGAGAAAATGTTTCATGATCAGCCTCCTTCTTTCTCTTAAACTCTTCTCCACACAAATGACTTCATCTGAATCATTTCTTTGACTCTGCAGGTTCAAGATTAGTCCAGAGATCTTCAAGCCTCCAGTCCCATCGCCCTACAGATTTTGTCCAAGAGGACAAACAGGTGAGAGATTTTTTGTATGTTAAAAACAACAGGAAGTTGGTATTTACATCAAACGCTTTGGGTTAATAATTCCAACCATGTGCCCCTTGATCTTTATTATCAATATGCAGCCAGATAAGAAGATCATTGTACCGTAAATGTCAGTATGAATGTTTAGCTCTGTGGAGAAATGTGCTGCTTTTGTCGAGCAGTTAGACTCCATTTCTCACTCATGCAGTTCATCGGGATCAAGAGTCGCCTTTTGTGCCGGTCACCGGGACGAAGACGCTGCTGATATCGGCTCATCTGGAGCATCGCACAGAACAAAAGGAGGTCAGTGAAGGAAGCGGCAGTTTCTCTCCATCTGGTGGCAATAATGCACGTGGGTTCAGTGTCCACAGGGATCACAGGGACTTCATGTAGAAATATTTTTGAAACATCTACTGTGGTTTTGCGAGATAAACACATTTCATTTGTGCACAAATATAAGGGATATTGTTGTTATAGCATCATGCAATCATAAGTTATTGCTATTAGAAATAACTCAAGAACCATCAGATGAACTTTCACCAAATTTGGTGGAGACATTTATGGTTTCCGCTAGCTTTATCTCTTGTTGTTAATAAGCATCTCCAACTAAGTATATTAACTTCCTGTTTGGCATCTTTCACACAGTCAACGACAGAACATGCAAACATAACTCAATCAGAAAATCGATCAAATAAAACAATGTTTATCTAGATGTTTGCAAGCGATCATAAAGGAGTCCATGCCGTGGTGAACTCGTGCCCGAGCAGGATGCAGAGGCATAAGTCACCAGTAGCGCCCCCTATAGACCGTATTGCACAAAACTTGGTGGGCTTGTAAGGAGTCATCCACAGATTATTATTGTCAAATTTCAAGCAGTTTACAGTGGTGGTTTGTGAGATATAAACATGTAGTGGTTGTAGCGCCCCCTACAGGCCAAATTTCACGAAACTTGGCATGATTGTACGCAAGCATATAATAATAACGGAAGGATTGTGTGAATACTTCAAAAGTTATAGGTCTTAAAGTCATATGAAATGTTTCTGTGTCACCTGTAGCGCCCCCTGTAGACGTAATGTCACGCAACTTGATGGGCGTCTACACAATATGTTACAGATTGTGTATGCAAAATGTCATGAAGGTAGCTATTGCAGTTTTTGAGAAATTGAAATGTTGCTTTTGTAGCGCCCCCTAGAGACCAAGGGTCACAAAAGTTGTGGTGTTTGTACAAAATCATGTTATTATCAATGACATGAAGTTTGATTAAGTTTGGGTATATACTTATATATTAGGTTTGGAGTTATACTGTGCCATGCCGTAAAAATGAAGTAGCCATTAACTTCGTAATCAATAACCCTGCTAAAGTTCTTTAGAGAACTTTTCATTATCTTTGTCCATAAATGATACATGCCAACTTTGGTGAGAATTGCATGAACCGGCTAGGAGGAGCTGATTTTGCTTTGAGGCGTATTTTTTTCAAAAAGGTGGAAAAAAATGGCAGGTGGAAATGGGTATGGCCTAGTCCATTAGAACCGAGGCTTTGCGAGGAATCAGAGGCACACAATTCTCGAGATATGAGGCAAAATGTAAATTGGCTTATTGTAGCGCCACCTAGCTGTAGGCATATGTATTGACACCTTGGCAAAGTGACATGCTAGGACTTCGACCAAGTTACCAGGTTTGATGCCTTTGGCCTTTGCAGTTTGTCCTGAGCAGACACATTTTAGGGGAAAAGAAGAAACCGAAGGCGAAGAAGAAGAAGAAAAATCGCAAAATCAATAGGGATCCTGCAACGTCGTTGTATTACTGTAATTACCTTCCTCCTTCTTCTTGTTGCAGGTTAATGTTATTGCGGTGCTGAAGCGGAGCGAGGAGGTAGACTATCGCTGCCTCTTCTGTTGTCAAGGGAGGCTCCACATCTATAAAGGTGTCTGCAACATAAACAGAGATCACTTTGGCTTCGCCTATGGGACGGCATCCATCATGTGTCCTGTCCCGTTACACTGTGAGACACCGTTTGGGATTGCTGTGACCTCTGCTGCAGACTATAATGAAGGTATGGAAGGAGCTCCATGTGGCAGGTTTTATTTCATGCTATGTTATATATAGGTCCTAAAAAAATATATATAAAAACGAGCTGAAACAAGCTCATCCAAGAAGCTATTTCAAAGAAACGTATAAATCCAGTTGTCTCAGCTTGTTTTTTGGATATACCAAGACCTGTATATTATATTATATTATATTATATTATATTATATTATATTATATTTGGATGAAAGAATTAAAGACTTGTGACTTCCTGTTTCCTCTTAGATGAACATCACAAAGTCTTTTTGGAGGTGAACCACCAGAAGAATGACGGCCACTCTTTTCCTTACAACTTCACTGTCTGCCTCTCCACCATGTTTGATTTCACCAACGTGCTGCAGGTAAACGCCTCGTCACATTTCATTATTTCACTAAAAGACAAACAAACAAAAAAAAAAACGTACAGAATGAAAAAAACTGCAAAAGGATATAACTGGGTGGACTAAGAGGAAATCATCTGGCCCCTTGTGTTCTCTGGCTTTAATATCTAGCAGACAATATTTCGTCCAGTGTTTCTTGTAACTATAAAAATGGAGAAACCAAGAGTTGTCGTGCATGCTGACGCTTCCATTTTGGTTTAAATGTGTTTTTTACTGTAGCTGGTCCAGAGTTTGGAGATGCTGCAGTTACTGGGGGTGAACAGAGTTGTCATCTATAAGACCAACTGCAGCCCTGAAACACAGCGCATACTGGACTACTACACACACAAAGGTGGAGTTGTTTTTTTTTTAACTAAGCAAATAGGTAGGAGCCTCCTATTGGATAATTACTGCATGGGTGATTATCTTTCAGCTGACAACAAGTTATTTAACCCCAACTGATGCAATGAGTAGCTTCTCATTTCTTAAACAACCATGTCTAAAGACACATCCTGTGGTCGTGGAAAAGATGTTAGTCTGTTTGAGAAGGGTCAAATCATTGGCATGCATCAAGCAGAGAAAACATCTAAGGAGATTGTAGAAACTACCAAAACTGGGTTAAGAACTGTCCAACGCATTATTAAAAACTGGAAGAAATATGGTTGGAATAAAATCCTGATTGATGGTGATCAGTGATCACTTAAACGTTTGGTGGAATTAAATGGAAGAAAAACACCAGTAGAACTCAGGGCTATGTTTAATAGTGAAAGTAAGAACATTTCCACACGTACAATGTGAAGGGAACTCAAGGGATTGGGACTGAACAGCTGTGTAGCCTTAAGAAAACCACTAATCAGTGAGGTGGACTGGCAACTACAGCCATGGGATAGACTGGTGACCAGTCCAGGGTGTACCCCGCCTCTCACCCAATGATAACCCTAACCCTAACACGTTGGATTTCCTCTGAATTTTAAGATTTTTATTTGTAGAACACAAAAATCAAAACTAACAGTGCAACAAAGACTAACACTACTTTGCTGTGCTTCTAATATCTCCCTCTCAGGACTGGTGGAGGTGATCCCTTGGTCTATGTCCAGATATTTGAATGTGTCTCGCAGCCATAATCCTGAACTCAGTCCAGGTGACATCCACTACTTTGGTCAGATTCCTGCTCTCAATGACTGCGTGTACAGGTACATGTACCGGTCCAGATACGTGGCCCTGCACGACATGGACGAGCTCATACTGCCCCAGTCGGTCAACAGGTAGCACCGTTCTTTATGAGGTCGATGAGTTTTTGAGTTTTTACAGTGAAGTGATGGTATGATGTACAGACTCAGAGTGATGCTTCAGTGATCGCGATCGACCGGTAGATCGCGTTCCATTGAAAAACTTCTTTTCAGATGTTAGTCTAAAACATTTATCTGTTGCACCTCCAAAACAAACAGCAATACAAACGTTCATCTTTATTTATTTTTACTTTATATTTGCAACATACCCTCAGTTCATATATATATATATATATATATATATATACACAATATATATATATATATATACACAATATATATATATATATATATATATATATATATATATATACAGGTAGATCACTTTGACTTGGTCATTGTAAAAGTAGCTCGCAAGCCAAAAAAGTGTGGGCACCCCTGCTCTAACACACCATTACACACTCAACGTACTTAGAGTGAGTCATGGTGCATAATGAAGGCTTTATCATTTGCTGATACACTGCTTTAAATATGAAAAATGTTTTTTTTTAAATCCTTCTCTTACAAGCTGGTTGGAGCTGTTGCCACTGCTGGAGAAGAAATACGGTGCAGACAAGTGTTACAAGTTTGAGAATAACGAATTCCCGATCATGCGGGCTCCTCCACCGCCCCAAACCCTGTCCCTGCAGGAGCGCTGGAAGAATGTGAGGGGGGTGAACATCTTCTCTTACCTGTACCAACAACCCAAAGCAAAGACTCAGTACAGCAACTTCAAAATCATCGTCAACCCCCGAGCTGTGTTCTCAGCGACCGTCCACGGACTACTGAGCTCACAGAAGGGCTGCGCTTGGGTCGACAGGAACATAGCGAGAATGTACCACACCAGGTAGACTGATGCTGGAGTGTTTCTTATTCAGATCATATGTGTGGCTGCACTGTTTTGTGTTTAGACTGTGAGTCAGGTCCTTCACGTTACAGGTTAAGACAGCAACAACAACAAATATAATAATATGGTGTTTAGACCAAGATAGAAACTTGGCTTTTAGTTTCAAATTTTTCTAACCGCTAATATTCCAGTTTTCGCTTTCACTTTTTTACTTTAATACTCTACACAGATACAGATTTCTCTCACACTCGAGAAGACATACAATGAGAAGCCACAACATTATGACCACTGACAGGAGGAGTGAATAACATTTAAACCATCTTGTGACAGTTCAATGTTCTGCTGGGAAACTTCTGGACCTGGCATTCATTGGTGTGGATGTTACTTAGACATGTAGCACCCACCTCGACCAGACCAGGCACCCCCACCCCACAGCAATGACACTCTTTGATGGCAGCAGCCATCCCCAGCAGGATGCAGCCTGACACAGACACACACACAAAAACACTTTAGGAACGACTAAAAAAAAAAACATGAAGAACAGCACAAGGTGTTGACCTGGCCTCCAAATTCACTAGATCCCAAACTGATCAAGAATCTGTGGGATGATCCACAGAGGCCCCTCCCCTCAAATCTTTTCACACAAGTCCTGAAAATAGACAAAGAGAACCCATTCAAACAAAGTGAACCAATATTACATATCAGAGAGGTGCACCTCTCGGATTCCAAGTTAATTTCCTGGTCCAATCAGAGTCCATGTGTTCAGAAGTGTTTCCATCAATGTAATGAGACTCAGGTGTGGTTCAGTTCCTGGTTTAGTTTAAATAAATCAGGGATTTGTCTCAGTCTGATCTTCACAACACATGTTTGTGGAAGTGTATGATGGCAACGGACAAAGGAGCTATTTTGAAGCATGCCTTTTAATTTTTGGGTTTGGATGCCTACCATTAGTTTGTAAAGAGCAGCTCAGCTTGTTTTTTTATGCACTTTATGCCCTAAACACGTGTCCTTAGCGGTCAGGCATCTGGCTGCAGACGTAGAATAACTGTTCTCTGCTTCCTGTCTTTGCAGAGTTCAAAGCGAGCTGACACATGACGAACTGATTTATGACGGCAGACTGCTGAACTTCATCGACAAACTTGTGCCGGCTGTTGATACTGTGCTGAGAGACACTGAACTTCTACCAAAGGACAACATGCAATAGTCTCGGTACATGGTTTTAGGCTGGCTGCTCAAGCCGCTCCGTCTGACGTGTTTTTGTTCGGATTATTTATATATATATATTTACTATTTTATTCCTGATTATTCTTCCATAATTTCTTGTACTTTCGTTTAGTTTATCTGCACAGTTATATATAGCCTTTTATTTCAATTGTTTATTTCGTTTTTCCATACTTTTACTGAGTTTTTTCACTTGAAGTCTGCCTCTGCGTTCCATCTGCGCTGCCTGGTGATCAGCTGTTTTTGTCAAATGCCGATTGCCATCATCGAGAGATCTGACTGGTCTACACTGTTGAAGCTACTCACTAGCCTAACAGACAGTGGAAGAACTTACTGCCTGCTAGTGTCTCTCTCCCTTTCCATCCTGTCTGCGCTGGGTTTCTAGTCGGTTGACTGTCCAGCTGGGAGATTGAGGCTTTGTGCTAGCTAGGCTAGGCTTGTTTTGTGTTGGACATGAAGGTCTTACGGTACACTGCCGCTGAACTCTTGCGATTTTGCTCCTGTAAAGCCAGCGTCTGCGCTGAGGTTCGCAGTGTTTGTCAGGCAGTGGGGATTTCCTCCCTGCAAACATTTCATCAACCTGGGGGTTGACGGCAGGTCTAAGGGGCGACCTCTAGCGTGAAACGAGTTTAAAATAGGTCTAGGTCGCGCTTCGACCACAAACCAACTTGATGAAAAAAAATAAATGTAGGTCTAGGTTGCACCTCGACCACAAACCAACTAGATGAAAAAATTAAATTATACAACCAATCGGGTGAGAGCCCTTCTAGCCAATCAGAGGCGAAAAGGGCGGGACCTTCTACTTCAAACCTGGCAGCGGAACACGACTGCAGAGAAGCAAGCACGGCACGTACCGAACAGTTTTTTCGGTAAGTTCATTGACATAAAACATTAGAGACGGTTTATATGTGTTCATTATCATAGACTGTAGGTTCATATTGCAACTTTCTGTGTTTTAAAAAGTGGCATTGACCGACCGTGCGTTATGTGTTTAACTGTCGAGTGGATTTCAAGCCAGCTACTCACTCGGCTAACATAAACAGGGCTCTTCAGTGTGCTTTCTGTCTAATATTCTGATATTTTTGGACTATTGGAGTTTAGAAATCCAGACATAAATCAGTGAAGCACTTATACAGACCAGCTGACATGGAGGTGTCCAGAAAATGCATTTTTTTCCCCAAGATAATTTGAAAATGTTAATTTATCTTCATTAAAAAAAATAAAAAAAAATAAAAAAACAATAGTAGCCTAATCTGTTGATTAGCTGTTAAAATGTTAATATTCAGTGGATTGTGAACATAAAAATTTGACTCCCAATGCAATGCCTAATTGTCTGCTTTGTTAATCAACAATGCTTCTTCTATTTAAAATCATGTAATGTTTTTATTTTATCATTATCTGGGACTTTTTGGCCTATGTAAATATAACCAAAAAGCAAGTCTGTTTCATGACTTAACATTCATGTGATGTATGTAGTATGTACGTAGGTGAATTAGATGGTAAAACAGTGTACAATTTCCCAAGATGTGTTTAAGAATTGTTAAGTAATATACTTCAAATGTTTTTCCAGCTTCACACGACAGAGTGAGGATCTCCACTCCAGGTGAAGAAGCCACTGATAGGAGGGAGAGGGGTCCAGAGGAGATTGTGATCGCCTACAAAGTGTTTTTCAACTGTGTTGGTGTTTTTATGTTTATTGCACATACAGCTAAAAATAAAGAGACCACTGCTGCGATTAAATTGGGATTATTCCACCAATGTTGATGTCTAAACTCCTCCTAAATTTACAAGTAGTGTTGTGTTCTAAAATGAATATGAACCTGTTTTCTTTGCATTATACAGCGTCTGAAAACACCAGAATTGTTTTGTCATTTTGACCTGTTGCCATTTTCTACAAATACATGTTCTAAATGACAATATTTTTATTTCCAATTTGGGAGAAATTTTGTCAGTAGGTTATAGAATGAAACAAAAGTGTTCATTTTACTCAAACACATAGCTATGAATAGTAAAACCAGATGAACTGATCATTTTGAAGTGGTCTCTTAACTTTTTCCAGAGCTGTATGTGTAAGAATCATGTTGGTCTCATTATTTTATTATTTTTTTAGTTTTTCAAAAGTGTTCTGATTATGTTTGTGTAATAAAACTTTAAAGAAATTGCACTTTTGTGTTGTCAAACTTATAATTTCCCCCCAAAGGTAGGTTCTGTTAATACACTGTATTTATATGAATGTGTTAATTTATAGCAAAAACTATTTTTAATATCATTTATTATTCATTAAATGTATTATCTATATGTAAACACTAATTGTTTTTACAGTTAGTCAGTCAATTTGAACAGATAACATTTCGACGTTGAACAAACGTTAAAACGACGTCGAGACCTAGACGCAGCCAGGGGCTTTAAAAGTAATGCTGAAATGCAGGTTGAAAAGACGTCAGATCGCAACGTCAACATCTTCTCTACCTGCATTTGTCAACCTCTTTTTAACTCCACTTCACTGTAGAAACATCATCTAAAACTCGACACATACAGCTGTAAAAATATATATATCAGAATATTTACACTGGATCTAGAAGGTGAATAATGCGCGTTTAGAAGATATCTGTGTTACAACGTGACGTTGTGGAGACGTTGTTTACGACCGTTAAAAAGACGTCGAGGTTGCGACGCGACGTCGTTTCAATTTGCATTTCAGCATTACTTTTAGACCTCCTGGCGACGTGTACGTTTGGACGTCGTTTTAACCTTTATTAGACGTCGAAATGTTTGACACATTTCTGAGAGTGACTTAACTAAATCAATGTCAAAACATCCTTGAGGTTAAGAGAAGAAAGAGAGAAATAGAGTGGGTTAGTATTACTATAACTCATGATCAGTGGCGGCTGGTGAATTTTTTGTGATTTTCACATACAAACGAAGCATTCTGGTGCATTCTGACAAAATAATAAATACACAAGTTAACATTCTCTCCCTGTGTCTGTATGTGTTTGTGAGAAAGTGAGAGAGAGAGACAGAGAGAGGGAATGTGATTCTAAAATGGGTGAGTGTGTTACAGCCAATCTATTGTGTTGGTAACTTCACTCATAAATCTACAGTCAAATACGATAAAATACCAATATAATATGTGCAACCTTTTATGTGTGGTTGTTCAAGACACACTGAAGGCATGATGCCACCATAGGTTTGCAGAGAACTACATACAATATGTACACTTGAAAGGGGTGGGGTGGTGGTGTGGGGTTGTGAGGGCCGCTGTAACCCAGTGTCCATCCTCACGGGAAGAAACTCCCTCCAAGATAGTCAGTCGAGCAATCGTTTCAGTCCTACAACAGACATATCATGAAAATGTCATATCTTGGCCACATCTGTTTGATCTTTAGAGTTATCATTAATTAGAGACATGCAGAGGCTAACATTCACATACAGTATGTTAACAATAGGCTATTTACCGGGCCCTGTTCTGTTACAAGTATGTCTAGGTGGGCTATGGGATAGAAAATGTTGAGAACCCCTGGTTTAGGCTAAATAATTGTGATTTCAGTTTTGACCTAAATTATGGTTATTATTCCATTATTGAGCAGCACAGCAACAAAAACGGCAACAGCACAGCTGAGGTGTACAATACATCCAGTAAAAAACAATAGCTGTTGGGAATAACTGTACATTGCTGTGAAACAGACACACATAGTAAATGTAGGGAACAAACAGGGATATACATTTTGATTAAATAAGGGATTGATGAAGCAGTGGATTGTAAGGTAATGTTTGAGTAGTAAGCTAGTTAGATCCATCTGCTCATATATTGTGTTCCTGATGACAAACTTCACATGACTGAAACCAAAGTGAACTTCAGCTAAGAACCAAATTATAGATTACATATTAGGGTGATGCTGGTCAAGGTTTTACTGTGTACCTGTGTTGGAGCTGTAAACTGGACAGGATCTGGAACATGAGTGGGACTGAACATTGCCTGTGGAACAGATAATCATGTAGGGAGCATTAGTTTATAGACAATTTGAGGACCCTGCAATCAATACATAATATGACAAATATGTATTAGACCAGGTTGTGATCTAGACTACTGTGCAATGTGAATGTAGAAGAAGTTTTTGTGAATGTACCGAGTCAAACTTTAGTTTAAAAGCATAATTATGTCCGAAGCGCCACTTTTAAGCTTCCGTTGTTGTTTTCAGGTGAAATGGACTTTTGAATGGGAATGCTAGGAGCATGCTATTTTAAAAATACTAAGAAGGCTGGACACAACATGAAACCTTGATCGAGGTATCATCAGTGTCTCTACACATAAACTCGAGCATTGAGAACACTGTGTACACAGAGTTTACTAAAAGAGAGGTTGTGAACAACTCACTTGGTTTTTCTGCTCGCCGCCATCTTGCCAGTCAAGGAGTGAGTTGTCCAAACCCTTTCTTTTTAGTAAACTATGTGTACACGAACAATGTTCTCAATGCTCGGGTTCATGTGTAGAGACACTGATGATACTTCGATCAAAGTTTCAAGTTGTGTCGAGCCTTCTTAGTGTTTTAAAAATAACCATTTTGACACGATCATGTATCAAAATAGTAGTTCCCCCTAGCATCACCCTTCAAAAGGCCATCTCACCCGAAAACGACAACTCGGACAAGCTTAAAAGTTGCGCTTCGGACGTAATTATGCTTTTAAACGAAAGTTTGATTCAGGTGCATTCACAAAAACACCCTAGGATGCATTTTGGCGAGAGTTATGCTTGAAGTTCTGCTTTAGTTTTGTTGGAATAAACGTATATAAGTTATCCCATATTCACTCTATTACTTAAATACTATCACTGACCTATTTTAGTATGTGTGTGTGAGCAGCTTGTTTGTGTAAGAGTTGTTTCCTCAGGAAAGCAAAAGTAAGACGGTGCAACGGCTGAGGAATCATCAAGGAGTCAGATGTGCGGGAGAGGAGCTGAGCCCTGACCACAGAGCTGATGGAGACGGAACGAGCCGTTCCGAGGTCAAGGATAGAGCAACGTGTGCAGACAAAGATACTAGACATATAGACTGAGAAGTTGCAGCTGTGTGTCCCCCCTTTCCTGTAGTGCTGCAACTCTTCTTCTGTAACTAGGGACCACCCTAAGGAAATAAAAAGAGAGGAGACGGCTGAACACGCTTTAGAACGGCATGAGATTGTAACAGCGTGTCTCTGTCCGTTCTCCTCGCGAGTAAGAAATCTAACCCTCTTGTCTTTCTCTTCTTCTTTGTGGTGTTCTGAATGTTTCAGGTTAATTGAACCAGGCATTAACTTTGTGTATAAGACTTTGTATGTCTTAGGCTGGTTGAACCTGACAAGTTTAAATTGAACGTAAATGCCAAAGTAACCACTGGTCCCTCAGATTCAAAAGAAGTGCCGAACTTCACCTCTGCTAGCATGACTCTCCCTGCTATGGCCAGCGAAGTGGCAAGCTAATAATGCTAACGTTAACGCTAGCTAACGTTTGCTGAAAACACATTCCGTTAAAGCATTTTCTAACCACAACAGACGTCATAGAATACAATATCTGATTAAAAACACTTCTACAATGAGTTTACTTACGTAAGTTAGCCATATGCAGTATGTAAGTTAGCAGCTAACATAACCAGATAGCTTGAGAAACATCTTGTGTAACGCTAACCGTTAACGTTAACCTTAACGTTACTATCTCCAAAAAGTTATCCTAACCCTGCAAACATTTCATCAACCTGGGGGTTGACGGCAGGTCTAAGGGGCGACCTCTACCGTGAAACGAGTTTAAAATAGGTCTAGGTTGCGCCTCGACCACAAACCAACTAGATGAAAAAAATAAATGTATACAACCTACTTCAAACCTGGCAGCGGAACACGACTGCAGAGAAGCCAGCACAGCACGGAGCAACATTTTTTTCGGTAAGTTCATTGACATAAAACATTAGAGACGGTTTATATGTGTTCATATCATAGACTGTAGGTTCATATGCAGCTTTCTGTGTTTTAAAAAGTGGCATTGACCGACCGTGCGTTATGTGTTTAACTGTCGAGTGGATTTCAAGCTAGCTACTCACTCTGCTAACATAAACAGGGCTCTTCAGTGTGCTTTCTGGCTAATATTCTGATATTTTTGGACTATTGGAGTTTAGAAATCCAGACATAAATCAGTGAAGCACTTATACAGACGAGCTGACATGGAGGTGTCCAGAAAATGCATTTTTTCCCCAAGATAATTTGAAAATGTTAATTTATCTTCATTAAAAAACAAACAAAAAAAAAAAAACAATAGTAGCCTAATCTATTGATTAGCTGTTAAAATGTTAATATTCAGTGGATTGTGAATATAAAAATTTGACTCCCAATGCAATGCCTAATTGTCTGCTTTGTTAATCAACAATGCTTCTTCTATTTAAAATCATGTAATGTTTTTATTTTATCATTATCTGGGACTTTTTGGCCTATGTAAATATAACCAAAAAGCAATTTATGTCTGTTTCATGACTTAACATTCATGTGATGTATGTAGTATGTACGTAGGTGAATTAGATGGTAAAACGGTGTACAATTTTCCAAGATGTGTTTAAGAATTGTTAAGTAATATACTTCAAATGTTTATCCAGCTTCACATGACAGAGTGAGGATCTCCACTCCAGGTGAAGGAGCCATTGATAGGAGGGAGAGGGGTCCAGAGGAGATCGTGATCGCCTACAAAGTGTTTTTCAACTGTGTTGGTGTTTTTATGTTTATTGCACATACAGCTAAAAATAAAGAGACCACTGCTGCGATTAAATTGGGATTATTCCACTAATGTTGATTTCTAAACTCCTCCTAAGTTTGAAAAGTAGTGTTGTGTTCTAAAATGAATATGAACCTGTTTTCTTTGCATTATACAACGTCTGAAAACACCAGAATTGTTTTGTCATTTTGACCTGTTGCCATTTTCTGCAAATACATGTTCTAAATGACAATATTTTTATTTCCAATTTGGGAGAAATTTTGTCAGTAGGTTATAGAATGAAACAAAAGTGTTCATTCTACTCAAACACATAGCTATGAATAGTAAAACCAGAGGAACTGATCATTTTGAAGTGGTCTCTTAACTTTTTCCAGAGCTGTATGTGTAAGAATCATGTTGGTCTCATTATTTTTTAGTTTTTCAAGTGTTCTGATTGTTTGTGTAATAAAACTTTAAAGAAATTGCACTTTTGTGTTGTCAAACTTATAATTTCCCCCCAAAGGTAGGTTCTGTTACAATGTATTTATATAAATGTGTTTATTTATAGCAAAAAATATTTTTAATATCATTTATTATTCATTAAATGTATTATCTATATGTAAACACTAATTGTTTTTACAGTTAATCAGTCAGTTTGAACAGATAACATTTCGACGTTGAACAAACGTTAAAACGACGTCGAGACCTAGACGCAGCCAGGGGCTTTAAAAGTAATGCTGAAATGAAGGTTGAAAAGACGTCAGATCGCAACGTCAACATCTTCTCTACCTGCATTTGTCAACCTCTTTTTAACTCCACTGCAGAAACTACATCTAAAACTCGACACATACAGCTGTAAATATATATCAGAATATTTACTGGATCGTTTTTAGAATGTGAATAATGCGCGTTTAGAAAACATCTGTGTTACAACGGGACGTTGTGGAGACGTTGTTTATGACCGTTAAAAAGACGTCGAGGTTGCAACGCGACGTCGTTTCAATGTGCATTTCAGCATTACTTTTAGACCTCCTGGCGACGTCAGGGTTTCTGCAGGTTTGATCAAGTGAAATTTAAGACTTTTTAAGACCTTTTTAAGACCATTATGGGTTACATTTAAGACCTACTCGAAGTACAAATTCAACTATCAACTATCCTCTTGACGTGATTTAACATCCTCCTGCATCTCATGTGCCATGCATAGTTTTGTAATATTTCAATGGAATTAAACAGCTTTGAAACACATCGCTGTAGACCACTATAGAACTCCGGGTGTCACGTGACTTTTTTTTGGTTGACACCACCATACTGGCAGGAAACCTCTGAGGAAAAATTAATAGAGCCAGTGGTGATTTCCTTATAAGGACCGTTCAGCACATAGTTGAGCCAAACAACGAAATCATTTCACTGTTAGGGTTAGGGTTAGGGCTGTAACAGCCGAGCTTTACATGGAGTAGTACCAGTTTACGCCACACGGCGGCGCCTCATTTGTTTTCATCGCTTAGTTCAGCAGGTGTTACTCTTGAATCCGTCTCCTTTGTTTTTTACTTCCTCAATCTCCGTAATGTGGACGCAGGTGAAAGCTACAAGCCACGAACGTTTTATTATCTGCTATTATAGTTTGTAATATGCCGTGTTATATGATTTATATGGTTCTGTTTAATAAATGTATTGTGCGTAAATCCCTCCACTTCGTCTCCTGCCTGTTACTTCATGTTGAAGCATACTACTGGCAAACGAGGCTAAGCTTCTCTCCAACTTCACGTTACAAAGCCAGCAATCATTAAACTTACATTTCGGAAATTTCCCAAGTTGACAACGAGGTTCATGTGACAGAAGAAGTCTCGAATCCAAAAGTAGGCAAAAATCCATAACGCTAACAAACGTTATGTGACGATAAAATCTCCCCGCTTGGCCTGCGCTGTACGACCGGACCTACCCGGTGCAGCAACACATCACAAACCGGGCTGAACACCGGATTCCACTTCCTGGTCTCATTTGTAGTTTAATTTTGGCGTACTGCTAATAGTTATATTTAATAAAGAACTACACAGAACACACGGAACTAACAGTGAATGACACCGACGCATTGAACGAAATGCGAATGAAGCGGTAAATGCACGTAAGGATTTAAGACTTGACGAAATGTAATTTAAGACCTACGATGCAAAATATGCTCGTATTTAAGACTTTTTAAGGCCTTAAATTGGCATTATCAAATTTAAGACTTTTTAAGACTCCGCGGAAACCCTGGACGTGTACGTTTAGACGTTGTTTCAACGTTTATTAGACGTCGAAATGTTTGCAGGGAAACCGGATTAGTCTATGCATTCTACCAAATATCATAGCATATCATATATCATCATATAAATTGTGGCATACGGATTTTACACAAGCTCAACATACCTTCCTTACAGCCGACTTGTCGCTGGATGTGGACCAACGGTTGTGATAGCCAGCCAACAGCACTTTCGGAAGGAAAAAAAAAAGAAAGGGGAAAAAAAAGCGGGATCGGCAAAAGGGTTCCTCACGGTTCCTCTGCCGATCTACGGAGTGCGCATGCATGTTGGAGCGGCATAGACTCATCACGCCGATGGTTTACCGACCTAAACTGACAAGCGTGCAGGGAAAAAAAAACCTGCCGACACTTTGCCGCTGGTGCCCTCCAGTTGCCGACGACCGTGCTGTCTGGGTTTTTATGCATAGTGGACTCTTTTGACCTCACTCAATCAGTGATGGCACCAACACATCAGAAAGGCCACACTCTAGACCTTGTACTTTCCTCTGGTTTCTCTGTGTCTAACTTAGAAATTGTTGATATTGGTATCTCTGACCACTCTATGATTTTGTTTGAATGTTCTATGTTTTGTTCCCCTGTCTCTCCCCCCAAGTCCCACTCCTTTGTCCGAGCCATAAATTCAACCACATCTTTAAATTTCTCTAACACCTTTATGCTCACTCAATCACCTGCTATCAATGATGCCCTGTCCACCTGCTTTTGATACAGAAGAATTAGTTAATCTCTTCAACACTTCCTGTTCCGCTACTCTAGACTGTGTTGCCCCTTTAAAACTAAAACGATCTAAAACCAACTCCACTCCCTGGTTTAATGATTCTACCCATTCTCTTAGACAAGTGTGTAGGAGAAATGAGCGAAAATGGAAAAAAGACAAACTCCATGTCTCTTATGATATTTTTAGAGATTCTTTAAAGGTGTACCAAAACTCTGTTAAGTCAGCTAGAACAGAGTATTACTCTAAATTGATTGCCAATAATGCTCACAGACCAAAAATATTGTTTAGTACCATCAACTCTATTTTAAATCCTCCTGCTGCTGTTTCCATTATCTCTCCCACCACTGAAAACTGTGAGAAGTTTCTCAATTTCTTCATTGATAAGATTAATAACATTAAATCTCAAATTCCTTCCCTAAATTCTGATCCCTCAGTTATAAAACTCTCACCCAGCTGCCTTCAGCAGTGGCAACCTGTGTCACCCTCCCAGCTATTTGAAGTGGTCTCTCATATGAAATCCTCCTCTTGCCACTCAGATGTTTTACCTTCACACCTGTTTAAGGAAGTCTTTAACATCATTTGCCCTGTTGTTTTGGCTATTATCAATAGCTCCCTATCTACTGCAGTGGTCCCCTCTAGTTTTAAGCATGCAATTGTCCAACCTCCACTAAAGAAGCCCAGTCTTGATTACAGTGACCTGAAAAACTATAGGCCTATTTCCAAATTACCTTTTGTTTCAAAGATCCTGGAAAAAGTTGTTCTCTCTCAGGTCACCTCTTATTTGAATGCTTTCAGTATCCTAGATAAATTTCAGTCAGGTTTTAGAAAACTTCATAGCACTGAATCTGTTCTACTTAAGGTGCAAAATGATATTCTTTGCTAAGTAGATAATGGCTCTTGTGCCCTTTTAGCACTTCTTGACCTTAGTGCCGCTTTTGACACCATTGACCATAGCATCCTTTTAAAACGTCTGGAGGTTGAAGTTGGTCTGCAAGGGGTGGTGTTGAATTGGTTCACATCTTATCTGAAGGATAGAACATTCTCTGTTAGATTAGGTAATTGCTCTTCGTCCATTGCTCCTATCAAATGTGGTGTCCCTCAGGGTTCCATTTTAGGCCCGTTGCTATTCTCCCTATATATGCTGCCTCTTGGCTCCATCTTTAACAAACATAACATTCAATATCACTGCTATGCTGATGACACTCAATTTTACCTGCCATTAGCAGCTGAAAGTTCTGGCACTTTGGAAAGCCTGTTTAACTGCCTTAATGACATAAAGAGTTGGATGGCTGCAAATTTCTTACAATTAAATGAAAAGAAAACAGAGATAATTATTTTTGGTCCACACAGCTCTGTTCCTAAGATAAGAAATGCACTTGGGCCACTGGCTGTAAATTGCCACAGTGAGGTCAGAAATCTAGGTGTTTTCCTAGATTCCTCTTTGAATTTCAATAAGCAAGTCAGTAGTGTGGTTAAGGGAAGCTTTTTTCAACTAAGAACAATAGCTAAATTAAAGCCCTGGCTGTCATATACTGATTTAGAAACTGTAATCCATGCTTTTGTTACATCTAGGCTGGACTATTGTAACTCTCTGTATTTAGGTCTGAACCAATCTACCCTTGCTAGACTTCAATTAGTTCAAAATGCAGCAGCAAGGCTTCTTACTGGAACAAAGAAACATATGCACATAAGTCCTGTGCAGGCCCAACTCCACTGGTTACCTGTCAAATACAGAATTCATTTTAAAGTTTTACTTTTTGTTTTCAAAGCCCTAAATGGAATGGCACCACAGTATATCTGTGACCTTTTAAGTCCCTACTGTCCTTCTAGGCCACTGAGGTCTTCCTCACAACATCTTCTCTCAGTCCCAAATGCAATCCTAAAAACTAAAGGTGATAGGGCTTTTTCTGTTGCTGCCCCTAGACTCTGGAATAATCTCCCTATAGAAATTAAGTCCTGTCCCACCATCACTAGTTTTAAATCAAATTTAAAGACCCATCTATTTTCTTTGGCCTATAATGTCCATTAATTTCTCCCCTTGTTTGTTTATTTATCTTATTTCTATTTCTTTTCAGTATTATATTAACTGGCATCTTTAACTTTACTGTACATCTTTCTCTAGTAGTAGTAGTTTCAGCAACCATATGTTCTTTTATCTACAATCATAATCTGTTTATTATTTTTATTATTATTATGATTATTATTATTTTGTATTTTCATTTATTTTATTTTTTGTCATTTATATTTTTGTTTTTATTACTGTATATATTTTATTTCTGTGAGCACCTTGGGTCAATTACATTGCGTTTAAGTGTGCTATATAAATAAACGTGACTTGACTTGACTTGACAACTAAGTACTCATACTTGAATAATATATATATATTTTTTATTGTTCCCATTTAACCTTAAAACAACTTTAAATTCTTTCACTTCCTCTGAACAAGTGACACTGAGTCCTGTAAAACCTCCACATTTTAAAATAACCAAACTTGTTTACTGTTAACTTTTTAAGTAATGAGGAGGAAGAGGTTGGAGATTTTCATTGTCTTCTGTGGTTAAAGTTCAGCATTTGATCAGAAAAATAGAAACGCAAAATAATCCAAGTCTCTGTCAAACAAACTGAAAGGGATTCTTCTTCAAACTCTGTAACTGTTATAACATTATCGATAAGTGTTTATTTATTCTTCTCAGTTACATGTTTGTCCATGGTTTACAGTTCTGTGAATGTGTACACAACCTTTTGAAGGAGCAGGTCTTCTAATGTTTGCAAACAGGGAAACACATGAAGAAATATCAGAACTACCTCAGGTACATAAGTAGCTTTAAGATTATCAGGCTTTTTTTAATTGTAAATGACAATCTAATGCACTCCATTGTCACAGATGTAAGGATGATGCTCAGAGAGGACAGGACACCTCAAAGGGCATCATCATACTTATACTGTGGTCAATGTACACTGCCTGGCCAATAAAAAAGGTTGGACCTCCTTTAACTTTGATTACAGCACTCATTCTCTGTATCATTGTTTCAGTAATCTTCTCCAATGTCACCAGATTTATTTCCATTCAGTGTTTCATTCATTTTTCACCAAGATCTTGTATTGATGATGGGAGAGTCTGACCACTGCACAAAGCCTTCTCCAGCACATCCCAAAGATTCTCAATGGGGTTAAGGTCTGGACTCTGTGGTGGCCAATCCATGTGTATCAGTATATTCAGGTAGTCAGCTGACCTCATTCTTTGGACATGTCACATGATCTGTCTGTTCTCAGTATATGTATTCGGGTGAAGAATATAGTTTTATTACTTCTACTGACGTCATCAGAGACTAGTCTGTGTCCAGTCGACTTTCATCACAGAACAGTTGAAGTTGGAGCATCCTCTAGTGCTCATACAGTCATGAACAGAGCTCACATCTGTGACTAACACTTGTTCAGTAGGTTTAGTTTCCTGGAATCTTTCCTCCTGTTCCTGTCGATCTTGGGAGACAAAATCCACTTGTCCCGCACAAATATTCCAACTCTCATCAGAAGTCACTGAGGGCTTAAAGCTGTAAATCAAATCACCTGTGGCCAGTTTATTAGGTACACTAAGACAAATGCAGCTCAACAGCTTTTGAATAAATCTCCCTGGCCTGAAGTTGAAGCTCCTTTCTGTTATTTTGCAGAGACTCAATGACTCACTTTCACGCTAAGCATCTTACATGAAGAGTGTGTGTAGCTCCCTCTGCAGGTCAACATGAAGCACTGCAAGTATCAGGATAAAATGAAAAATGACAGCCCAGCTTCTTTAGTAATGATTTTTGTCTTTGTTCTTTGCTCTAAGAACAAATTTATCTCATTATTAATTATAAAAAAAAGTCTAAAAGATTTACACTTAAATCCAAAGTTAAGTTTAACTGCCAAAAGCACATCAACATATTTCTGCCCAAGAAAAGTCATCTTTCAGGTGCTTTTTTAATTTTGTTGTCTGTGAAATAATTTTACTGACACATTTAAATGTGTGTCGTTTAGTTAATAATTACTTTTGGTTGAATATTTCCTAATCTAATATAAATATAAACTTTTTTAATATAAAAACTTGTGTTCTCTGTCCCGGTGCACACACTCTGACTTTGTCCTTTTTGCAGCAAATGGACGTTTCACTGGTTTCCTTGCTGTGCCTCCTGATGCGTTCAGACATGCTGATTGACATCCTTCACCTGTGACACACTGAACAGACTGGACATAGACTAGAAACGGAGACACCTGAGGAAGCAAGGTTCAACAAACCACGCTGAGCCATGAAGTGCAAAGAGCTCTGTGCAGACCTGTGTGAGTAGATCGTATACGTCACGGCTCCTGATGCACAACCTTTCCTCTTTGAAAGCAGTGTAGACGAGAGAGCAGCTACTCTGGGTATTTTTAATTGTTATATATAAATGAAATAAAAAAATAAAAATAAAAAAAAAACAAACAGGACAAGCAGACTTGACGTGGTAAAGTCCATATTTAGCTATAATCAGTGATCATTTCCACTGATAACTGCTGCACAAGAGTTATTCCAGAAAATCTGTTGCTGTTTGGGACACGGTATCATTGTGACACAAATCCATTATAATGGAAAGAGGGTTTAGAGACATGAGTTATAAGATAGTAACTCCAGATTGAAGCAACACATCAGCTTTAAAAACAATAATAAATAATAAAATCTTTTTTTTCTCTTGTACTCCTGTTTCTTATTTTATTCAGGAGTCGGTTTGAATTTATTTAATGTTTACCCTTTTCATGGCTTTGTGTTCACTGCTGCATGCTGCTGCAACACTGCACGACTTCCTTATTCTGCGTTTGATTCCAAGCACAGCCAAACGTATCCTGCAGGCTTGAAGATATATAACTGTCCTCCATCAGACTTCCTCCTCTTCAGTTTCACACACGACGGTCGGCATTCTGCTGAGTCGACTGCTAATGTTTGTAAGCGACGTTACAGAAAACATGCCCAAAGTCGCTAATAATGAGCGGACTTGACTTAAACTAAACTCCTGGAAATGATTCAAATGATTCAACCAGCTGAACAGGAACATTTTCTCCACACATTTCAAGACATGCTGCTGGAGGAAGGTAAGTTACTGCGTCTGTTAAACCTGTAGCTGGTGTTGGTGCAGACAGGAGGCTGGAATATGTAATAAATGATTTCATTTGATTTATTAAATCAGGTTTAGATGTTGGTTTCAGAAATAACGAGATGAAGAAAAAGGCGCCAGTATGCGCTCACTTGCCAAAACATTAGGTACACCAGTGAATGCATTCTAATCTAAATCCTCCTTCATGACTGCTCTAATGTTCAGTGGATGTAGAAACAGCGTCAGAAAGGTGATGATTCATTGGTGGGTGATCATTTTTGGAGGATGTAGTTTGTGCTGCTGTTAAACTGGATTGATTTGAGGAGATGATACATATTTATGAACAAGCTACAAACCAAAGCCTCCACAATGAAAATACATTTGAATCTACAGCCCTCTCAGTTATTTGAAACTAATGCTGAACACCAGAACCTCCATGGAGACAAGATTAAGTGCAAGGCTGTTTTCAGTAGTGTACCTAATAAACTGGCATGTGTAATTGTATTAATTTTATTTCAATTCTCAATTCCTAATACAAACTAAGACTCTAACAGGAAGGAACTAGTATAGTACTAGTAAAGTAATAGTAATAGTAAATACTACATTTTTACATAAAAATTCAACCTTAAATTCACAAACTTATTGTGTAATTAGCTAAAATATGGGATTATATTATAAAATCCTCTGTTGGACTGTACCTAATGAACTGGCAAGTTAATGCATATGTCCCCTCTGCCTTCCACAGAGACACAGAAAAAACAAACTGTTCTTCTTTCCAAGTGTCTGTCTGTCTCCTGTAATCAGGTTTCATTTCTGGACTGGTTGGGTTTCTTGAAGGCGTTTATTTCATCCAGGTCTTTGGTTCTAATAGACTGTCAGGGAATTGGGGTTTAAATGTGAGCATCTGTTGGTGTTGATCACCTGAAACTCATGAGTCTAGAGTCTGATAAAATCCTGATACTCACTTGTAGCTGATCCTGTTTCAGCTTTGTTTTATTTGAACCTTCACACACAATTCATTCCTCTACATTTCCTCAAGGATATTGTTTCTACGTATCACTTTTCATGTGAAGAAACACTTCCTGTGGTTCTTGCATTCACAACCCCCACTTCAACCGCAGCGAATCATCCTGTCTCTCTGTCCTTCTTAGTCTCTTTCCTGTCTCATATTTCTGTTCCTGTTTGTCTCGTGTTTAAAGAGTTTATAGTAAACCAGGATTTTACTTTAAACCAGGACAGTTTTTACACAATGTTGTTAAATCACCTTGAGTCAGTTTAAATCAATTCACTAATTTAACTGCGTCTTATTTGTAGGATTTACTCTGAACTTATCCTGAGTGGAGCGTTGATGTGGTTTCTCTACAGCAGGTGTTGTTAACGTTGATGTCGTTAACATACATACAAAAGTCTACTAGTCTAGAACTGCTGCACTTTATTTGGGGTTAATCAGAATTCATCTGAATCAATTCTGAACACAGCCACATCCCCAGCTATAAGATGGTGTGTACACTTATGCAACAACATTTATTTTTACTACCCTCCTCCTAAAATATTGGTCTTATTTTTTTACATGACAGAAAGATGGCATTTAACAGGAGTGTGGAGACTTTTTCCATCCACTGTATGTCAATGTCAGTTTGTTGTAAAGCTCATTTACAGGTAGAGGTTAGGAAGTAGCTATACCGACCTAAACACTTGCTTTGTGTTTCTAATCTCCCTTCAGCAAACAGACTCGATGTAAAGATTAACTGATGTGCTATACGTCAGGTTTTCTATTTAATGTGAATCTAACAGGAAGTCATATATAGAAACATCTTGTCATCCCACAGAGCAAAGGTTGAGACTGTAAAGCTTTACTTTACAAACTGAGATATTAATTAATTGTTTGGTCTCCTGATGTGACTCTAATCTCCATTATTATTTTTAATATTTGTCTTAGAGTGGTAGCAGTGAGGGGAATACACTGTTGGAAGTAAATAGATGAGGCTGGTTGAAGCAGATGGCGAGACATAATGAAAGGAGGTCTGCAGCACCAACATCAAGCCGTCTGCATTTTTATTTCTGTGACTGCAGCTTCTGAAAGGAAACGACCCTAGGTTGATAGTTAACACTCAACAAACACAGAGAGCAGAGAGTTTAGCTGGAAACTAACGCTGCACAACCAGAACACATTTAAATCTTGCTGAAGCTTTTATTTTAATCAGTTTAATTCTCCCTGAGTCTGAAGCAGCTTCCTGTAACTTTTCCTCCACCATGTCTGTGTGTTCTGTAGCAGAGAGAAACGTTAGAGGAAGAATATCTGACCTAAAACAGCAGCAGGTGGACGGAGCATGTCCACGATGAAGGACGAGCATCAGACTGTGATGCCTAGGCTGAAGAGATTTAAACAGATGTGGATCATTGCTGTCATCTTGGTCCTCCTCCTCCTCCTCTGGTCCTACTGGTGGGTGAATGTAATAGATCTGCTTCAGTAGTTAAACACTTGATCTGATAATAAGAATGAATCAGAATCAGAATACTTTATCAATCCTTCAAGGCAATTGTTTTGTTGCTGTTGCTCCCATAAAGTGACAGTTGCTAGTTAACAGAGCAAATGCAATAGCCCTGCAAACTTTTCATCAACCTGGGGGTTGACGGTAGGTCTAAGGGGCGACCTCTAGCGTGAAACGAGTTTAAAATAGGTCTAGGTCGCGCTTCGACCACAAACCAACTCGATGAAAAAAATAAATGTAGGTCTAGGTTGCACCTCGACCACAAACCAACTAGATGAAAAAATTAAATTATACAACCAATCGGGTGAGAGCCCTTCTAGCCAATCAGAGGCGAAAAGGGCGGGACCTTCTACTTCAAACCTGGCAGCGGAACACGACTGCAGAGAAGCAAGCACGGCACGTACCGAACAGTTTTTTCGGTAAGTTCATTGACATAAAACATTAGAGACGGTTTATATGTGTTCATATCATAGACTGTAGGTTCATATGCAACTTTCTGTGTTTTAAAAAGTGGCATTGACCGACCGTGCGTTATGTGTTTAACTGTCGAGTGGATTTCAAGCTAGCTACTCACTCTGCTAACATAAACAGGGCTCTTCAGTGTGCTTTCTGTCTAATATTCTGATATTTTTGGACTATTGGAGTTTAGAAATCCAGACATAAATCAGTGAAGCACTTATACAGACGAGCTGACATGGAGGTGTCCAGAAAATGCATTTTTTTCCCCAAGATAATTTGAAAATGTTAATTTATCTTCATAAAAATACAATGGTAGCCTAATCTATCGATTAGCTGTTAAAATGTTAACATTCAGTGGATTCTGTCGGGACGCCAAGTCACAGATGGGAACTCCAAGAATTTACTGGCTGAGGCCAAGACTTTCCCCACTGATGGAATTTTTGTGAATATAAAAATTTGACTCCCAATGCAATGCCTAATTGTCTGCTTTGTTAATCAACAATGCTTCTTCTATTTAAAATCAGGTAATGTTTTTATTTTATCATTATCTGGGACTTTTTGGCCTATGTAAATATAACCAAAAAGCAATATATGTCTGTTTCATGACTTAACATTCATGTGATGTATGTAGTATGTACGTAGTTGAATTAGATGGTAAAACGGTGTATAATTTCCCAAGATGTGTTTAAGAATTGTTAAGTAATATACTTCAAATGTTTTTCCAGCTTCACACGACAGAGTGAGGATCTCCACTCCAGGTGAAGGAGCCATTGATAGGAGGGAGAGGGGTCCAGAGGAGATCGTGATCGCCTACAAAGTGTTTTTCAACTGTGTTGGTGTTTACAAGGTGTTAACAGTTTTGGTCTCATTTTTTTTATGTTTATTGCACATACAGCTAAAAATAAAGAGACCACTGCTGCCATTACAAATTGGGATTATTCCACCAATGTTGATTTCTAAACTCCTAAGTTTGAAAAGTAGTGTTGTGTTCTAAAATGAATATGAACCTGTTTTCTTTGCATTATACAACGTCTGAAAACACCAGAATTGTTTTGTCATTTTGACCTGTTGCCATTTTCTACAAATACATGTTCTAAATGACAATATTTTTATTTCCAATTTGGGAGAAATTTTGTCAGTAGGTTATAGAATGAAACAAAAGTGTTCATTCTACTCAAACACATAGCTATGAATAGTAAAACCAGATGAACTGATCATTTTGAAGTGGTCTCTTAACTTTTTCCAGAGCTGTATGTGTAAGAATCATGTTGGTCTCATTAGTTTTTTGTGTTCTGATTATGTTTGTGTAATAAAACTTTAAAGAAATTGCACTTTTGTGTTGTCAAGCTTATAATTTCCCCCCAAAGGTAGGTTCTGTTAATACATTGTATTTATATAAATGTGTTAATTTATAGCAAAAAATATTTTTAATATTTATTATTCATTAAATGTATGTTTTATATGTAAACACTAATTGTTTTTACAGTTAATCAGTCAGTTTGAACAGATAACATTTCGACGTTGAACAAACGTTAAAACGACGTCGAGACCTAGACGCAGCCAGGGGCTTTAAAAGTAATGCTGAAATGCAGGTTGAAAAGACGTCAGATCGCAACGTCAACATCTTCTCTACCTGCATTTGTCAACCTCTTTTTAACTTCACTGCAGAAACAACATCTAAAACTCGACACATACAGCTGTAAAAATATATATATATGTCAGAATATTTACACTGGATCATTTTTAGAAGGTGAATAATGCGCGTTTAGAAGACATCTGTGTTACAACGTGACGTTGTGGAGACGTTGTTTACGACCGTTAAAAAGACGTCGAGGTTGCAACGCGACGTCGTTTCAATTTGCATTTCAGCATTACTTTTAGACCTCCTGGCGACGTGTACGTTTAGACGTCGTTTCAACGTTTATTAGACGTCGAAATGTTTGCAGGGTAACGTTGAGTCTCCGTTGCCATGGTTACCATCTAGCGTTTGAGCCAGCGCAATAATTTAGAACTGCCATCAGGCAATTTGACGGAACGTCTTTCCTAGGTGTAAATTAACACTTTTTACTCTTTACCATCTCTACCCAATATTAAAAGAACAAATAATCTATAACCTCATTTCTAAACACCCCCATTGATGGTTCTGTCTGTGGTCCTCGGTGATGAGGTCACAGAGACCTTAAAAGCAGGACGAAATCCAAACTTCCCTCCTTTTGTCTCTGGAACACATGGTGGGTATGGTAAATAAATCAACAATTAACTTAAATAATGCACATTTGAAATAAACTAGTTTTAAATTAATACTTGTCCGAGTCTGATTTTATATGGAAATGTTGGAGTATGATTTGTAACCAAATATAATGCAAACACAAACAAACCCGGGATAGTAAGTGTAGGCACATTACAGAAAAAGGTGGAATTTGGCAAACAAATATTAAATAAACATGATTATGAATAAACGTTAAATGGGACAAATGGTGTGGTTCTCACCCACTTTGTCACAAACCCAAAAAAGGTTGGGAACCATTGTGTTCGTGCATCCTGCTGGGGATGGCTGCTGCCATCAAGGAGTGTCATTGCTATGGGGTGGGGGTGCCTGGTCTGGTCTAGGTGGGTGCTACATGTCTAAGTAACATCCACACCAATGAATGCCAGGTCCAGAAGTTTCCCAGCAGAACACTGAACTGTCACAAGATGGTTTAAATGTTATTGACTTCTCCTGTAAGTGGTCATAATGTTGTGGCTATTTCTTTACAGAAATGATCATATTTAATCCAATAAATTCTTACCAAGCATCAATCAGTCTTTGAGCTTCACTGCTCAGAAACTGTGAATGGGACAAACAGCTGATGTGGATGGAAGCTTCAGGTCTTTAACAACTTGTTCTTGTTTATTTAATAGAAAACTCACTTTAATAATAGAGAACCAGAGAAAATGTTTCATGATCAGCCTCCTTCTTTCTCTTGAACTCTTCTCTACACAAATGACTTCACCTGAATCACTTCTTTGACTCTGCAGGTTCAAGATTAGTCCAGAGATCTTCAAGCCTCCAGTCCCATCGCCCTACAGATTTTGTCCACGAGGACAAACAGGTGAGAGATTTTTTGTATGTTAAAAACAACAGGAAGTTGGTATTTACATCAAACACTTTAGGTTAATAATTCCAACCATGTGCCCCTTGATCTTTATTATCAATATGCAGCCAGATAAGAAGATCATTGTACTGTAAATGTCGATATAAATGTTTAGCTCTGTGGAGAAATGTGCTGCTTTTGTTGAGCAGTTAGACTCCATTTCTCACTCATGCAGTTCATCGGGATCAAGAGTCGTCTTTCGTGCCGGTCACCGGGACGAAGACGCTGCTGATATCAGCTCATCTGGAGCACCGCACAGAACAGAAGGAGGTCAGTGAAGGAAGCGGCAGTTTCTCTCCATTTGGTGGTGTTACACCTTTAGAAATGAGGCGATGTTCACTCTTGTGCACATATTTATTTTCTGTAGAAAAACATTAAACAGCAGTGTCAGAATTATGAGCGCTCTCCGTAGCGTAAACACTGAGATCCACATAGCACGTACTGACTACTTCTTCATGCTTTACTGGCGTTAGCTACTGAGAAATCAAGAACAATGATCCAAACAAATACCTTGAAATACAGGCATCAACTCATTTACACTGAAATCAAATGTTACTCTTCATATTCTATCCAATTCTCTTTCTTCAGAATTCATTCTCTAATAGCCCATGTTAAGTGCTTAATCACTGTCACACCACTTAAAGGTCAATATGGCAAGAAACATCAAATATGGCAACAATTTCCTTTAAAGCATCAAACTACTCTTTTACTGTCTTTTTAACAATCATGAAAACAATTATATGAACTCATTATTACTCTTTGCAATCAATGTTTTGAACTCATTTTTAAATCTCCATGAAATATACTTATGAACTCACTTACCTTATTTAACCTGTTTTTAACCCACAACATATGTCATCTGTATTTCACTGAATTCCCATAGAGACACTAATTTAATGACTCAGAGCTTGAATCCAAACTTAACATTAGTGCATCATGGCATACTTAAATACACATGCCTGAGAGAATAGCGTAGCATGGCAATGACATTAGCTTAATGGATTTTACATGGCCGTAATAGTACATACACTGGTTAGATTAGCTAGCTACACTCAGCTATTTCATAATGCTAACCTATTTACTCATTTCACGCTTTCTTCCACAGTGTGTTTTGACCCTTATGCCTCATCGAAACATCCCTGGCAACTTATCTCCCTCATGCTACTTTCTTAAAGACAGTTATTAGCTTTGACCGAACGTATTTCTAGCGTCGCCCACCATCTTACTCACGCAGCGTATGTGCGGCAACCTTGACACCTGTTTAATCACGAAAACGTTCAACAGCTTTATATTTCCTTTTCCCGCTATACAAACATTGTACTGTTACCTGTTATTAATGAGTTAATTACAGTCAGCTTACCTGTAGAAAAAAATTAAACAGCAGTGTCAGAATTATGAGCGCTCTCCGTAGCGTAAACACTGAGATCCACATAGCACGTACTGACTACTTCTTCGTGGTAGCGTCAGCTGCTGATGTGAGACTTAGAGCGCCCTCTGTTGACAAACCTCTGTTCTACAGGGTGACATAACTGACTTAAAACACTCATTTGAAACATATTCTAATAGAGTAGTAGAAGCCATTTTTCCTGGTTTTCAGACTTTAGCTTTAACTCAATATAAATTTTAAAGGGGGGGGGGGGGGGGGGGGCAATATTTTCCTGTCCATTCAAACACCCAGTGCCACAGTGGCAATAATGCACGTGGGTTCAGTGTCCACAGGGATCACAGGGACTTCATGTAGAAATATTTTTGAAACGTCCACTGTGGTTTTGCGAGATAAACACGTTTCATTTGTGGACAAATATAAGGGATATTTTTGTTATAGCATCATGCAATCATAAGTTATTGCTATTTGACATAACTCAAGAACCATCAGATGAACTTTCACCATATTTGGTGGAGACATTTATGGTTTCTGCTAGCTTTATCTCTTGTTGTTAATAAGCATCTCCAACTAAGTATACTTCCTGTTTGGCATCTTTCATACAGTCAACGACAGAACATGCAAACAACTCAATCAGAAAATCGATCAAATAAAACAATGTTTATCTAGATGTTTGCAAGCGATCATAAAGGAGTCCATGCCGTGGCGAACTCGTGCCCGAGCAGGATGCAGAGGCATAAGTCACCAGTAGCGCCCCCTATAGACCGTATTGCACCAAACTTGGTGGGCTTGTAAGGAGTCATCCACAGATTATTATTGTCAAATTTCAAGCAGTTTACAGTGGTGGTTTGTGAGATATAAACATGTAGTCGTCGTAGCGCCCCCTACAGGCCGAATTTCACGATACTTGCCATGATTGTACGCAAGCATATAAAAATAACGGTTGCTAAGTTTCATAAGTATTGTATGAATACTTCAAAAGTTATAGGCCTTAAAGTCATATGAAATGTTTCCGTGTCACCTGTAGTGCCCCCTGTAGACGCAATGTCACCAACTTGATGGGCTTCTACATAATACGTTACAGATTGTGTATGCCAAATTTCATGAAGGTAGCTATTGCAGTTTTTGAGATATTGAAATAATGCTTTTGTAGCGCCCCCTAGAGACCAAGGGTCACAAAAGTTGTGGTGCTTGGCAGGCGGAAATGGGAGTGGCCTGGTCCATTAGAACCAGTGTGTCAGAGGCACACGGTTCTTGAGATATGAGGCAAAATGTAAACTGGCTTATTATAGCGCCACCTAGCTGTAGGCATGTGTATTGACACCTTGGCAAAGTGACATGCTAGGACTTCGACCAAGTTACCAGGTTTGATGCCTTTGGCCTTTGCAGTTTGTCCTGAGCAGACACATTTTAGGGGAAAAGAAGAAACCGAAGGCGAAGAAGAAGAAAAATCGCAACAAAATCAATAGGGATCCTGCAACGTCGTTGTATTACTGTAATTACCTTCCTCCTTCTTCTTGTTGCAGGTTAATGTTATTGCGGTGGTGAAGCGGAGCGAGGAGGTAGACTATCGCTGCCTCTTCTGTTGTCAAGGGAGGCTCCACATCTATAAAGGTGTTCGCAACATAAACAGAGATCACTTTGGCTTCGCCTATGGGACAGCATCCATCATGTGTCCTGTCCCGTTATTCTGTGAGACACCGTTTGGGATTGCTGTGACCTCTGCTACAGACTATAATGAAGGTATGGAAGGAGCTCCATGTGGCAGGTTTTATTCCATGCTATGTTATAGGTCCTCAAAAAAATATATAAAAACGAGCTGAAACAAGCTCATCCAAGAAGCTATTTCAAAGAAACCTATACATCCGGTTGTCTCAGCTTGTTTTTGGATATACCAAGACCTGTATATTATATTATATTATATTATATTATATTTGGACGGATAGCAAACCCTCAGGTTCAGGTGAAGCACACTTAAAGACTTGTGACTTCCTGTTTCCTCTTAGATGAACATCACAAAGTGTTTTTGGAGGTGAAGCACCAGAAGGTTGACGGCCACTCTTTTCCTTACGACTTCACTGTCTGCATCTCCACCATGTTTGATTTCACCAACGTGCTGCAGGTAAACACCTCGTCACATTTCATTATTTCACTGAAAGACAAACAAACAAAAAAACATGCGAAACGAAAAAAAATGCAAAAGGATATAACTGGGTGGACTAAGAGGAAATCATCTGGCTCCTTATGTTCTCTGGCTTTAATATCTAGCAGACAATATTTCCTCCAGTGTTTCTTGTAACTAAAAAATGGAGAAACCAAGAGTTGTCGTGCATGCTGACGCTTCCATTTTGGTTTAAATGTGTTTTTTACTGTAGCTGGTCCAGACTTTGGAGATGCTGCAGTTACTGGGGGTGAACAGAGTTGTCATCTATAAGACCAACTGCAGCCCTGAAACACAACGCATACTGGACTACTACACACACAAAGGTGGAGTTTGGTGTTTTTTACATATATGTGTCTATCTTCAGAAGTTGCAGTAGAGATACACTGCCTGGCCAAAAAAAAGGTCTCCACCCGGATTTAACTAAGCAAATAGGTAGGAGCCTCCTATTGGATAATTACTGCATGGGTGATTATCTTTCAGCTGACAACAAGTTATTGAACCCCAACTGATGCAATGAGTAGCTTCTTATTTCTTCAACAACCATGTCTAAAGACACATCCTGTGGTCATGGAAAAGATGTTAGTCTGTTTGAGAAGGGTCAAATCATTGGCATGCATCAAGCAGAGAAAACATCTAATGAGATTGAAGAAACTACTAAAACTGGGTTAAGAACTGTCCAACGCATTATTAAAAACTGTAAGAATAGTGGAGAACCATCGTCTTCCAGGAAGAAATGTGGTTCAGAAAAAAACTCCTGATTGATGGTGATCAGTGATCACTTAAACGTTTGGTGAAATCAAATGGAAGAAAAACACCAGTAGAACTCAGGGCTATGTTTAATAGTGAAAGTAAGAACATTTCCACACGTACAATGTGAAGGGAACTCAAGGGATTGGGACTGAACAGCTGTGTAGCCTTAAGAAAACCACTAATCAGTGAGGTGGACTGGTAACTACAGCCATGGGCTAGACTGGTGACCAGTCCAGGGTGTACCCCGCCTCTCACCCAATGATAACCCTAACCCTAACACGTTGGATTTCCTCTGAACTTTAAGATTTTTATTTGTAGAACACAAAAGTCAAAAGTAACAGTGCAACAAAGACTAACACTACCTTGCTGTGCTTCTAATGTCTCCCTCTCAGGACTGGTGGAGGTGATCCCTTGGTCTATGTCCAGATATTTGAATGTGTCTCGCAGCCATATTCCTGAACTCAGTCCAGGTGACATCCACTACTTTGGTCAGATTCCTGCTCTCAATGACTGCGTGTACAGGTACATGTACCGGTCCAGATACGTGGCCCTGCACGACATGGACGAGCTCATACTGCCCCAGTCGGTCAACAGGTAGCACCTTTCTTTATGATGTTAATGAGTTTTTGAGTTTTTACAGTGAAGTGATTGTATGATGTACAGACTCAGAGTGATGCTTCAGATCTGGCAGTCAAAGTTATAGTGTGGTTTGTGTCAGTTTATTTAGCTGCCTCTCAAAAAGCCCAGTGTGCACTGATAGGTCAGTTACAATTCCCTGAAGAGGCACATCCCAGGGAGGGCAGGAAGTGGGAGGGACATAAAAATATCAGAATGACTTTGATTGGCTGCAAAATGAGTACACGCCCCTGAGTGCAAGATGAGTTGACAGCATTTAATAGTTACAAACTCTAACAAACCATTACACACTTAACGTACTTAGAGTGAGTCATGGTGCATAATGAAGGCTTTATCATTTGCTGATACACTGCTTTAAATATGAAAAATGTGTTTTTTTTAAATCCTTCTCTTACAAGCTGGTTGGAGCTGTTGCCACTGCTGGAGAAGAAATACGGTGCAGACAAGTGTTACAAGTTTGAGAATAACGAATTCCCGATCATGCGGGCTCCTCCACCGCCCCAAACCCTGTCCCTGCAGGAGCGCTGGAAGAATGTGAGGGGGGTGAACATCTTCTCTTACCTGTACCAACAACCCAAAGCAAAGACTCAGTACAGTAACTTCAAGATCATCGTCAACCCCAGAGCTGTGTTCTCAGCGACCGTCCACGGACTACTGAGCTCACAGAAGGGCTGCGCTTGGGTCGACAGGAACATAGCGAGAATGTACCACACCAGGTAGACTGATACTGGAGTGTTTCTTATTCAGATCATATGTGTGGCTGCACTGTTTTGTGTTTAGACTGTGAGTCAGGTCCTTCATGTTACAGGTTAAGACAGTGTTGGGGATTGATATTTTCACCCCCCCCCACCAGAATGAGAGGAGCCTTCAGAAGAAGCATAAAGTGTTCCAAAATGATGACCAAGCCACCGAACTCAGAGCTCTGAACACTTTATTAACAAACAAATACAAAAAAATATAACCTGGCAGCAGAAGCCATCCAGTTCCAGGCCCACCCCCCCAAGAAAAACCCCGGCTAACTTAAACCCCCCTCTTAAGTGTAGACTAAACCATTTTAAAAAAAGAACAAAGGTAAAAATGAAAACAACCAACCTAGAAACTACAACTGTAAACTAGTTTTTAAATTAAACCCTTTTAAAATACATTAACTTCAAAACAAATATTTTAATCTTAAATTAATATTGGACTTAACAAAGAAAATACAAAAGAGAGCAACCCCAGTTTCTCCCCCTCTTAATCCTAGATGGTCCGGTCTGTATTGAAGGCACCTGGTGTCTGTGTGGCGTTCAAGTGCACTTCCTGAACAGCACCTCGACCGGAACACCTCCAAAAGAGAAAATGGTCAAGAAAAAACACCAACACCAATACCAATACAACAAACCCTGGAGAAAATACAGCAACCAAGTCAATGCACCAAACATCTCCATATCTAGCCAACCAATATCAACCAAATAAAGACATACTAAATAAAAGTAAATATGCAAAAAGAAAGGGCTGACCTGACAAGTGAGGGAGTGAGTACAGCTCCCTCACATTTCTACCCCCCTCTGAAAGGCTCGCCATCAGCGAGACAGGTAGTCTGCTACTGCATTCTGCTTCCCTGGCCTGTAGTGGATCTGGAAACGATAAGGCTGCAGTGACAGGAACCATCGGGTGATGCGAGAGTTGGTGTCTTTCATGGATTCCAACCACTTTAGAGCTCTGTGGTCAGTTTCAAGGCTGAACTCTCTTCCCAGCAGATAATACTTGAAACAGTCCACAGCCCATTTGACTGCAAGACATTCCATCTCCACAGCAGAATAGCGCATCTCTCTGGGAAACAACTTCCTGCTTATGTAGGCCACTGGCTTCCGTTCCTCCCCCTGCCCTTGCAGTAGGACCGCTCCAATTCTCCGTCCTGAGGCATCCGTTTGCACTGTGAATGGCAGGTCGAAGTCTGGACTCTGAAGCACCGGTTCGCTGCAAAGGGCACCCTTCAGATCCAGGAATGCTTTCTCCTGCTCCTCACCCCAAACAAATTTTCCTTGGGACTTGCGTGTGAGGTCAGTTAAGGGGGCAGCTCGAGTGGAAAAGTCTGGGATAAACCTCCTGTACCAGCCCACTAAGCCCAGGAAAGACTTAAGCTGGGTTTTCGTTGTTGGCCGCTCTCGGGCTTCGATAGCCTCCAGCTTGTGCTTTTGTGGCCGAATAACACCACCTCCAAGAATGTAGCCGAGGTAACTGGTTTCATTTTTGGCTAAAGAGCACTTTTTGGGGTTGATGGTTAGACCAGCCTTCTTTATCCTTTGCAGAACCTCCTGCAGATGCACCAGATGTTCTGACCATGAGTTGCTGTAGATCACGATATCATCAAGGTAGGCAGCAGCAAAGGATGCTGTTCCTGCCAAGACTTTGTCCATCAGCCTCTGAAAAGTTGCTGGTGCACCCTGCAATCCAAAAGGCATTTTGGTGAACTGCCAGAGGCCCTGGGGTGTTCTGAATGCTGTCAGAGGTTTGGCAGCTTCGGTGAGGGGCACCTGCCAGTAACCTTTGCACAAATCCAGAGTGCTGATGTATTGTGCCTTGCCCACCTTCTCGATGAGATCTTCAAGTCTGGGCATAGGATATGCATCAAACAGCGACTGGGCATTCACCTTACGTAAGTCGATGCAGAATCGAATACTACCGTCCTTTTTGACCACCAGAACCACAGGACTGCTCCATTCACTTGTTGAGGGTTCAATGACTCCTAGGTCAATCATCACCTGAACCTCCTCCATCAGCACTGGAACCAGTCTTTCGGGGATTCTGTACATTCGCTGCCGCGCTGGTGTGAAATCTTTCAACTTAATGTCATGTCTGACCAGATCTGTGCTCCCTGGTTTTTCTTCAAAAAGTTCAGGGGGAATGATGGCAAGAAGCTCCCCCTGCAGTTCTACAGACAAATGAGAGAGATCCAGACAGACACTAGATTGCACCTCTGGGAGAAACTCACCAACAGCATCATCCTCTTCTTCCACTGCTCGCACAAACATCTGTGGCTCTGCCGAAGTTTCCCGGGATTTCCAAGCCTTTAACAAATTAATGTGGAATGTTTGCTTGGGGTTTCTTCTCTCTGGCATCTCGATCTCGTAAGTAGTGGCCCCCATCTTTTTGGTAACGGTATATGGACCTTGCCATTTACCCAACAGCTTGTTCTCTGTAGTAGGAAGAAGGAGGAGAACTTTTTGACCAGGATCAAAAGATCTTTCTTTGGCTGATTGATCATACCAGGCTTGTTGGTTACGCTGTGCCTTTTCAAGATTTCTCCGGACCAGCTTAACCGTCTGCTGCATTTTCTCCTTCATCTGTAATACAAAAGACAGGACACTCTCTGGCTTCCCTTGTGAGCCTTCCCAGTTCTCTCTGAGGACATCCAATGGACCGCGGACCTGCCGACCAAACACCAGCTCAAAAGGAGAGAATCCTGTAGCTGCCTGTGGGACTTCACGGTAAGCAAACATCAGGTAAGGTAGCCATTTGTCCCAGTCTTTGCCATTTGCAGAAACAAACTTCTTCAGCATGGTCTTTAAAGTGCGGTTGAACCTCTCAACCAGGCCATCAGTTTGCGGATGGTAGGGAGTGGTCCTAATGCTTTTAATCCCTAGCAAATTGTACACCTGCCTAAGGGTGTTGGACAAAAAGTTTGCGCCCCGATCTGTCAAAATTTCTGAAGGTATACCCATTCTTGAAACTAGCTGTAGGAGAGCATAAGCTATCTGTCTAGCTGAGGTATCCCTTAGTGGGAATACCTCGGGGTACCTTGTTGCATAATCACAGACCACTAGGATGTATTTGTGTCCTGCCTGTGTTCTTTCTAAAGGACCCACAAGATCCATGGCAATACGGCTAAAAGGGACATCAATAATGGGTAACGGCTGTAATGGAAATTTTGAGACCCCTTTATCTCCTGACAGCTGACATTCTGGGCATGACTGACAGTAATTCTGCACTTCCCTTTGCAAACATGGCCAATAAAACCGACTAGCAACTCGATCAAATGTTTTTTTAGAGCCCAGGTGCCCCGCCCAGGGTATGCTATGTCCTAGCTCCAAGACTTTCTTCCTTAAATCCCGTGGCACTACAAGCTGCAACAAGCTAGAATCCCCAGCTCTGTGGTACAGCAACCCACCCTTTAGAACATAATTGACTCCATCTAGAACCTCCAAGTCCTGCCCCTGTAAAGTCACTGACTGCTTAAACATGTCCTGAAGAGAGCTGTCCTGCTGCTGTAGCTGCTGAAATGTACCTCCTGAACTTGGTGCATCTGCCTGCTCTATATCCAACAATGAACCTGCTACTATGTCTGCTGTGCCTTGCATTTTATTCTGCCTTCTCTGCCGTCTAGATTTCCTCACCCTCTCAGCATTACTAGTGGGAACTTCTGCATTAGCATAAGGCATATCCATCAAAGGATTAGTATCTGCCTGAACTGGTGCTTGACCGTGTTCTCCCTGCTGTACCCCGGCTACTGCTTCCTCCTGCACTGACACTTCTCCTGCCGGCTGTGATAACTGCAACCTTTGTGCCCTTGTAACCACATTAACTGGCTTGTGTGACTGGACTAAATCCAAAAGGGTAGGGATATCGTGGCCCAAAATGACCGGATAGGCCAAATGATTAACCACCCCTGCTAACACTAGGTAAGTCTGGCCCTCAACCTCCAGATAAACCTCTGTGGTTGGATACCCATGTTTGTCCCCATGGACACAAGTAATAGACAGGCCTTGCCCCTCAAGTTGGTAACCCTCCCGAAGGACAGATGGATGAATCAGAGTTTGAACACTTCCAGTATCTAGCAATGCTATTGCTGGTTTCCCATTTACTTTCACTGGAGCTAACTGCCGCTTCCCCTCAGACTGACTCAGCCTAGCCTCTGGCCTGGGTACTGTGCAAAAATAAACCTGTTTGGCTTTCCTAACTGGACACTCGGGTTTAATATGTCCTTCCTGGCCACAATAATAACAGGTAGGTGTAGCTTTAGCAGGATTAGAACTTTTATTTTCTAGCTGATTTAAAGATCTACCCACTTCTCTAGGGACTGCAGAACCACCACCTCTACCAGAGCCGACAAACTTGCCTTGTGGTGCTGGATTCCGCGGCATTGCTTCATAGCGGTAGTTCTTTGGACCACCTCTGGCACTGAGGAAGGTCTCAACCAGCTGGGCTGCTGTCCGTGCAGACGCTGGTGCATGCTCCCGCACCCAAACTCTGATCTCAGGAGAAAGACATCTGTAAAACTGCTCAAGAATAAAAACTTCTGCAATTTGTGCCTTACTCTTGGCTTGAGGCTGCACCCACTTCTGATAGAGTCCAGACAGGCGAGTGTATAGTTCACGGGGAGTTTCCCCTGGCTGTATGTCTGGATCTCTAAATCTCTGCTGATAAACATCTTCATTAATTTCAAATTTAGCCAGAATTGCTTCTTTTACCTTCTGGTACTCAAAGGTGTCCTCCGCTGCCATGGCCACGTAGGCACTTCGAGCCTTTCCAGTCAGGTAGGGAACCAGCCTCACAGCCCAGTCTTGCTCTGGCCATTGGTAGGCTGCTGCCAACCTCTCAAATGTGGCGAGATACTGTTCTATGTCATCTCCTTCCTCCAGTCGTGGAATAGCTGACTGAGACCAAAACCGTTCTGCATTTTCTCTATGGGCAGGTGGCTGAGGAATAGGTGCCTCCCTCACATCTCCAGGCACTGGTGGTGGCTGAGCTAGGAGACCTGCTTGTTCTGGGCGTCCCTCTATTTCATCTCTGAGATTATTCATCTGTATTTGCATTTGGCGCCATCTCTGCTCCTGCCTCAAGGAATCTTTTTCCCACCTGGTTGTGAGATCCCTCTGGAACTGGAGGCACTGCTGAAGCATGGAAGTGAGAGCTTCCCCATCTCCAGTAACTGGTGGGCCTTCCTGGTGCTCCTCCAATGGAGATTGTCCTCCCACAGCTCCACACTCTTGCCTTTCCTCTTGATGAGGGTCAACAGATCGCAGGATTCTTGGCTTAGGCCCCATTATGGTTCACTCCACTTCTCCAGAACTGCAGCGTCTCATCCCACTTCTGACACCAAATGTTGGGGATTGATATTTTCACCCCCCCCACCAGAATGAAAGGAGCCTTCAGAAGAAGCATAAAGTGTTCCAAAATGATGACCAAGCCACCGAACTCAGAGCTCTGAACACTTTATTAACAAACAAATACAAAAAAAATATAACCTGGCAGCAGAAGCCATCCAGTTCCAGGCCCACCCCCCCAAGAAAAACCCCGGCTAACTTAAACCCCCCTCTTAAGTGTAGACTAAACCATTTTAAAAAAAGAACAAAGGTAAAAATGAAAACAACCAACCTAGAAACTACAACTGTAAACTAGTTTTTAAATTAAACCCTTTTAAAATACATTAACTTCAAAACAAATATTTTAATCTTAAATTAATATTGGACTTAACAAAGAAAATACAAAAGAGAGCAACCCCAGTTTCTCCCCCTCTTAATCCTAGATGGTCCGGTCTGTATTGAAGGCACCTGGTGTCTGTGTGGCGTTCAAGTGCACTTCCTGAACAGCACCTCGACCGGAACACCTCCAAAAGAGAAAATGGTCAAGAAAAAACACCAACACCAATACCAATACAACAAACCCTGGAGAAAATACAGCAACCAAGTCAATGCACCAAACATCTCCATATCTAGCCAACCAATATCAACCAAATAAAGACATACTAAATAAAAGTAAATATGCAAAAAGAAAGGGCTGACCTGACAAGTGAGGGAGTGAGTACAGCTCCCTCACAGACAGCAACAACAACAAATATAATTATATGGTGTTTAGACCAAGATAGAAACTTAGCTTTTAGTTTTATGGAGAGACACATTTTTCTTGCCACTAATATTTCAGTTCTCGCTTTTTTCTCTTTTTTCTCTCCTAATATGCTGTTTTCTCATGAATATGCAATCAAATTGAAATACTCTACACAGATACAGATTTCTCTCACACTCAGCAAGACATACAATGATCAGCCACAACATTATGACCAATGACAGGAGAAGTAAATAACATTGACCATCTTGTGACAGTTCAATGTTCTGCTGGGAAACTTCTGGACCTGGCATTCATTGGTGTGGATGTTACTTAGACATGTAGCACCCACCTAGACCAGACCAGGCACCCCCACCCCATAGCAATGACACTCCTTGATGGCAGCAGCCATCCCCAGCAGGATGCAGCCTGACACAGACACGCACACAAAAACACTTTAGGAACAACTAAAAAAAAAACATGAAGAACAGCACAAGGTGTTGACCTGGCCTCCAAATTCACTCGATCCCAAACTGATCAAGAATCTGTGGGATGATCCACAGAGGCCCCTCCCCTCAAAGGCCCCCCCACTAACAACATTCTGTTACCAGACACCACAGGACACCCTCAGAAGGCCCATGTCCATTCTCTGATGAGTCACCACAAGGGAGACCTACACAATAGGAAGGTGGTCATAATGTTATGCCTGATCAGTGTACAGTGCAGCTTAAAGGTGGTTGCAGTATTTTCCACATTTCTGCATAAAAATTAGTTAAAACATCAGCAGATTTTCACACAAGTTCTGAAAATCGACAAAGAGAGCCCAATCAAACACATGAAACAGAAATATTATATTTGTGTATTTGTTTTGGAAAATGAGCCAATATTACATATCAGAGAGGTGCACCTCTGTGATTCCAAGTTAATTTCCAGGTCCAATCAGAGTCCATGTGTTCAGAAGTGTTTCCATCAATGTAATGAGACTCAGGTGTGGTTCAGTTCCTGGTTTAGTTTAAATAAATCAGGGATTTGTCTCAGTCTGATCTTCACAACACATGTTTGTGGAAGTGTATGATGCCAACGGACAAAGGAGCTATTTTGAAGCATGCCTTTTAATCTTTGGGTTTGGATGCCTACCATTTTGTAGCACCGGTATCACACCACTTACTGCACTGCTGGACCAGTTCTAGGTTCTAAGGAGTGGGGAGCAAAAATAATTACACCAGAGACCGTTTCTTTAAATACAAAAGGCCGGCAATTTACTGAATGCAAAACACAGATATAAAACACAATACACAAAACGAAAATACCCTGCAGGGTCTTAGCATTGAGGTAAGTATCGTAAATGAAAAGGTATTTCACTCTTTTTTTTGTTCTTTAGTTCACCTAAGTTATTTTAGTCTAATCTAATCTAAGTTAAGTTAGACCAGTTTCTTTTTTCCTAGGTTGCACCTATTTTAGAATTCCTATTTTCTTCCTGAGTTAACTCTTTTCCTTTCTTTTACAGGTAAGATAATACCTTCAATTACACAATTATATCGAAGTGGACCACAATCATTTCAAATCACATTCAAATATGAACTCAGTATGAAAAGAAAAGTATAACACCTTAATTTCAAGTTCAAGTCCAAATGTGAGTTCAATTATCCAGTTCAGTTGAAAAGTTTCATTTCGATTCAGTCCAGAGAAAATAATTCAATCAGTGTTCAGTTCAAAACCAGTTCCTGATACTCCTACCACTCTGGCAGCGAGTCACCATACGCAGCAGATTTCCTCACTGATGCGATGGAGAAGATGAGTTGAAGATCTGGGTCTGGCTCGCCATCTTAAATCCCGTCTGTGCAGGTGCACGCCCGCACACTGCAGACCAATCCTCGCTCCGACCGAGCTTCAAACCAAGCAAAAAACCTGACCTGTGTAACAGGTCATAAGCACAATAAATCTCTTTTTTAAATCCGCAAATTGCACAAATAAATGTTTCAGTCTCTGAGTTGTAACATTACTGCTACGGTGCTTTTTCACCTCAAAAATGGTGGCGGAGCGGCCTCTTTTAAGTCACGGCTCCGTCTCCCACACAAACTACTGCACACATCTTTCATTTACACATCATACATTCACTTCTATAACATTCACAGTCTTCATAAACCCAAAATATTAACTGGTAAACCGTTTATGATGAAGCATTTACTTGTAAACAGCTACGTTTTTAGCGTTAGCTCTCCGCTAGGAAAAAAGAAGTACAACACGGCAAAAATGCGAGAAAACAACACAAAACTCACCAAAACCGGTGTGGCTTAGTTCTCATAAAATCCCCGTCAGTTCCCGACCAGGTAAGTTATGTTTTTCAACTGCAATATCAACTTTTTTCAATCCTTTCTCTGCTTATTTTCCACCGCTCGTTCTCTCCGATTTTTCCTCTGCTCTCTCCCACAAGTCTCTGCTGCAGCGTCACTGAGGTGCTGCGTCTAGCGCCACCTGTCCCTTAAAGGGGCAGCGACTTGAATTTCTGTCAGCATACTTTTTAATCTTAAACATGAAATTATTGCTGTATTAACTTTTTTAATTAACTGATGAATTAACTTACATTAAATCAATCACTTAACTTTCAAACTTATTTATGCAGTTTTTAAACTATTTATTCTTATTCATGTCATATTTTAACATGGGTTACATCTAGTTTGTAAAGAGCAGCTCAGCTTGTTTTTTTATGCACTTTATGCCCTTAACACGTGTTCTTAGCGGTCAGGCATCTGGCTGCAGACGTAGAATAACTGTTCTCTGCTTCCTGTCTTTGCAGAGCTCTGACTCAAAGCGAGCTGACACCTAACAAACTGATTTATGACGGCAGACTGCTGAGCTTCATCGACAAAATCGTGCCGGCTGTTGATACTGTGCTGAGAGACACTGAACTTCTACCAAAGGACAACATGCAATAGTCTTGGTTCATGGTTTTAGACACAACTAAGTACTCATACTTGAATAATATATATTTTTTTTTTATTGTTCCCATTTAACCTTAAAACGACTTTAAATTCTTTCACTTCCTCTGAACAAGTGACACTGAGTCCTGTAAAACCTCCACATTTTAATATAACCAAACTTGTTTACTGTTAACTTTTTAAGTAATGAGGAGGAAGAGGTTGGAGATTTTTATTGCCTTCTGTGGTTAAAGTTCAGCATTTGATCAGAAAAAACATCAGCATCTGGAGTCTCTCACTGCAAAAATAGAAATGCAAAATAATCCAAGTCTCTGTTGAACTAAAGTGTACGGGATTATTCTTCAAACTCTGTAACTGTTATAGCATTATCGATAAGTGTTTATTTATTCGTCTCAGTTACATGTTTGTCCATGGTTTACAGTTCTGTGAATGTGCACACAACCTTTTGAAGGAGCAGGTCTTCTAATCTTTGCAAACAGGGAAACACTTGAAGAAACATCGGAAATACCTCAGGTACATAAGTAGCTTTAAGATTATCAGGCTTTTTTTAATGTAAATGACAATCTAATGCACTCCATTGTCACAGATGTAAGGGATGATGCTCAGAGAGGACAGGACACCTCAAAGGGCATCATCATACTTATACTGTGGTCAATGTACACTGCCTGGCCAATAAAAAAGGTTGGACCTCCTTTAACTTTGATTACAGCATTCATTCTCTGTATCATTGTTTCTATAATCTTCTCCAATGTCACCAGATTTATTTCCATCCAGTGTTTCATTCATTTTTCACCAAGATCTTGTATTGATGATGGGAGAGTCTGACCACTGCACAAAGCCTTCTCCAGCACATCCCAAAGATTCTCAATGGGGTTAAGGTCTGGACTCTGAGGTGGCCAATCCATGTGTATCAGTATATTCAGGTAGTAAGCTGACCTCATTCTTTGGACACATAATGTTGCTGAACCTAGACCTGAGCAACTGCAGCAACCCCAGATCATAGCACTGCCCCCACAGGCTTGTACAGTAGACACTAGGCATGATGGGTGCATCACTTCATCTGCCTCTCTTCTTACCTTGATGGTTCTCCACTATCCTTCCAGTTTTTAATAATGCGTTGGACAGTTCTTAACCCAGTTTTAGTAGTTTCTACAATCTCCTTAGATGATTTCTCTTTGTTATGACCCAGGGTCATAATTTAGTATTTCTTTTGGTCGTGATGTGTTGTTCTGTGCTGTTGTTCCTCTCTGCCTGAGGGTGTTGGTGTTACCACTCTTAAAGATTCTTTCTCCAGGTGCTGTTCCTTCTTGCCTGAGGGTGGTGCTACCACCATTGGTGTCTCTCCAGGTGCCGGCTGCCGAATGGATGAATAGATGGATGGAGCTGCTATAAATGGCCGCCGCTTGAGCCATTCGCCCACTTCTCTTCACCCTACTCCCAACTGCACCAGGCTTGGTTGTACTACGTTGTGTCATGTTGCATTTGTAATGTTTGATGAGACTTTACTTTAGCAGTCCAGGTAGTAGTAGGGGTGAGCCGCTCTCTTTGTTTATCTCCTTTTTCTCCTGTTTATTTTATAGGGAGTCAGGTTAGAAACCTGTAATTTGTTTTCTTTGTTTTTTGGCTAGGTAAGTTAGTTTTGGGTCAGATTGTTTTGTTTGTTTTGGGCCATGCTCACCCTGAAGCTAAATGCTACCATTGTTTTCAATAAATGATCTTTTGTTGGACTGTAGCTTTGTGGCCATATTCATCCTTGGGAGTGGGGAAAGAGGGGAGCATCCTTCCTTTTCTTGTTGCATTCGGTTCAACTAGGCCGGACGTAACATCTGCTTGATGCATGCCAATGATTTGACCCTTCTCAAACAGACTAACATCTTTTCCACGACCACAGGATGTGTCTTTAGACATGGTTGTTTAAGAAATGAGAAGCAACTCATTGCATCAGTTGGGGTTAAATAACTTGTTGTCAGCTGAAAGATAATCACCCATGCAGTAATTATCCAATAGGAGGCTCCTACCTATTTGATTAGTTAAATCCAGGTGGAGACTTTTTTTTGGCCAGGCAGTGTATATTCTGATTATGCATGAAATGTTGAGTTTAAAATAATGACAAAAATAAAATATAAATTAGATTTTTCTACTTATAGGAGCCAAATGTTATTATGGTTATGGGTTCACGAATGACGAAGGATTTGCTGCGAC
This sequence comes from Chelon labrosus, assembly GCF_963514085.1. Taxonomy (NCBI): domain Eukaryota; kingdom Metazoa; phylum Chordata; class Actinopteri; order Mugiliformes; family Mugilidae; genus Chelon; species Chelon labrosus. The sequence goes on along the minus strand of NC_140346.1, from coordinate 27,898,690 downwards.
GGAGGAAAAAAAGAAAAGAAAACTGGATCGGCCCGTGGATCGGTTAATTTTACCGATACCCGATCCAGCTATTTTTTCCAATATCGGGGCCGATACCCGATACCAATATCGGATCGGTGCATCCCTAATACAAACTCAACAACGCGTGGTTAAACTCACTGAAAAAGCGCTTGCCAATGAACTGGACAGGTTGCAAGCTGGCAGAAAAGCCAAGTTCAATAAAGCAGCCAATATAAGGAAATCAATACAAGGTTTAATGTTAGAGAATGATAAAACACAGGTACTGAATGCTCTTGGAGAATTGATTGAAGTTTGTGATGAAGTAAAAAATATGCATAACTGTCTGTTGGGTTTTTTGCCATGTGATGAAAAAGAAAAACACGATATATGGTTCAAAGCAAAAATGTTGTCTATTAATGAGTGTGTTGCTAATGCAAAAATGTGGGTTTCATGTGAGGAAGGTAATACAAATGAAAAGGGTAATGTTGCGGATGACATTAATCCTCATGACAGTGTTTCAAATGTTAGCAAACGCTCAAGCCATAGGAGCCATAGCAGTGCTAAGTCAAGTACCACATCCTCTGCAGCCATAAAGGCTGAGGCAGAAAAAGCAGCACTTGTTGCTCGTGCTGCAGCTTTAAAGGAAAGGCATGCTTTGGAGGAGCAGGAACAGCAGCTGAGGAGGAAAAGGGAGCAGCTTGATCTGGAAGCTGAAATAGCTGCATCCACTGCTAGGTTGGCAGTATTACAGTCTTCAGATCGAAAAAGTTCTTCTCAAGGACCCAGCAATGGCATGAATTCCTATTTGGAAAAGGAGAAAAGGAAATGGGAATCTGTCAATGTATTAAATCCTATGGCAAAGGAGTACCATCCTGAAGTGTGGAAAACAACACAGAAAAATGATTCAACAAAATGGTCATTACCACCTAACAGAACCCTAGCAAAGGATGTGCGACCAAAGGAAACTGAGCAATGGGTTAAAGCTGCTTCAAGGCATCAGTGCAGCTATAATGAGCAGCAACAGGAAAATATATTGGGAACATCACAACATTTTCAACACCAAACAACAACTGCTCAAACTACATACCAGCAACAAACCAGTCAAAGCCCGTCTGGAGACATAATTACCATCATGCACAGGCAAAATGAAATAACAGCATCTCTGGTGCAGCAACAGCATTTGATGTCACTACCACCAGGAGATATTCCCATATTTGAAGGAGACCCTCTCCAATACATGGCATTCATCAAAGCCTTTGAGCAAGGAGTAGAGGAAAAGGCAGGACAAGCGGATTGTCAGTACTATTTAGAACAGTTTACTAGAGGACAGCCACGTGAATTGGTGCGTAGCTGCCAGCATATGGCTCCTGAGCGTGGCTACGCAGTGGCAAAGGATCTTCTCCAGAAACATTTTGGAAATCAGTACAAAATCGCAAGTGCTTATATGAGGAAAGCTCTGGCTTGGCAGACAATAAAATCTGAGGATGTGAAAGCACTTCAAGCCTATGCCTTGTTCTTGAGGGGATGCTGCAATGTAATGGAGGAGCTTCAGTACATGCAGGAACTGGATATGCCAGTAAATATGAGAACCATTATATCCAGGTTGCCATTCAAAATGAGGGAGCAATGGAGGACCATAGCTCATGACATAATGGAGTCAACTAATCAACCAGCTTGCTTCATTGATTTGGTCATGTTTATCGAGCGTCGTGTCAGTATTCTTTCTGACCCTCTTTTTGGTGAAATACATGAGCCATCTGGTGTTGCTGGGATAAAGGCTGGCACTGGGTTTAAGCCACAACCCAGAAATAGCATAAGGGGAAATGTCGTGGCCACCACAGTAATGTCTATGGAAGTGCTTGAGGGAGTTAAAGAGCCAACGTCAGATCCAGGGAAGACTGAGAAAGCTGGATGTCTTTGCTGTGCTCGTAGCCACTCTTTGGAGGAGTGCAAACAGTTCAAGGGAAAGAAGCACAAGGACAAGATTCAGTTTCTGAGGGGAAAGGGGGTTTGTTTTGCATGTTTATGCGTGGGACACATGAGTCGTGAGTGTGAGAGGCGCTTGACATGTAAGGTATGTAGTCAAACCCATCCCACTGTGCTTCATATTAAAAGGCAACCAGCTCTGGAACCGTTGGAAGCATCTAATCAGCTAACTTCACTCAAAACATGTGGACATACAGGGGCCGGTAAGGACCGGTGTGTGTTATCCATCCTTCCTGTGAAGGTTAAAAGTGCAAAGGGAAATCACATTATAGAAACCTATGCCTTTTTGGACTCGGGAAGTTCAGCCACATTCTGCTCGGAACATTTAATGCAGAGATTGAATGTCACAGGGAGAAAAATCAACTTCTTGTTGGGCACAATGGGGCAAAAAAGAGTTGTTCCAGCCTACTCACTGACTGGTTTGGAGGTATCTGATCTGCACAGTACTGACTTTCATATTCTCCCAGAGGTTCTCACACAGATGAAAATGCCAGTCACTGTTGATGACATGGTAACACCTGAAGAGCTGGCAAAATGGCCATATTTGTCCAAGGTGAACATCCCAAACATAAAAGCAAATGTCGACCTGTTGATTGGAACCAACGCTCCCAAGATATTAGAGCCTTGGGAGGTCATTAACAGTTGCGGGAATGGCCCGTATGCTATCAAGACAGTGCTGGGATGGGTTGTTAATGGTCCACTGAATGGAAACAGTGGTGCTTCGGAGGCGGAGCTGCCCTTGGCTATGGTGAACAGGATCTCTGTGTGTAAGCTCGAAGAAATGCTGGCCCAGCAGTACAACCATGAGTTCAATGAGAAGACCACAAAGGGGAAGGAAATGTCCAGAGAAGACCGTAAGTTTCTGGAAATTATGGAGCACTCAGCAGTACTTCAGGAGGGAAGGTATTGTTTGAAATTGCCCTATAAGAACAAGGAAGTTTGTCTGCCTAATAACTTGGCAGTGGCTAAGCAAAGGATCCTGGGTTTGAGGAAAAGGTTTCTGAACAACAAACACTTGCACCAAGAGTATGCTGGGTATATGAACACGCTTATTAGTAAGAACTATGCAGAGCAGGTGCCTCAGCAACAGTTGCATTGTGAAAAGGGAAAGGTATGGTACATCCCTCACCATGGTGTCTACCATCCGAGGAAAGGATCCCTCCGTGTGGTGTTTGACTGTGGAGCCACATTTCAAGGTTCATCCTTGAACAGCGAACTGTTGCAGGGTCCTAACCTAACCAGCTCACTGCTTGGAGTTCTTCTTCGGTTTAGAAAGGAACCAGTGGCATTCATGGGTGACATTCAAGCTATGTTCCATCAAGTGAAAGTCGCTGAGGAAGACGGAGATTTTCTTCGCTTTCTTTGGTGGCCAGATGGGGACATAACTCAGGATTTCATGGAATATCGGATGACTGTACACCTGTTTGGCGCTGTGTCATCTCCTAGTTGTGCGAGCTTTGCACTGAGGAAAACTGCGGATGATAACCAGTCTGAGTTTTTGGATGAGGTGGTTCAATCTGTCAAGCAGAATTTCTATGTAGATGACTGTTTGAAGAGCTCAGCCACTGAAGGAGAAGCGATCCAAATGATAAAGGATCTCAGTGCTCTGTGTCAGAAAGGGAGCTTCATCTTGGAAAAATGGATCAGCAATAGCCGTGTTGTATTGCAAGCCATCACAGAAGATCAAAGGGCCAAGTACCTAAAGGAGTTGGATCTGGACCGAGATAAACTTCCAGTGGAAAGGGCTCTGGGTCTACAATGGTGTGTGGAGACTGACTCTTTCAGGTTCAAGATGGAGATGAAACAGTCTCTCACCAGACGTGGCATGCAGTCGGTTACCAGCTCAGTGTATGACCCGTTGGGTTTTCTGGCACCAGTCACCTTGCTTGCCAAGATGATGCAGCAAGAGCTCTGTAGGAGAGGCTGTGGATGGGATGAGGATCTACCAAGGGACATCTTACCCCGATGGAGAAGGTGGTTGGAGGACTTGGATCAGCTGGCTGCATTCCAGGTGAAAAGGTGCATCAAGCCAGTGGAGTTTGGAGAGGTCAAACATGCCCAACTACATCACTTTGCCGATGCCAGTGAAAGTGGATATGGAACTGCGACATACATCCGGATGTTAAATGAGGAGAATGATGTCCAGGTTACTTTTCTGCTTGGTAAAGCCAGGGTGACACCACTGAAGGCTATAACTATTCCTCGACTAGAGTTGACAGCAGCTGTCCTTGCCATCAGAGTGGACTCATTGCTGAAGGCAGAGTTGGACTTCCAGGTGGATGATTCAGTCTTTTGGACAGACAGCACTTCAGTGTTGAAATATCTCAACAATGAGGACAGACGCTTTCATACGTTTGTGGCCAACAGAATCTCGACCATCAGAGAAGCATCTGAACCTTCACAGTGGAGGCATGTCAGTTCCAAAGAAAATCCAGCAGATGATGCATCGAGGGGAATGAAAGTGTCTGATTTTCTGAACAAGGACAGGTGGCTGGAAGGTCCCATATTTCTTTGGAAGCATGAGGAGGATTGGCCTAAAACTATGATGGACGGCTCAGTGGCCTCTGATGACCAAGAGGTAAGAAAGGAGGCAACAGTTAACACCATCAGTGTGTGCAACATCTCTAGTCCTACTGACCAGCTAATTGCCTACTTTTCTGACTGAAAGAGGCTCAAGAGAGCAGTCGCCTGGATCCTCAGGTTAAAAGCCACGTTGTTAGCTCAGAGTCGCTGTAAAAGGCTATTGGATGCTTCTGTGGCTAATTATCAGGAGACAAGCAGTCAGGACAGTTCAAGGCAGGCTGAAGGACAAAGGGTCACATCCAGTAGTGGCGCTCTAACACTGGATGATTTGTTGGGAGCAGAGGTCGCCATAATTCACTATTGTCAACGACAGAGGTTTGGTGAGGAGATTTCTGCATTGTCATCTGGGAGAGTGACAGTGAGCCGACGAAGTCCCATATACAGGCTGGATCCGGTTTTGGAGGATGGGCTCTTGAGGGTCGGAGGGAGACTGAGTAGAGGAGCAATGCCCGAGGAAGCCAAGCATCCACTCATTCTTTCCAAAGATTCAGCACATTTCTATGCTCATTCTCAGACATGTACACCAGAATCTGGGCCATGGTGGGCGGACTCATACACTGTCCAAGGTGAGGAAGAGATTCTGGATTACAAATGCCAATTCAGCTGTCAGGAAGATCATTGGAGAATGCACCTTTTGTAGGCGCTACAATGGAAGGGCTGTGGAACAAAAAATGGCGGATCTGCCAAAGGCGAGAATCCTTCCTGATCTACCACCATTTAGCAACACAGGAGTGGATTATTTTGGACCAGTTGAAGTGAAGAGAGGAAGGTCAACCTGTAAGCGATATGGGGTTATATTCACTTGTATGGCAAGCAGGGCGGTGCACCTGGAGGTTGCTGTTTCACTGGACACAGACGCATGCATCAATGCTTTGCGGCGTTTTATCAGCAGAAGAGGACAGGTGGCACGCCTAACATCGGACAATGGCACAAACTTCATTGGGGCTAACAGAGAACTGAAGGAGGCTCTTACTGCTTTGAATCAGGACAAGATTCAAGGAGTTCTCTCACAGGTTGGAATTCATTGGAGCTTTAATCCACCAGCAGGCTCACACCATGGTGGTGTGTGGGAAAGGATGATCCGCCTGGTGAGAAGAGTTCTCAGTTCTGTTCTACATCAACAGAAGCTGGATGATGATGGACTTCATACAGTGTTCTGTGAAGTGGAGGCCATTTTGAATGATCGTCCAATCACAAATCTTTCAGATGATGCCAATGACCTGGAACCTCTCACGCCGAACCATCTTCTTCTCTTGAAGGGTAAACCAGCTTTGCCACCTGGAGTGTTTGAACCGCATGACCTGTACGTGAAAAGGCGCTGGAGACAAGTACAGTATCTGTAAGATCTTTTCTGGAAGAGATGGATGCGGGAGTACTTGCCCTTGCTCCAAGAGAGGCAAAAGTGGAATGAGAAGAAAAGGAGTTTGACACCTGGAGATGTTGTGGTGATAATGGATTCTTCAGCTCCACGTGGTTCCTGGCCACTCGGCAAGATTCTGGAGGTTTTTCCAGACAAACATGGGCTTGTGCGTTCTGTGAGGTTGCAGACAAAGGCCAACATTATTGAAAGGCCAGTGACAAAACTCTGTCTGGTACATGGAATATAGATTTGTCTATACTGTACTGTAACTTTGTTTATCATAACATTTTTGCTCCTTTGTTGTTGTATTTTGAATTGTTATATCGGTCTGCCATTAACAATTAGGGGCCGGTGTATAGGAGCCAAATGTTATTATGGTTATGGGTTCAAAGTGTAGTTCACTCTGTGTATGTTGGGTGTCGCTGTGCTGTCACCTAGGGGCTCAGGTGTATATAGGAAGCAGTGTCACTGTTGTTGTCAGGTGTTTTGACCCGGAAGGGCAAAAGGTTTTTGACCGCTGTGGCGCTAACACGAATGCTGGAGTCTGGAATAAAAGTACTGTGCATGTAAAGTACATCGTGTGGACCCCTTTTAATTTCAACGCAACGAACCGTAAGGCAAACGTGAACGAGAGCGAACGGCGCGTCAACCAGGTTATTCCCGGGTCAAATATCTCAGTAGCTTCAGTAATAGACTAAGCTCCTTTAATACTACCAAAGTTTTTTTTTTTTTTTTTTTTTTATCCAGGTCTTGAGCTTTAACTGACTGCTGGGAGAGTTGGGTTTTTTATTAGGAACATCTGTAGCTTCTCATTTCTATGAAGCCCATACTACCTTGACATGTCAGTCCTGAAATACAACTAAAGTATTACTGCAATGCATCTGAAACGGCTAATGCTAATGCTAGCAGAGCTGCACATCAACTGTTTGATAAAGTTATTAGACCTTTAGCTGCTACACTATCCCATCTAACAACATGATGTGGAGTACTATTAAATGCTACTGATGGTGCTGAGGTGCTGCCTGTTTTTATACAGGCTATACATATCTGCAGCTCACAGTATGTAGCACATGAGTTGTCTGTTCTCAGCAGATGGATTCAGGTCAAGAATATAGTTTTATTACTTTCTACTGACGTCATCAGAGACTAGTCTGTGTCCAGTCGGCTTTCGTCACAGAACAGTTGAAGTTGGAGCATCCTCTAGTGCTCATACAGTCATGAACAGAGCTCACATCTGTGACTAACACTTGTTCAGTAGGTTTAGTTTCCTGGAATCTTTCCTCCTGTTCCTGTCGATCTTGGGAGACAAAATCCACTTGTCCCGCACAAATATTCCAACTCTCATCAGAAGTCACTGAGGGCTTAAAGCTGTAAATCAAATCACCTGTGGCCAGTTTATTAGGTACACTAAGACAAATGCAGCTCAACAGCTTTTAAATAAATCTCCCTGGCCTGAAGTTGAAGCTCCTTTCTGTTATTTTGCAGAGACTCAGGGACTCACTTTCACTCTAAGCATCTTACATGAAGAGTGTGTGTGTAGCTCCCTCTTCAGGTCAACGTGAAGCACTGCAAGTATCGGGATAAAATGAAAAATGACAGCCCAGCTTCTTTATTAATGATTTGTGTCTTTGTTCTTTGCTCTAAGAAGAAATTTATCTCATATTATTAATTATAAAAAAGATTTACACTTAAATCCAAAGTTAAGTTTAACTGCCAAAAGCACATCAACATATTTCTGCCCAAGAAAAGTCGTCTTTCAGGTGCTTTTTTAATTTTGTTGTCTGTGAAATAATTTTACTGACACATTTAAATGTGTGTCGTTTAGTTAATAATTACTTTTGGTTGAATATTTTCTAATATAATATAAATACAAACTTTTTTTTATATAAAAACTTGTGTCCTCTGTCCCGGTGCACACACTCTGGCTTTGTCCTTTTTGCAGCAAATGGACGTTTCACTGGTTTCTTCACTGCTGGTTTTACTGCTTTTATTTACAGAGTCCATTTCTCTGTTTTGCGGCACAGTGGCGAGGTGGTTAGCACTAGGGATGCACCGATCCGATATTGGTATCGGGTATCGGCCCCGATATTGGAAAAAATAGCTGGATCGGGTATCGGTAAAAATAACCGATCCACGGGCCGATCCAGTTTTCTTTTCTTTTCTTTTCTTTTTTTCCTCCGTCGCAGCAAATCCTTCGTCATTCGTTAGCAGCATGGTGGAACGAGTTGGAGATCCTGTAGTAGTCCAGTAGGTGGCGGTATGTCGTAAAGATATGATCCGCCATTAAACAGAAGAAGAAGAAGAAGAACGAGCTGGAGCGTTTAACATGGAGCGAGCGAAAGAGTCGGGTGTGTGGAGGCATTTCACGGGTTATATTCTCAGGTTCAGCTGCTTTTGTATTTTGAATTCCTGCAGTACTTTGCACTTAATATATGTTTTACATGTTTACAGTGTTTGGTAACTTGTTTTGATTACTGTTTTGTTTCTACTACTACATTTTATTTATTTAAATTTATTTTAAGAAGTTTGATTACATTTTATTTTCAATTTGGATGCACAATTGTTCAAATAACAAATAAATAAGTATTCAATACATTACATCTATGTTATTTTGTCTTAGTTAGGAAAGTCTGGTGCCTTTAGATTCTTCTACATGGTGGAAGGAAGGTATAAGGTGGAAGGTGTGCAGTTTATTATATTAATTCATCGGTATCGGATCGGTATCGGGTATCGACAGATATACAAAGCCCAGGCATCGGTATCGGTATCGGGACTGAAAAAGTCGGATCGGTGCATCCCTAGTTAGCACTGATGCCTCCCAGCCAGAAGGTTCTGGGTTCTAATCCATGGGCCGACTGGTTCCTTTCTGTGTGGAGTCTGCATGTTCTCCCTGTGTCTGCGTGGGTTCTCTCCAGGTACTCCAGCTTCCTCCCACCGTCCAAAGACATGCTGGTTAGGTTCATTGGTGATTCTAAATTGGCTGTTGGTGTGCATGTGAGTGTGAATGGTTGTCTGTCTCTCTGTGTTGGCCCTGCGATAGACTGGCGACCTGTCCAGGATGTACCCCCGCCTCTCGCCTGATGACAGCTGGGATAGGCTCCAGCAGACCCCTGTGACCCTTAACAGGAATAAGCGGGTACAGAAGATGAATGAATGAATTTCTGTGTTTTTAAATAAGGATGCAGACACAGAATCACTTTAATTATTCAAGTCCATTAAAGGAGGCTTCGCCGGAGATGAGCTCACGGTTGAAACGTCGTCACAGTAATGCTTGTTTCAAACTCTGATACGACATCAACGGTGTCTTTGCTTTAACGCATCTGTGCCACAAAGAGACATGTCCAGAAGAAGATAACTGCCTAGGCGTGATAACAAGTTGACTTCATCTCAGAATAGAGGCAAACAAAATCCAGAGAACAAGCTGAAACTTGATTATTGAAGATGTTTCATCCAAGCCGATTCTTCGGTTGTGAAATGGGATTTTCAGCTTGTTTGTTTTGGATGTACCATGAACTGAATGACTGAGAACCTTCACAGACATATTTAACTGCAGTAAAGAGGCCTTTAAAAGCAGCTGCATTCTTAGTTGGAGCAGAAAGAGACAGAAAAATAATCCAGATTATTTAAAGTGAAGTCACCTAAATTGGGCCACTTCCCGGTAAATGATTTATCAAACCACCAAATGAGCTATGCTTGAGGTCTTTTATTATATTAATTTTAATATACTGAATCCAATAAGATATCTGAAATGAAATGTTTATTAATATTTAATTAAAAAATGAATTTAAAGTGTCAGTAGTCATGCATCACGTTTGTTCAGGTAACACATCTTTAAAACTGCCCTAAAAGAAGGAGGTTTCCACTTTCTGACTTTCCAGTTCAGGGACTGTTTCTAAACACTGTTCAGCACACACCGATCAGGCATAACATTATGACCACCTTGCTAATATTGTGTAGGTCTCCAAAACAGTTTAGGTGGGTGCTACATGTCTAAGTAACATCCACACCAGGGATGGGCAACTGGTGGCCTGCGGACCGTGGCCCTTAGATTAATTTTTGAAAATTATAAAACTGTATGACACAGTTGGCCACTAGATGGCGCCTCCAATGCACCAGTGTCTTTTCTACCAGAGAAGAAGAGACGTCATGGCTAAGAGCGAAGGAAAGATAAGGTAGGATAAGACTTTATTCATCCCCGTGGGGAAATTAGGGCGTTACAGCGGCAGGAAACAACAGTGCAAGATGCAGAAGATACAAAAAAAACAATAGAATAGCATACGGCAGACAAATATGTTATGTACAAAAAATATTTACATATTGCATCAAAGAGATTCACAGTGTCTAGTCTGAGTTGAAACAACCAATTTGTGTGGATTGAGGAGTTAAAGTGTTAAGGAGGTTATATATATATATATATATATATATATATGTTGACATTCATGAATATCATGAATGAAAACAACAAAACTCCAGTAGGAGTTGAATTACCATGTATTGCAACTAGTGACTAGTAACTGATGGTTATATATACTGTACACTGTGCATAAGTCCTGAAATGAAGCTCAGCAGCTCAGCAGCAGAAGAGTTAGGAAATGCTGATGTTGAAGAGTCGGACTGCTGAGGGGACAAAGACCTCCGGAAGCATTCCTTCTTGCACTGTGGGTGCAGCAGTCTTTGGCTGAAAGACCTTCCCAAAGTCCCTACTGTCTCATACAGGGGGTGAGAGGGATTGTTCCTGATGTTGGACAGTTTAGCCAACATCCTCCTCTCCCCCACCTGCTCCACTGAATCCAGAGGACAGCCCAGGATGGAGCTGGCCCTCTTGATCAGTTTGCCCAGTCTATTCTTGTCCCAAAGAGAAAACTTGATTGGGAAAAAAAAACTTGATCACAAAATGTAAAGGCAAACCTATGCTGCTTAGAGACGCTATTTGCCATGAAGGATTCCAATCTAAGTTGCCGCTACAACACGTTACACAAAGCTAAATACGAGAAGTATACTGAAGCTGCAAGGGCTGCTATCGTAGCAGACCTCAAGTCAAAAGTACACAAACAAAAGCAGCTTTTTACCAGTGCCCACTGCTGATAGTGGTGAGGTAGAGTGGGTATACAGGGAAAATGTTCAACTCTTTCTTAGTGTAAAAATGCACAAATTAATTAAAAAATAAATAAAAAATCACAGTAAGTGGTTATTTTTTGTTTGCTTCAAAGACACAGACATATATATATATATATATATATATATATATATATATAATCTAATTATACACACACACAAACATATTTAAAATGGCAGTTTTATCATATCTGGTTAAGTGTGCTGTCCTATGTGGGCCTCAGGTAGTGTCGATGAAGAATTGTGGCCCCCTCCATCATTTAAGTTGCCCATCCCTGATCCACACCAATGAATGCCAGGTCCAGAAGTTTTCCAGCAGAACAGTGAATTGTCACAAGATGGTCAATGTTATTCACTTCTCCTGTCAGTGGTCATAATGTTGTGGCTGATTGGTGTGTATTGAGTTCATAAGACACTGAAGAAGAGGATGGGATGTTACTTTGCGTGCTTTTGTGTTCACAGAGAGTGACGTGCAGCAGTCTGAGGTCAGTTCTCTAACACCTGGCTCATGGTGTCAGGATGTTTTGCAGCGTGTCATCGACAAGAAGACTACAGCGACTTCAAGGAACTCAGTTGTCTAAGGACAATTTGATCGCAAAGCTTGAAATGACTAGGTTGGGAGGAAAAGCTGTTACAGCCCTGGTGCACACAAGAACTGGTGCACATCCTGTGACATTCAGGAAGCACAAACTCGTCTGTGGCTTTCACAGTTTACACCCAGCGGAGACTTTAACAGTGAAAGGCGTTGTGAGGAAGTGATGGGGCTTGCTGACTCTCTCTCAGTCAAACAGGTTCACACAGAAGCAGAGGTGGAGACAAGAGAGGAGGCAGCTACTCTGGGTATTTTTAACTGTGAAATATAAATGAAATAAAAATAAATACAAATAAAAACAGGAGAAGCAGACTTGACCATGGTAAAGTCCATATTTAGCTATAATCAGTGATCATTTCCACTGATAACTGCTGCACAAGAGTTATTTCAGAAAATCTGTTGCTGTTTGGGACACGTTATCATTGTGACACAAATCCATTATAATGGAAAGAGGGTTTAGAGACATGAGTTATAAGATAGTAACTCCAGATTGAAGCAACACATCAGCTTTAAAAATAATAATAATAAATAATAAAGTGAATATCTGCACTTCCTTTTCTTTTTTTCTCTTGTATTCCTGTTTTTTATTTTAGTCGGTTTGAATTTATTTGATGTTTATCCTTTTCATAGCTTGTGTGCACTGCCCTTTGAGCTGCATGCTGCTGCAACACTGCACTGTAAATGCAAACATGGTATTTAATTAAAAATAGTAAATTGACTTAAATCAGCTTTTATCAAATTGCTATTAACACTCGCTTTTAGTAAGTTACGTGTAATTTGTGGTTGAAAAATCTCATCAGCTCAGTCTACTTGAGCTGGGTTCACTTAGAAAAAGTACGTTTTTGATAATTGTGCTTTTTTTCTATGGATTTGAAAACTTTTTTCGACTTGTGGGCATGCGCAGACCCGTCCTCTCTGCACTTGACGATACATGTCAACAACATGCCCGCCGCAACGGACGCGGTGGAGCTGGACCTAATTGCTGCAACGGCACTCGTGATAATTATTTTCAGCATTCTTGTGCTTGGCACACTCATTTGGTGAGTAATAGTCTACCTTTGTTTAGACCGTTTTGTTTCTGTAAGCGCCATATTTTTCGTGCTAGCTAGTAATGATGAGTGTAGTAATGTCGGTTAACGCTAGCTTAACTTATAATGTGACATAATGAAACTTGGTCAGTACTTTATTTTTTTTCAACCCACGAGTTGCTTGTTATTGAAAATAGGTAACATTGGAGACTTTTGTCACGTTAAAGTTGAGGAGAAACTTTAGCATAACGGTCGCGGGCGTGCTCGTCAAGTGCACCCGCACACCCGCTGCCTGAGTTGATTTTTTTATTTATTTGTCGAGTACTGACTTAAGATGAGAGACTGATCCCGGCGGTTTGTGAGTTTCCATGAACAGGAGGTCATTAACGTGGCAGAACATCAGAACAAGTCTGGATGTGTCATTTTATTTTAAGCTAGGCTATTAAGTTAGGAACGATGCTAACTTAGCTAACTTTAGCTACCAACAATAACAGTATGTGCTTGTCAAAGACATGGACTACCACTGTGTAGATGTACATTGTTGGAATGTTAACACCTCTGCCATCTCTCCATCCCTACCCACCCCTCTCTTTACTTTTTCAGGTGTTTGCTGAGTTTAATAGAATCGCCAGTAAGAATCTTGAGGGAGACTTCTTTGAGCCTCTGGACCAGTACGCCCGCGTTTCATCGAACTTTTCAAAACAACTGTTGGCCAGAAACTCAGTGAGCTGATGCAGCACATGAGCTGGATGGTAAGTAGGTTAATTTTGCTTTTGATCTATATGATAGTTCATCAATCAAATTCTAAATGAGATGATCCAGACCAACCTATTCTATTTCCTGTCTGACTTGTGCTTGTGCAAATTACTCTGTTAACTGGTCTTTTCTCTCTCTGTACTATTAGACACCAGACGTGACAGTACTTCGCTCTGTTGTCCTCAAAGGCATTCCCATTTTACTTGGTGATGACTCCAGTGAATTTTTCAAGACATGCTCTGTAAGTACTTGCTCATAAAAAAAGTTTGGTCTGCATTAATATAGAACTGTATCTGTGCTGACATAGAAGATGTAATTCTATCTGCACAATATACAATATACATTTTGTACAGTGATTGATGTACTTTGTATAGCATTTCCTCCACAGCTAATGTAAGAGGTATTTAAACAGCCAGTAAATAAAAATGAAATTTGCCACATAAACATTGTACACATTAATACATTTTAAATCTAAGGAGCAGGAGTCTAGGTTGAAAAGTCAGTGTCACTGTTCAAGAACATATGGACCTTGTGGACCATAGCTTTAGTTTAAACTATACCAAATTTATTTTGTTGGCTATATTACAGCACTTCAGTGTGAACACACATTTAAAATCATATTCTCTATCAAATGCTTTCAACACTAAAAATTAATATTTTAGAAGAGTACAAATTGCCATGCTGAAGAATGTGTGTGTCTTTGTAGGATACAGCAAGAGACGAGGCCCTAGAATGCATCACTGTTGGTGTGCTGACAGGTGTCAGTCAAGATAGTCCTCACGAGGGTCCAAGTTCAGTGGACCTCCAGCCCATCTCCACTGCCATCATTCTGGAGGGAGGTATTACCATGGATCGTATTAAAAACTTGCCTCAGGCAGTTTGTCTGTTACTTGGGCTTACATATGCTTTGCATTTGGATTGGTTGGTTTAAACCTTGGACTGATGCTCGCTTTGGGACACAAAAGGATTTGTTGTACTTTCAGTTTTGATCAGAAATGCAATGAATGTAATGAATAATGAATACCTTATTGTAAGGTTATTACATGAGTAATAAAATGTTTAATCTTCAGCCTAGATCTCTCAATGATGCAATTCTTATTTTTTTAATAAATGTTGTAATACAGCTGAATCAACCAGTGAGTGTTTTTTTAAGTATATGTGGTGTTTTTGATTTATTAGATATAACAGCTAAAATAGATAAGAAATGGGAGAGAGAGAAGAAGGACAAGGACCCTTTCAAGGAAATTGATTTGTTTAATTTAAGTGAACTTTATAAAAATGAGTGAGTAGTAAGTTGTAGGTATTTAGTAATTCTAAGTGGGGTTAAATTTATATCAAGCAGTCCACACAAAATGAAAAAATTAAGTTAACAGTAAGCATGGCTATTAAGTTACATGAACTTAATTTTTTCTTTTTAGTTGTACTACTCAATTTAGTACTGCACACTCAAAATAAACAAGCTTTTCTAACTCACTAATCTTAAGATTACTTTGCTTAATTTTTTTGAGGCAACGAGTTTGCATACTTTTTTTAAGTAAGGTCAACTAATTTGATTTTACAGTGTGCACGTCTTCCTCTTATTCTGCATTTGGTTCCAAGCACAGCCAAGTGTATCCTGCAGGCTTGAACGTATATTTTGGACTTATTATTCAGACTTCCTCCTCTTCAGTTTCACACATGACGCTCAGCAATCTGCTGCTCAACCCACGCCTTGGTCAGTGATCAGCGTCAGTTACGAGCAGACAGGCTCTGAGATAAACTGTGAACCAGAGGTACCTGAAACTAAATTCCTGGAAATTATTCAACCAACTGAACAGGAACATTCCCTCCTCACATTTTAACGACATGCTGCTGGAGGAAGGTAAGTCACTGCGTCTGTTAAACCTGTAGCTGGTGTTGGTGCAGACAGGAGGCTGGAATATGTAATAAATAATTTCATTTGAGTTATTAAATCGGGTTCAGATGTTGGTTTCAGAAATAACGGGACGGAGAAAAAGGCGCCAGTATGCGCTCACTTGCCAAAACATTAGGTACACCAGTGAATGCATTCTAATCTAAATAAATCTGAGGAGGTGATACATATTTTGGAACAAGCTACAATTTAATAGTTCTACAAATCAAACTAATAATAAATATTCGTATGAATGAGAGCAGCAAATCGACTGATCAAACTAATTATTTAAGTAAACAGAAAATATTCTCAAAAAATACACGTTATTAAATTCCAGGACGTTGTGATGGTGTTTTTCAACGTTTTATGGTGTTTTATAGATCAAATGCTTAATTAAAAACATAATATCATTGTCCAGAATTGTTGCAATTAAGCTACACTCACTGGCCAAAACATTAGGTACACCAGTGAATGCATTCTAATATAAGTCCTCCTTCATGACTGCTCTAATGTTCAGTTGATGTAGAAACAGCGTCAGAAAGGTGGTGATTCAATGGTGGGTGATAATTTTTGGAGGATGTAGTTTGTGTTGCTGTTAAACTGGATTGATTTGAGGAGATGATACATATTTATGAACAAGCTACAAACCAAAGCCTCCACAATGAAAATACATTTGAATCTACAGCCCTCTCAGTTATCTGAAACTAATGCTGAACACCAGAACCTCCATGGAGACAAGATTAAGTGCAAGGCTGTTTTCAGTAGTGTACCTAATAAACTGGCAAGTGTAATTGTATTAATTTTATTTCAATTCCCAATTCCTAATACAAACTAAGACTCTAACAGGAAGTAGCTAATTTAATACTACATTTTTACAGCAAAATTAAACCTTACATTCACAAACTTAAAATATGGGTATTATAAAAACCTCTGTTGGACTGTACCTAATGAACTGGCAAGTGAGTGCATATGTCCCCTCTGCCTTCCACAGAGACATAGAAAAAAAAGAGATTTAATTATATTAAATTATTTATTGCAGGTTGTGTTTACATGTTTTTCAATAATGGTGAGATGAAGAGAAAGTACCAGTTCCATATTAATATACACTCGTCAAAACATTAGGTACGGTAGTGAAAAACTACGGCCTCCACAATAAAAAACACAGTTGAATCCGTTATTAGAAACTAATGTAATGACATGTGACAGCAAACCTGTCCACGTGCTCAGAACTAGATTAAGACGTGACCGAGGTGAAAGGTTGTCTTTCATTTCAATGTTCTTCTTAATCTGATCACGGTTGGTTTTTATTCACCCTGGTGCCTGGAAAGCAATCACAACAACTAATACACTGCACTGTGGACAGACAGTGGATCCATATGAAACAGGTCAGCAGTCAGACGATCTCTTTCCAGGTATCTGTGCTGGTTTTAATACAAAACACCAAAAATAGAAATGAGCCCTGAACACAGAAAATAAACGGGATGTGAACCACGTGAAGATTTCTCCTGTAATCAGGTTTCATTTCTGGACTCGTTGGGTTTCTTGAAGGCGTTTATTTCATCCAGGTCTTTGGTTCTAATAGACTGTCAGGGAGTTGGGGTTTAAATGTGAGCATCTGTTGGTGTTGATCACCTGAAACTCATGAGTCTAGAGTCTGATAAAAACCTGATACTCACCTGTAGCTGATCCTGTTTTCAGCTTTGTTTTATTTGAACCTTCACAGACAGCTCATTCCTCTGCATTTACTCAAGGATATTGTGTCTACGTGTCACTTTTCATGTAAAGACACTTCCTGTGGTTGTTGCATTCACAACCCCCACTTCAACTAGCGTTAACTCTGGTGATAATGTAAAAGGCGTTGCCTGTAGTCATCATGGGGCTCTGTCCTTCTTAGTCTCTTTCCTGTCTCATATTTCTGTTCCTGTTTCAGAGTTTAAAGTAAACCAGAATTTTAACTGACAGTTTTTACACAATGCTCCGGGATACTACTTCACTTTAACTCAGTTTAAACCAATTCACTAATTTATCTGCCTCTTATTCGTAGGATTTACTCTGAACTTATCCTGAGTGGAGTATTGATGTGGTTTCCCTACAGCAGGTGTTGTTAACGTTGATGTCTGTGTTCCCAGCGTGTCTACATACAGTGGATAGAAAATGTCTACTCACCCCTGTTTAATGCCAGGCTTTTGTGATGTAAACCTCTAATGTGACCTATGACCTGTACAACTCAATTGGAAAAAAAAAAAGAAATATTTTAGGAGGAGGAGGGTAGTAAAAATGTGGTTGCATTAAACTGATCCTTTGTTGAAACACCTTTTGATTTTTGCGGGGTTGTAGGAATCTATCAACATGGCACAGCTTGACTTGACTCTTCTTTCGCTCCAAATCTCTCTGTTAATCAACCTCAGTACTGATCAAAACTATCAAGATTTTAACCCCTTGATGCCTGAATTGATTTTTCAATTATATAAAGAAATTACTTATTTGTGTTTTTGCTCTCAAGCTGATGCTAAATTAAGTGGAGATTGCTATTTTGTCTATAGTACATAGTGTAGATATAATTTTACGTATGATGCAAATTAGACATGAATGGTAAAAATGATAAAACATTTATTGAAATTTCAAAACTGATATGTATAAATACATTACAATTTCAAATTACACATTATACACTATAACACCAACTGTTATAATTTACGAGAAGCTAGTGCTTGCAGAAGGTTCCTATGTATGTATTGAATGTGCACAAACCGGCATTGGAGGAATACATACTTTATCTTGGCTGCAGTTTGAGTGGAAGCGGTGTGTTGTGAATTTGTGACAATGGGCGTCAAGGGGTTAACCCTTTAAGTGCCAATTTAAAAGATGAAGTGACTGATTTTGGGAGGGGGAAAACACAAAATGACATATTTTCAATATAAAAAATGATCAGAGACAGGAGATTTTTTTACCTGTTATCACAGTCTTGGATATGTCAAAGATTAGTAACATCACTGACTTTTATGCATATTTAGTTTTTGAGCAGCATCAGATTTTCATTAAAACTCCCTCACATGCTGTTAGTGGCTGTTATTGCCCCACTGACTCCTATTATAACCCAATTTTTTGAATGCAAAGACACGACAGTAATAATGCATTTTACAATCCTGATGATTTCCCCTGTTCAGAAGGGCTCAAGTTTGGCAGTTTTACTGTTGACCACTGCTGCTGGCTCTGGCTCTGGCTCTGGCGAGGCAGCCGGGGAGCTTTCCCTGGTTCCTGGAGGGTTAGAACTGGGGTGCATGTTTTTTTTTTTGTTTTTTTTTTGGCTATATCAAGGTCAGTGCACCAAGGTCACACACATAATTTAAGCTCACACTTCTGAAGTCACATAACCTCTATTTTAACCCTGTTAATAATAGTAATAATAATAATATGCTCATAAACTCCATATATCAAATACAGAAACTAAGCTTTTTATACAACAGGCCTAAATGGCGCAATTTAGTGGTCAACAGTAAACCTTGACAAATTGAGCCCTTCTGAACAGGGGAAATCACCAGGATTGTAAAATGCATTGTTATTTAGTGTTTTGTCTGTGCATTCAAATAATGTGGTTATAATGGGAGTCAATGGGGCAAAAACATGTACAACACAGTCAGGACTTGCCTTAAACTCCTGCAGCTTTCCTGAGTTTTCTTGTCATCTTTTCATCAATTTTCCAGGGACGTCCAGTTCTTGGTATTGCCACTGTTGTGCTATATTTTCTCCACTGTCTTCACTGTGTTCCATGATAAATCTAATGCCTTTCTAATTATTCGGTACCCCTCTCCTGACTGATACCTTCTAACAGCGAGATCCCTCTGATGCTTCTGAAAAGTCTACTAGTCTAGAACTGCTGCACTTTATTTGGGGTTAATCAGAATTCATCTGAATTAATTCTGAACACAGCCACATCCCCAGCTATAAGATGGTGTACACACTTATGCAAATACATTATTTTATTTTTTTATTTTTACTACCCTCCTCCTAAAATATTGGTCTTATTTTTTTACATGACAGAAAGATGGCATTTAACAGGAGTGTGGAGACTTTTTCCATCCACTGTATGTCAATGTCAGTTTGTTGTAAAGCTCATTTACAGGTAGAGATTAGGAAGTAACTATACCGACCTAAACACTTGCTTCCTGTTTCTAATCTCCCTTCAGCAAACAGACTCGATGTAAAGATTAACTGATGTGCTAGACGTCAGGTTTTCTATTTAATGTGAATCTAACAGGAAGTCATGTATAGAAACATCTTGTCATCCCACAGAGCAAAGGTTGAGACTGTAAAGCTTCACCATACAAACTGAGATATTAATTCATTGTTTGGTCTCCTGATGTGACTCTAATCTCCATTATTATTTTTAATATTTGTCTTAGAGTGATAGCAGTGAGGTGAATACACTGTTGAAAGTAAATAGATGAGACTGGTTGAAGCAGATAGAGAAACATAATGAAAGGAGGTCTGCAGCACCAACATCAAGCCGCTGCATTTATGCTGTCATCGTCATTTTTTGAATGCTTTACATTTTATTTTTGAAATGTAATCCTGTTCAGTGTGTTGGTTATTTTTCTTTCTGAGACTGCAGCTTCTGAAAGGAAACGACCCTAGGTTGATAGTTAACACTCAACAAACACAGAGAGCAGAGAGTTTAGCTGGAAACTAACGCTGCACAACCAGAACACATTTAAATCTTGCTTTTAATCAGTTTAGTTCTTCTTGAGTCTGAAGCAGCTTCCTGTAACTTTTCCTCCACCATGTCTGTGTGTTCTGTAGCAGAGAGAAACGTTAGAGGAAGAATATCTGACCAAAAACAGCAGCAGTTGGACAGAGCATGTCCACGATGAAGGACAAGCATCAGCTGACTCCTGGGCTGAAGAGATTTAAACAGATGTGGATCATTACTGTCATCTTGGTCCTCTATCTCCTCTTCCTCTGGTCCTACTGGTGGGTGAATGTAATAGATCTGCTTCAGTAGTCAAACACTTGATCTGATAATAAAGAATATGTTTCTTTTCTGTCAGCACTCTGCAGCTGAAGATAAACACTAATTGTGTTCTGAATGTCTCTGACAGGAAGCATGAAATGCAGCGACCTCTGAGGTCACACTATTCATTTTATTCTGGCCAACAATTTCCTGTTGAACTCAACACCTTCTTTGCAGCATTACCAGGGAGGTGGTCTTCTTGTCCCTTCAGTTGGTGCATGATAGTTCATGATACAGATGTTTAAAAACTCTGAGGAACATCTTGCATAAACCTCCCTATAGTGCTGATCTAAAACTATCCCCTGATCTGTAGACGACTCTTTTTAATCTGAATTTTCAAAATACTCTTTAATATTTTGGCAAAATATATATACATATTTTTTTCATCATTACGAAGGGAAAATAAATTCAGCATCATCACATACCACCATTTGGTAAACCTTTGATGGTGTTGAAGCTCGTCTTCTAAAATGGTCCTGTGGGGAGATCATTTACAGCCGTTCCTGTGTGGAAATAATAGTTGACGTTAACGTAGATGAAGATCTGGAGTTTACACCTGTGTGTTTTAGCATCAATGTGACCAATATTTTTGCAGGTGTTTAGTTACAGTTCATGGATGAAGATTTATTCCAGCATACTGTATTATATCTGCGCCACTGTGACAAAAAAGTTACAAGCAGTATGTGAGGTTTGCCTGGTCTAGTCTAGGTGGGTGCTACATGTCTAAGTAACATCCACACCAATGAATGCCAGGTCCAGAAGTTTCCCTGCAGAACACTGACTTGTCACAAGATGGTCAATGTTATTGACTTCTCCTGTCAGTGGTCATAATGTTGTGGCTATTTCTTTACAGAAATGATCATATTTAATTCAATAAATTCTTACCAAGCATCAATCAGCCTTTGAGCTTCACTGCTCAGAAACTGTGAATGAGACAAACAGCTGATGTGGATGGAAGCTTCAGGTCTTTAACAACTTGTTCTTGTTTATTTAATAGAAAACACACTTTAATAATAGAGAACCGGAGAAAATGTTTCATGATCAGCCTCCTTCTTTCTTTTGAATTCTTCTCCACACAAATGACTTCACCTGAATCATTTCTTTGACTCTGCAGGTTCAAGATTAGCCCAGAGATCTTCAAGCCTCCAGTCCCATCGCCCTACAGATTTTGTCCACGAGCACAAACAGGTAAGAGATTTTTTGTATGTTAAAAACAACAGGAAGTTGGTATTTACATCAAACACTTTGGGTTAATAATTCCAACCATGTGCCCCTTGATCTTTATTATCAATATGCAGCCAGATAAGAAGAAGTTTTTATTCTCAAAAACAATCATTGTACCGTAAATGTCAGTATAAATGTTTAGCTCTGTGGAGAAATGTGCTGCTTTTGTCAACTCCATTTCTCACTCATGCAGTTCATCGGGATCAAGAGTCGCCTTTCGTGCCGGTCACCGGGACGAAGACGCTGCTGATATCAGCTCATCTGGAGCGCCGCACAGAACAGAAGGAGGTCAGTGAAGGAAGCGGCAGTTTCTCTCCATTTGGTGGCAATAATGCACGTGGGTTCAGTGTCCACAGGGATCACAGTATGTCACACATGTGGAAATATTTTTGAAACATCTACTGTGGTTTTGCAAGATAAACACATTTCGTTTGTGCACAAATATAAGGGATATTGTTGTCATAGCATCATTCAATCATAAATTATTGCTATCAGAAGTAACTCAGGAACCATCAGATGAACTTCATTTATGGTTTCCGCTAGCTTTATCTCTTGTTATTAATAAGCATCTCCAACGAAGTATATTCCGTGGCCCCCTGTAGACATAATGTCACGCAACTTGATGGGCATCTACACAATATTTTACAGATTGTGTATGCCAAATTTCCTGAAGTTAGCTATTGCAGTTTTTGAGATATTGAATTGTTGCTTTTGTAGCGCCCCCTAGAGACCAAGGGTCACAAATATTGGGCTGCTTGTACAGAATCATATTATTATCAATGCCATGAAGTTTGATTAAGTTTGGGTATATACTTCACAAAATATTAGGTTTGGAGTTATACTGTGCCATGCCATAAAAATGAATTAGCGATTAACTTTGTAATCAATAACCCTGCTAAAGTTCTTTAGAGAATTTTTCATTATCTTTGTCCATAAATGATACATGCCAAGTTTGGTGAGAATTGGATGAACCGGCTAGGAGGAGCTGATTTTGCTCTGAGGTGCATTTTTTTCAAAAAGGCAGAAAAAAAAAATGGCAGGCGGAAATGGGCGTGGCCTAGTCCATTAGAACCAGTGCTATGTAAGGAATCAGAGGCAATGTGAGGCTTATTTTAGCGCCACCTAGCTGTAGGCATGTGTATTGACACCATGGCAAAGTGACATGCTAGGACTTCGACCAAGTTACCAGGTTTGATGCCTTTGGCCTTTGCAGTTTGTCCTGAGCAGACACATTTTAGGGGAAAAGAAGAAACCGAAGGCGAAGAAGAAGAAGAAAAATCACAACAAAATCAATAGGGATCCTGCAACGTCGTTGCATTACTGTAATTACCTTCCTCCTTCTTCTTGTTGCAGGTTAATGTTATTGCGGTGGTGAAACGGAGCGAGGAGGTAGACTATCGCTGCCTCTTCTGTTGTCAAGGGAGGCTCCACATCTATAAAGGTGTCTGCAACATAAACAGAGATCACTTTGGCTTCGCCTATGGGACGGCATCCATCATGTGTCCTGTCCCGTTATTCTGTGAGACACCGTTTGGGATTGCTGTGACCTCTGCTACAGACTACAATGAAGGTATGGAAGGAGCTCCTTGTGGCAGGTTTTATTCCATGCTATGTTATAGATCCTAAAAAATATATAAAAACCAACTGAAAAAAGCTCATCCAAGAAGCTATTTCAAAGAAACGTATACATCCAGTTGTCTCAGCTTGTTTTTTGGATATACCAAGACCTGGATATTATATTATATTATATTATATTATATTATATTATATTATATTATATTGTATTATATTGTATTATATTATATTATATTATATTTGAATGGATAGCAAGCCCTCAGGTTCAGATGAAGCACACTTAAAGACTTGTGACTTCCTGTTTCCTCTTAGATGAACATCACAAAGTGTTTTTGGAGGTGAAGCACCAGAAGAATGACGGTCACTCTTTTCCTTACAACTTCACTGTCTGCCTTTCCACCATGTTTGATTTCACCAACGTGCTGCAGGTAAACGCCTCGTCACATTTCATTATTTCACTAAAAGACAAAGAAACAAAAAAAAAAACGTGCAGAATGAAAAAAAAATGCAAAAGTATATAACTGGGTGGACTAAGAGAAAATCATCTGGCTCCTTGTGTTCTCTGGCTTTAATATCTAGCAGACAATATTTCCTCCTGTGTTTCTTGTAACTATAAAAATGGAGAAACCAAGAGTTGTCGTGCATGCTGACGCTTCCATTTTGGTTTCCTCTAAATGTGTTTTTTACTGTAGCTGGTCCAGAGTTTGGAGATGCTGCAGTTACTGGGGGTGAACAGAGTTGTCATCTATAAGACCAACTGCAGCCCTGAAACACAACGCATACTGGACTACTACACACACAAAGGTGGAGTTTGGTGTTTTTTTTACATATATGTGTCTATCTTCAGAAGTTGCAGTAGAAATACACTGCCTTGCCAAACAAAAGTTCTCCACCTGGATTTAACTAAGCAAATACAGTCAGGTGCTTAAATATTGGGACATCGATACAATTCTAATCTTTTTGGCTCTATACAGCACCACAGTGGATTTGAAATAAAACGAACAAGATGTGCTTTAACTCCAGACTTTCAGCTTTAATTTGAGGGTATTTACATCCAAATCAGGTAAACGGTGTAGGAATTACAACAGTTTGTATATGTGCCTCCCACTTTTTAAGGGACCAAATGTAATGGGACAATTGGCTGCTCAGCTGTTACATGGCCAGGTGTGTGTTATTCCCTCATTATCCCACTTACAAGGAGCAGATAAAAGGTCTCGAGTTCATTTCAAGTGTGCTTTGGAATCTGTTGCTGCCAACTCTCAATATGAGATCCAAAGAGCTGTCACCATCAGTGAAGCAAGCCATCATTAGGCTGAAAAATCAAAGCAAACCCATCAGAGAGATAGCAAAAACATTAGGTGTGGCCAAATCAACTGTTTGGAACATTCTTAAAAAGAAAGGACTGGTGAGCCCAGCAACACCAAAAGACCTGGAAGACCACGGAAAACAACTGTGGTGGATGACTTAAGAATTCTTTCCCTGGTGAAGAAAACACCCTTCACAACAGTTGGCCAGATCAAGAACACTCTCCAGGAGGTAGGTGTATGTGTGTCAAAGTCAACAATCAAGAGAATAATTCACCAGAGTGAATACAGAGGGTTCACCACAAGATGTAAACCATTGGTGAGCCTCAAAAACAGGAAGGCCAGATTAGAGTTTGCCAAACAACATCTAAAAAAGCCTTCACAGTTCTGGAACAACATCCTGTGGACAGATGAGACAAAGATCAACTTGTACCAGAGTGATGGGAAGAGAAGAGTATGGAGAAGGAAAGGAACTGCTCATGATCCAAAGCATACCACCTCATCAGTGAAGCATGGTGGTGGTAGTGTCATGGCGTGGGCATGTATGGCTGCCAATGGAACTGGTTCATTTGTATTTATTGATGATGTGACTGCTGACAAAAGCAGCAGGAGGAATTCTGAAGTGTTTCGGGCAATATTATCTGCTCATATTCTGCCAGATGCTTCAGAACTCATTGGACGGCACTTCACAGTGCAGATGGACAATGACCTGAAGCATACTGTGAAAGCAACCAAAGAGTTTTTTAAGGCAAAAAAGTGGAATGTTATGCAATGGCCAAGTCAATCACCTGACCTGAATCCGATTGAGCATGCATTTCACTTGCTGAAGACAAAACTGAAGGGAAAATGCCCCAAGAACAAGCAGGAACTGAAGACAGTTGCAGTCGAGGCCTGGCAGAGCATCACCAGAGATGAAACCCAGCGTCTGGCGATGTCTGTGCGTTCCAGACTTCAGGCTGTAATTGACTGCAAAGGAACCAAGTATTAAAATTTATTGTGATTATCATTATGATTGTTAATGTGTCCCATTACTTTTGGTCCCTTAAAAAGTGGGAGGCACATATACAAACTGTTGTAATTCCTACACTGTTGACCTGATGTGGATGTAAATACCCTCAAATTAAAGCTGAAAGTCTGCAGTTAAAGCACATCTTGTTCGTTTCATTTCAAATCCATTGTGGTGTATAGAGCCAAAAAGATTAGAATTGTATCGATGTCCCAATATTTATGGACCTGACTGTAGGCAGGAGCCTCCTATTGGATAATTACTGCATGGGTGATTATCTTTCAGCTGACAACAAGTTATTTAACCCCAACTGATGCAATGAGTAGCTTCTCATTTCTTAAACAACCATGTCTGAAGACACATCCTGTGGTCATGGAAAAGATGTTAGTCTGTTTGAGAAGGGTCAAATCATTGGTATGCATCAAGCAGAGAAAACATCTAAGGAGATTGTAGAAACTACTAAAACTGGGTTAAGAACTGTCCAACGCATTATTAAAAACTGGAAGGATAGTGGAGAACCATCGTCTTCCAGGAAGAAATGTGGTCAGAATAAAATCCTGATTGATGGTGATCAGTGATCACTTAAACGTTTGGTGAAATCAAATGGAAGACAAACACCAGTAGAACTCAGGGCTATGTTTAAAGCATTTTTTCTCTCCTAATATGTTGAAAGTAAGAACATTTCCACACATACAATGTGAAGGGAACTCAAGGGATTGGAACTGAACAGCTGTGTAGCCTTAAGAAAACCACTAATCAGTGAGGTGGACTGGCAACTACAGCCATGGAATAGACTGGTGACCAGTCCAGGGTGTACCCCGCCTCTCACCCAATGATAACCCTAACCCTAACCCTAACACGTTGGATTTCCTCTGAATTTTAAGATTTTTATTTGTAGAACCCAAAAGTCAAAACTAACAGTGCAACAAAGACTAACACTACCTTGCTGTGCTTCTAATGTCTCCCTCTCAGGACTGGTGGAGGTGATCCCTTGGTCTATGTCCAGATATTTGAATGTGTCTCGCAGCCATATTCCTGAACTCAGTCCAGGTGACATCCACTACTTTGGTCAGATTCCTGCTCTCAATGACTGCGTGTACAGGTACATGTACCGGTCCAGATACGTGGCCCTGCACGACATGGACGAGCTCATACTGCCCCAGTCAGTCAACAGGTAGCACCTTTCTTTATGATGTTAATGAGTTTTTGAGTTTTTACAGTGAAGTGATTGTATGATGTACAGACTCAGAGTGATGCTTCAGATCTGGCAGTCAAAGTTATGGTGTGGTTTGTGTCAGTTTATTTAGCTGCCTCTCAAAAAGCCCAGTGTGCACTGATTGGTCAGTTACAATTCCCTGAAGAGGCACCTCCCAGGGAGAGAAGGAAGTGGGAGGGACATAAAAATATCAGAATGACTCTGATTGGCTGCAAAATGAGTACACACCCCTGAGTGCAAGATGAGTTGACAGCATTTAATAGTTACAAACTCTAACACACCATTACACACTCAACGTACTTAGAGTGAGTCATGGTGCATAATGAAGGCTTTATCATTTGCTGATACACTGCTTTAAATATGAAAAAAAAATGTTTTTTTTTAAATCCTTCTCTTACAAGCTGGTTGGAGCTGTTGCCACTGCTGGAGAAGAAATACGGTGCAGACAAGTGTTACAAGTTTGAGAATAACGAATTTCCGATCATGCGGGCTCCTCCACCGCCCCAAACCCTGTCCCTGCAGGAGCGCTGGAAGAATGTGAGGGGGGTGAACATCTTCTCCCACCTGTACCAACAACCCAAAGCAAAGACTCAGTACAGTAACTTCAAGATCATCGTCAACCCCCGAGCTGTGTTCTCAGCGACCGTCCACGGACTACTGAGCTCACAGAAGGGCTGCGCTTGGGTCGACAGGAACATAGCGAGAATGTACCACACCAGGTAGACTGACGCTGGAGTGTTTCTTATTCAGATCATATGTGTGGCTGCACTGTTTTGTGTTCAGACTGTGAGTCAGGTCCTTCACGTTACAGGATAAGACAGCAACAACAAAAAATATAATTATATGGTGTTTAGACCAAGATAGAAACTTAGCTTTTAGTTTTACGGAGGGACAAATTTTTCTTACCACTAATATTTCAGTTCTCGCTTTTTTCTCTTTTTTCTCTCCTAATATGCTGTTTTCTCATGAATATGCAATCAAATTGAAATACTCTACACAGATACAGATTTCTCTCACACTCAGGAAGACATACAATGATCAGCCACAACATTATGACCACCACCACCACCAGGAGAAGTAAATAACATTGACCATCTTGTGACAGTTCAATGTTCTGCTGGGAAACTTCTGGACCTGGCATTCATTGGTGTGGATGTTACTTAGACATGTAGCACCCACCTAGACCAGACCAGGCACCCCCACCCCATAGCAATGACACTCCTTGATGGCAGCAGCCATCCCCAGCAGGATGCAGCCTGACACAGACACACACACAAAAACACTTTAGGAACAACTAAAAAAAAAACATGAAGAACAGCACAAGGTGTTGACCTGGCCTCCAAATCCCAAACTGATCAAGTATCTGTGGGATGATCCACAGAGGCCCCTCCCCTCAAAGCGGATGACGGCAACGGACAAAGGAGCTATTTTGAAGCATGCCTTTTAATTTTTGGGTTTGGATGCCTACCATTAGTTTGTAAAGAGCAGCTCAGCTTGTTTTTTTATGCACTTTATGCCCTAAACACGTGTTCTTAGCGGTCAGGCATCTGGCTGCAGACGTAGAATAACTGTTCTCTGCTTCCTGTCTTTGCAGAGTTCAAAGCGAGCCGACACATGACAAACTGATTTATGACGGCAGACTGCTGAACTTCACTGAGAAACTCGTGCCGGCTGTTGATACTGTGCTGAGAGACACTGAACTTCTACCAAAGGACAACATGCAATAGCCTTGGTTCATGGTTTTAGACACAACTAAGTACTCATACTTGAATAATATATATTTTTTTTTTATTGTTCCCATTTAACCTTAAAATGACTTTAAATTATTTCACTTCCTCTGAACAAGTGACACTGAGTCCTGTAAAACCTCCACATTTTAAAATAACCAAAACTTATTGACTGTTAACTTTTTAAGTAATGAGGAGGAAGAGGTTGGAGATTTTTTTGCCTTCTGTGGTTAAAGTTCAGCATTTGTTCAGAAAAAACATCAGCATCTGGAGTCTCTCACTGCAAAAATAGAAATGCAAAATAATCCAAGTCTCTGTAGAACAAAGTGAAAGGGATTCTTCTTCAAACTCTCAAGATTATCAGGCTTTTTTTAATGTAAATGACAATCTAATGCACTCCATTGTCACAGATGTAAGGGATGATGCTCAGAGAGGACAGGACACCTCAAAGGGCATCATCATACTTATACTGTGGTCAATGTACACTGCCTGGCCAATAAAAAAGGTTGGACCTCCTTTAGCTTTGATTACAGCATTCATTCTCTGTATCATTGTTTCAATAATCTTCTCCAATGTCACCAGATTTATTTCCATCCAGTGTTTCATTCATTTTTCACCAAGATCTTGTATTGATGATGGGAGAGTCTGACCACTGCACAAAGCCTTCTCCAGCACATCCCAAAGATTCTCAATGGGGTTAAGGTCTGGACTCTGAGGTGGCCAATCCATGTGTATCAGTATATTCAGGTAGTAAGCTGACCTCATTCTTTGGACACATAATGTTGCTGAACCTAGACCTGAGCAACTGCAGCAACCCCAGATCATAGCACTGCCCCCACAGGCTTGTACAGTAGACACTAGGCATGATGGGTGCATCACTTCATCTGCCTCTCTTCTTACCCTGATGGTTCTCCACTATCCTTCCAGTTTTTAATAATGCGTTGGACAGTTCTTAACCCAGTTTTAGTAGTTTCTACAATCTCCTTAGATGATTTCTCTTTGTTATGACCCAGGGTCATAATTTAGTATTTCTTTTGGTCGTGATGTGTTGTTCTGTGCTGTTGTTCCTCTCTGCCTGAGGGTGTTGGTGTTACCACTCTTAAAGATTCTTTCTCCAGGTGCTGTTCCTTCTTGCCTGAGGGTGGTGCTACCACCATTGGTTTCTCTCCGGCTGCTGAATGGATGAATGGACGGATGGAGCTGCTATAAGCCATTCGCCCACTTCTCTTCACCCTACTCCCAACTGCACCAGGCTCGGTTGTACTACGTTGTGTCATGTTGCATTTGTAATGTTTGATGAGACTTTACTTTAGCAGTCCAGGTAGTAGTAGGGGTGAGTAGCTCTTTTTGTTTATCTCCTTTTTCTCCTGTTTATTTTATAGGGAGTCAGGTTAGAAACCTGTAATTTGTTTTCTTTGTTTTTTGGCTAGGTAAGTTAGTTTTGGGTCAGATTGTTTTGTTTGTTGTTTTGGGCCATGCTCACCCTGAAGCTAAATGCTACCATTGTTTTCAATAAATGATCTTTTGTTGGACTGTAGCTTTGTGGCCATATTCATCCTTGGGAGTGGGGAAAGAGGGGAGCATCCTTCCTTTTCTTGTTGCATTCGGTTCAACTAGGCCGGACGTAACATCTGCTTGATGCATGCCAATGATTTGACCCTTCTCAAACAGACTAACATCTTTTCCACGACCACAGGATGTGTCTTTAGACATGGTTGTTGAAGAAATGAGAAGCTACTCATTGCATCAGTTGGGGTTAAATAACTTGTTGTCAGCTGAAAGATAATCACCCATGCAGTAATTATCCAATAGGAGGCTCCTACCTATTTGATTAGTTAAATCCTGGTGGAGACTTTTTTTTTTGACGAGGTGGTGTATATTCTGATTATGCATGAAATGTTGAGTTTAAAATAATGACAAAAATAAAATATAAATTAGATTTTTCTACTAAACAAAGTTGTTGTTTTTTCCATCCAGGTCTTGAGCTTTAACTGACTGCTGGGAGAGTTGGGTTTTTTATTAGGAACATCTGTAGCTTCTCATTTCTATGAAGCCCATACTACCTTGACATGTCAGTCCTGAAATACAACTAAAGTACTACTGCAATGTCAAGTTATTAGCTGCTACCCTATCCCGTCTAACAACACGATGTGGAGTACTATTAAATGCTACTGATGGTGCTGAGGTGCTGCCTGTTTTTATACAGGCTATACATATCTGCAGCTCACAGTCTGCAGCACATGAGCTGTTTGTTCTCAGCAGATGGATTCAGGTCAAGAATATAGTTTTATTACTTCTACTGACGTCATCAGAGACTAGTCTGTGTCCAGTCGACTTTCATCACAGAACAGTTGAAGTTGGAGCATCCTCTAGTGCTCATACAGTCATGAACAGAGCTCACCTCTGTGACTAACACTTGTTCAGTAGGTTTAGTTTCCTGGAATCTTTCCTCCTGTTCCTGTCGATCTTGGGAGACAAAATCCACTTGTCCCGCACAAATATTCCAACTCTCATCAGAAGTCACTGAGGGCTTAAAGCTGTAAATCAAATCACCTGTGGCCAGTTTATTAGGTACACTAAGACAAACGCAGCTCAACAGCTTTTGAATAAATCTCCCTGGCCTGAAGTTGAAGCTCCTTTCTGTTATTTTGCAGAGACTCAGGGACTCACTTTCACTCTAAGCATCTTACATGAAGAGTGTGTGTGTAGCTCCCTCTGCAGGTCAACATGAAGCACTGCAAGCATCAGGATAAAAAGAAAAATGACAGCCCAGCTTCTTTATTAATGATTTGTCTTTGTTCTTTGCTCTAAGAACAAATTTATCTCATATTATTAATTATAAAAAAGATTTACACTTAAATCTAAAGTTAAGTTTAACTGCCAAAAGCACATCACTGGTTTCTTTTCTGTTGGTTTTACTGGTTTTATTTAAGCAGAGTCCATTTCTCTCTGTTAAATAAGGATGCAGACACAGAATCATTTTCTTCGCCTGAGATGAGCTAACGGTTCAAAAGTCGTCACAGTAATGCTTTAACCCCTCTGAGCCGGTGTTGCCAAGTCTATTGGTAGTCGTGGGTCGCGGTCGCTTTGGGCTTGTTTCTGAAGTGTAATTGTTTATGTGGGCCTGTCCCCAGCTCCATAATAAGTTGTCAAGCAGATATTTTCTATATGTTATTTAAACGTAGAGGTTTGTCTTGCCTGCAGCAGAGTTTTTCCCCACCCGCATCCTGCTTCTATTGGCTCTGATCCATCGAGTAGCCTACTGGCCAATCAGAGGCAGAGCAGTTTTATTTTTTCTGGTTAGGAAAATGCCCGGGACAAGGAGGGCGAATAACGGGAAGAAATATAAGAGAAAGTGAAAGTTCCTGATGCTCGGGTTTAGAGGTGGGGGCGGGGAGGGGGGTTACAGTTTTGCAAAACTGCGCAGTTTACTAATCTGCCCACATGAATGCGAATTGACTATCTGTACCCACAGTTTAAAATCCGTCCCCACGGATTGTAAAACCCTGCACTCAGTTTATTTGTTTTTTTCTCCTGGGAGGGCTCCGTGGAAAAAAAGTCGCGTGTTCTGGGCTTGTTTTCACAGACCTGGTTGATCTGACTTCACTGCTCTGCCACAAAGAGGAAGTCACACCCTATAACGGGAAATTATGCAATACATCTCGAAACATGTCCAGAAAAGGATCACTGTTTAGGCATAGCAAGTCGACTTCATCTCAGAATAGAGACAAAAAATAATAATAATAATCCAGAAAACAATCAAACAAAGGACACGTATGGATTATTGAAGATGTTTCATCCAAATAGTTTGTTCAGTTGTAAAAGGCTGGTGGAGAGTCGAAATGGAATTTTCAACTTGTTTTTTTGGGGGGGGTTGGATATACCATGAACTGAATGACTGAGAGACTTCACAGACATATTTAACGGCAGGAAAGAGGCTTTTAAAAGCAACTATTTTTCACCCGACTCACAGTGTCAGGCAACGTGTCACGGCGGACGTCAGTGCATCGATAAGAAGACTACAGCGACTTCAAGGAACTCAGTTGTCTAAGGACAATTTGAATGCAACACTTGAAACTACTATCTTGGGAGGAAAAGCTGTTACAGCCCTGACGCAGATAAGAACTATGTACCTCCGACTTCCTGTGGCTCAGAACATTTAGAAACTACAAACTCGTCTGTGACTTTGACTGAAGAAGAGTTTACGACCAGTGAAGACTTTAACAGTGAAAGGCGTTGTGAGGACCCGTCAGGCTGCAGAGGAGTGAGTAATTAAATCTATTTCAAAAAGGTTTATGTTAAACGTTGACTAAAACAACATGGTCAGAGCCAGGAAACAGGAACCCCCCCATCTCCCACATGTGAACTTTTCCACCTGAACATTATTGTTTGTGAACGACTGCATCCATTTTGAAACGTGTCTCTGAAGTTTTCCTCCTGTCCCTCAAACTCAGACGGACGGCCGTCTGAGCTTTAATTTAATTTATTAAATCATCTTCAGGTGCTGGTTTCAGAAATAACGAGACGAAGAAAAAGGTGCCAGTATGCGCTCACTTGACAAAATGTTAGGTGAATGCGTTCTAAGTGAGTTGATGTTGGCGGTCTTTCAACAATTTAATAGTTCTACAAACTAAACTGATAATAAATATGAACTAGTACTAGTTCCGTATTAATATACACTCATCAAAACATTAGGTACAGTTGTGAAAAACTACAGCCACAATAATAAAAAAAAAAAAAAAAAACGCACAGTTGAATCCGTTATTAGAAACTAATGTAACGACGTGTAACAGGTTTGCTGTCACACGTCCACATGCTCAGAACTAGATTAAGACATGATCTGGGTGAAAGGTTGTCTTTCATTTCACTGTTCTTCTTTCTAGGTGTCTGTGCTGGTTTTAATACAGAACACCAAAAACAGAAATGAGCCCTGAACACAGAAAATAAACAGGATGTGAACCACGTGAAGATTTCTCCTGTAATCAGGTTTCATTTCTGGACTGGTTGGGTTTCTTGAAGGCGTTTATTTCATCCAGGTCTTTGGTTCTAATAGACTGTCAGGGAGTTGGGGTTTAAATGTGAGCATCTGTTGGTGTTGATCACCTGAAACTCATGAGTCTAGAGTCTGATAAAAACCTGACACTCACCTGTAGCTGATCCTGTTTTCAGCTTTGTTTTATTTGAACCTTCACACACAGTTCATTCCTCTGCATTTCCTCAAGGATATTATTTCTACGTGTCACTTTTCATGTGAAGAAACACTTCCTGTTGTTGTTCCATTCACAACCCTCACTTCAGCACTTTGCATGAACTTGCGTTAACTCTGGTGATAATGTAAAAGGCATTGCCCGTAGTCATCATGGGGCTCTGCACTTCTTAGTCTCTTTCCTGTCTCATATTTCTGTTCCTGGTTCAGAGTTTAAAATAAACCAGTATTTTAACTGAGAGTTTTTACACAATGCTCCAAGACGTTACTTCACTTTAACTCAGTTTAAACCAATTCACTAATTTATCTGCCTCTTATTCGTAGGATTTACTCTGAACTTATCCTGAGTGGAGTATTGATGTGGTTTCCCTACAGCAGGTGTTGTTAACGTTGATGTCGGCGTTCCCAGTGTGTCTACATACAGTGGATAGAAAACGTCCACTCACCCCTGTTTAATGCCAGGCTTTTGTGATGCAAAAAAATAAGACCAAAATCAATCATTTCAGAACTTTTTCCACCTTTAATGTGACCTATGACCTGTACAACTCAACTGAAAAAGAAAAATGAAATATTTTAGGAGGAGGGTAGTAAAAATAAAAAAAAATAAAATAATGTGGTTGCATTGAACTAATCCTTTGTTGAAACACCTTTTGATTTTTTTTGGGTAGCAGTCTATCAACATGGCTTTTGCTCCAGATCTCTCAGGCATCTCCTGTGCACAGCCCTCTTAAGATCACCCCACAGATTTTCAGTAGGATTCAGGTCTAGGTCCATCTGGGCTACTCCAAAACCTTAAACTTCTTCTGGTGTAGCCATTCTGTTGTTGATTTGGATCGATGCTTTAGGTCGCTGTCGTGCTAAAAGTTGAAGTTCCTCTTCATCTCCATCTTTCTAGTAGAAGCCTGAAGGTTTTGTGCCAACACTGACTGGTATTTGGAACTGTTCATAATCCCCTTCACCTTGACTCAGGCTCCAGTTCCTGATGAAGAAAAACAGTCCCAAAGCCTGATGCTGCCACCACCATGCTTCACTGTGGGTATGGTGTTCTTTGGGTGAAGTGCAGTGATGGTTTTGCACCAAATTTACACTGCCTGGACTAACAAAAAGTTGCCACCAAAAAATAAGTCCCACACACTAATATTTCCTTGGACCGCCTTTAACTTTGATTACAGCACACATTCTCTGTATCATTGTTTCTACAATCTTCTCCAATGTCACCAGATTTATTTCCATCTAGTGTTGCATTCATTTTTCACCAAGACTTTGTTTTGATGATGGGAGAGTCTGACCACTGCACAAAGCCTTCTCCAGCACATCCCAATTGGGTTAAGGTCTGGACTCTGTGGTGGACAATCCATGTGTTAAAATGATGTCTCATGCTCACTGAACCACTCTTTCACGATCTGAGCCCCATGAATCCTGGCATTGTCATCTTGGAATATGATCCATTGATGGAATAACCTGGTCATTCAGTATATTCAGGTAATCAGCTGACCTCATTCTTTGGACACATAATGTTGCTGAACCTAGACCTGAGCAACTGCAGCAACCCGAAATCATAGCACTGCCCCCACAGGCTTGTACAGTAGACACTAGGCATGATGGGTGCATCACTTCATCTGCCTCTCTTCTTACCCTGATGCTTCTCCACTATCCTTCCAGTTTTTAATAATGCGTTGGACAGTTCTTAACCCAGTTTTAGTAGTTACTACAATCTCCTTAGATGTTTTCTCTGCTTGATGCATGCCAATGATTTGACCCTTCTCAAACAGACTAACATCTTTTCCACGACCACAGGATGTGTCTTTTAGACATGGTTGTTTAAGAAATGAGAAGCTACTCATTGCATCAGTTGGGGTTAAATAACTTTTTGCCAGCTGAAAGATAATCACCCATGCAGTAATTATCCAACAGGAGGCTCCTACCTATTTGCTTAGTTAAATCCAGGAGGAGACGTTTTTTTTTGGCCAGGCAGTGTATCTTTTGGAGTTATGGCCAAGAAGGTCAACCTTGGTTTTAACACATTTTCATAATTTTAGGAGGATTGCTTGGATAGGAGAGCTTGGATTGATAAGAAAATGCTTCTGTCTTGCCTCTCTACCCCATAACCCAGACACATGAAGAATACAGGAGAGTGTTGTCACATCAACACAGTCAGGACTTGACATAAATTACTGCATCTTACCTGAGTCTTCTTGTCATCTTTTCATCAATTTTGCAGGGACGTCCAGTTCTTGGTATTGCCACTGTTGTGCCATATTTTCTCCACTGTCTTCACTGTGTTCCATGATAAATCTAATGCCTTTCTAATTATTCGGTACCCCTCTCCTGACTGATACCTTTTAACAGCGAGATCCCTGTGATGCTTCTGAAAAGTCTACTAGTCTAGAACTGCTGCACTTCATTTGGGGTTAATCA
Source organism: Chelon labrosus (assembly GCF_963514085.1). Classification (NCBI taxonomy): domain Eukaryota; kingdom Metazoa; phylum Chordata; class Actinopteri; order Mugiliformes; family Mugilidae; genus Chelon; species Chelon labrosus. Next base: position 27,862,692 of record NC_140346.1, on the reverse strand, counting down.
GAATTCATCTGAATTAATTCTGAACACAGCCACATCCCCAGCTATAAGACGGTGTACACACTTATGCAGCTACATTATTTTATTTTTTTATTTTTACTACCCTCCTCCTAAAATATTGGTCTTATTTTTTTACATGACAGAAAGATGGCATTTAACAGGAGTGTGGAGACTTTTTCCATCCACTGTATGTCAATGTCAGTTTGTTGTAAAGCTCATTTACAGGTAGAGATTAGGAAGTAGCTATACCGACCTAAACACTTGCTTCCTGTTTCTAATCTCCCTTCAGCAAACACACTCGATGTAAAGATTAACTGATGTGCTATACGTCAGGTTTTCTATTTAATGTGAATCTAACAGGAAGTCATATATAGAAACATCATGTCATCTCACAGAGCAAAGGTTGAGACTGTAAAGCTTCACTATTCAAACTGAGATATTAATTCATCTTAGAGTGATAGCAGTGAGGTGAATACACTGTTGGAAGTAAATAGATAATGCTGGTTGAAGCAGATGGAGAGACATAATGAAAGGAGGTCTGCAGCACCAACATCAAGCCGTCTGCTTCATTTATGCTGTCATCGTCATTTTTTGTATGCTTTAAATTTTATTTTTGAAATGTAATCCTGTTCAGTGTGTTGGTTATTTTTATTTCTGTGACTGCAGCTTCTGAAAGGAAACGACCCTAGGTTGATAGTTAACACTCAACAAACACAGAGAGCAAAGAGTTCAGCTGGAAACTAACCCTGCACAACCAGAACACATTTAAATCTTGCTGAATTTTTTATTTTAATCAGTTTAATTCTTCTTGAGTCTGAAGCAGCTTCCTTTAACTAACTTTTCCCCCACCATGTCTGTGTGTTCTGTGGCAGAGAGAAACGTTAGAGGAAGCATATCTGACCCCAAACAGCAGCAGGTGGATGGAGCACCCCCATGATGAAGGATAAGCATCAGCTGACACCTACGCCAAAGAGATTTAAATGGATGTTGATCATTGCTGTCATCTTGGTCCTCCTCCTCCTCCTCTGGTCCTACAGGTGGGTGAATGTAATAGATCTGCTTCAGTAGTTAAACACTTGATCTGATAATAAAGAATGTGGTTCTTTTCTGTCAGCACTCTGCAGCTGAAGATAAACACTAATTGTGTTCTGAATGTCTCTGACAGGAAGCATGAAATGCAGCAACCTCTCAGGTTACACTATTGATTTTATTCTGGCCAACAATTTCTTGTTGACCTCAACACCTTCTTTGCAGCATTACCAGGGAGGTGGTCTTCTTGTCCCTTCAGTTGGTGCATGATAGTTCATGATACAGATGTTTGAAAACTCTGAGGAACATCTTGCAGAAACCTCCCTATAGTGCTGATCTAAAGCTATCCCCTGATCTGTAGACGACTCTTTTTAACCTGAATTTTGAAAATACTAATATTTTGGCAAAACCTTATTTTTTTTTTCATCATTACGAAGGGAAAATAAATTCAGCGTCATCACATACCACCATTTGGTAAACCTTTGATGGTGTTGAAGCTCGTCCTCTGAAATGGTCCTGTGGGGAGATTGTGTTAATCATTGTGTTGATTAAAGTGTTTTCATTCGTGCCCTATTAATCTAGGTAGCTCTAGCAGTTCCTGACATCTGACAAGTTGCTAATCATTTACAGCTGTTCCTGTGTGGAAATAATAGTTGAAGTTAACGTAGACGAAGATCTGGAGTTTGCACCTGCTGCTTCTGGGGCCAGCTGCTTTTTGTTGTTGTTGTTGTTGTTGTTATTTTTTTAATGTGCCTGTTTGTTGAAGCATCTGTCCGACCGATATTTTTGCAGGTGTTTAGTTCATCCAGTTTGTGGATGAAGATCAGAGCTTTTCTGATCCAGGTGAAGATTCTTTATTCCAGCGTACAGTATTACATTGGCACCACTGTGACAAAAAAATTAAAAACAGTATGTGAGGTTTGCACAAGAACAACAATATATTATGCATATGTAATATTCAGTTCAATTCACCTCAATTTTAGGGGCGGCACAGTGGTATGGTAGTTAGCACTGATGCCTCACAGCAAGAAGGTTCCGAACACTGAAATGTCACAAGATGGTCAATGTTATTTACTTCTCCTGTCAGTGGTCATAATGTTGTGGCTATTTCTTTACAGAAATGATCATATTTAATTCAATAAATTCTTACCAAGCATCAATCAGCCTTTGAGCTTCACTGCTCAGAAACTGTGAATGGGACAAACAGCTGATGTGGATGGAAGCTTCAGGTCTTTAACAACTTGTTCTTGTTTATTTAATAGAAAACTCACTTTAATAATAGAGAACCTGAGAAAATGTTTCATGATCAGCCTCCTTCTTTCTCTTGAACTCTTCTCTACACAAATGACTTCATCTGAATCATTTCTTTGACTCTGCAGGTTCAAGATTAGCCCAGAGAGCTCCAAGCCTCCAGTCCCATCGCCCTACAGATTTGGTCAACAAACAGGTAAGAGATTTTTTGTATGTTAAAAACTACAGGAAGTTGGTATTTACATCAAACACTTTGGGTTAATATTATCAATATGCAGCCAAATACGAAGTTTGTATTCTCAAAAACAATCATTGTACCATAAATGTCAGTATAAATGTTTAGCTCTGTGGAGAAATGTGCTGCTTTTGTCGAGCAGTTAGACTCCATTTCTCACTCATGCAGTTCATCGTGATCAAGAGTCGCCTTTTGTGCCGGTCACCGGGACGAAGACGCTGCTGATATCGGCTCATCTGGAGCGCCGCACAGAACGAAAGGAGGTCAGTGAAGGAAGCGGCAGTTTCTCTCCATTTGGTGGCAATAATGCACGTGGGTTCAGTGTCCACAGGGATCACAGGGACTTCATGTAGAAATATTTTTGACTGAAAAACAAACTTTAAAACTAGTGGCCAGATTAGGCATCAACTCTGTAATTATTCCCGCAGACAATTCCCTAGAAGTAGTCAACATTCTTCAGGCCCATGTGACCGTGGTCTTATCAGTTTCCGCTAGCTTTATCTCTTGTTTTTAATAAGCATCTCCAACTAAGTATATTAACTTCCTGTAAATGTACCTTTCCAGGAAATGTTTGGCGTCTTTCACACAGTCAACTACAGAACATGCAAACATAAATCCATCAGAAAATCAATCAAATAAAACAATGTTTAATTACTGTAATTACCTTCCTCCTTCTTCTTGTTGCAGGTTCGTGTTATTGCGGTGGTGAAGGTGAAAGAGGAGGTAGACTATCGCTGCCTCCTCCGTTGTCAAGGGAGGCTCCACGTCTCTGAAGGTGTCTGCAACGTAAACAGCGATCACTTTGGCTTCGCCTATGGGACGGCATCCATCATGTGTCCTGTCCCGTTATTCTGTGAGACACCGTTTCAGATTGCTGTGACCTCTGCTGCAGACTACAATGAAGGTATGGAAGGAGCTCCATGTGGCAGGTTTTATTCCATGCTATGTTATAGTTCCTAAAAAAAAAAATATAAAAACGAGCTGAAACAAGCTCATCCAAGCTATATCAAAGAAACGTATAAATCCAGTTGTCTCAGCTTGTTTTTTGGATATACCAAGATCTGGATATTATATTATATTATATTATATTATATTATATTATATTATTTGGATGGATTCTAAATTGGCTGTCGGTGTGAGTGTTAGTGTGCATGGTTGTCTGTCTCTGTGTTGGCCCTGCGATGGACTGCCGACCTGTCCAGGATGTACCCTCCGCCTCTCGCCCGATGACAGCTGGGATAGGCTCCAGCAGACCCCCACGACCCTTAACAGGACTAAGCGGGTATAGAAGATGAATGAATGAATATATTTGGATGGATAGCAAACCCTCAGGTTCAGATGAAGCACACTTACAGACTTGTGACTTCCTGTTTCCTCTTAGATGAACATCACAAAGTGTTTTTGGAAGTGAAGCACCAGAAGGTTGACGGCCACTCTTTTCCTTACAACTTCACTGTCTGCTTCTCCACCATGTATGATTTCACCAACGTGCTGCAGGTAAACGCCTCGTCACATTTCATTATTTCACTAAAAGACAAACAAACAAAATGTACAGAATGAAAAAATGCAAAATGATAAAACTGGGTGGACTAAGAGAAAATCATCTGGCTCCTTATGTTCTCTGGCTTTAATATCTAGCAGACAATATTTCGTCCAGTGTTTCTTGTAACTATAAAAATGGAGAAACCAAGAGTTGTCGTGCATGCTGACGCTTCCATTTTGGTTTTCTCTAAATGTGTGTTTTACTGTAGCTGGTCCAGAGTTTGGAGATGCTGCAGTTACTGGGGGTGAACAGAGTTGTCATCTATAAGACCAGCTGCAGCTCTGAAACACAGCGCATACTGGACTACTACACACACAAAGGTGGAGTTTGGTGTTTTTTACATATATGTGTCTATCTTCAGAAGTTGCAGTAGAGATACACTGTCTGGCCAAAAAAAAAGTCTCCACCTGGATTTAACTAAGCAAACAGGTAGGAGCCTCCTATTGGATAATTACTGCATGGGTGATTATCTTTCAGCTGACAACAAGTTATTTAAGCCCAACTGATGCAATAAGTAGCTTCTCATTTCTTAAACAACCATGTCTAAAGACACATCCTGTGGTCGTGGAGAAGATGTTAGTCTGTTTGAGAAGGGTCAAATCATTGGCATGCATCAAGCAGAGAAAACATCTCAGGAGATTGAAGAAACTACTAAAACTGGGTTAAGGACTGTCCAACGCATTATTAAAAACTGGAAGGATAGTGGAGAACCATCGTCTTCCAGGAAGAAATGTGGTCGGAAAAAACTCCTGATTGATGGTGATCAGTGATCACTTAAACATTTGGTGAAATCAGATGGAAGAAAAACACCAGTAGAACTCAGGGCTATGTTTAATAGTGAAAGTAAGAACATTTCCACACGTACAATGTGAAGGGAACTCAAGGGATTGGGACTGAACAGCTGTGTAGCCTTAAGAAAACCACTAATCAGTGAGATGGACTGGCAACTACAGCCATGGGATAGACTGGTGTACCCCGCCTCTCACCCAATGACAGCCAGGATAGGCTTTTCGAAAGAATGCCACAGAGAATGTGTGCTGTAATCAAAGCTAAAGGAAGTGGCGCCTTTGTTTTGGCCAGGCAGTATGTATGACCCTTTCCCTTCCTCTACAGAGTTCATGGGAGCTAATCTCAGGACTATTCACACTAACTCTAATACCCAGTAGTAGTTTGTATGGCTGCTTTACAATAAAAGTCAAACCATATTTCACCAGTGATCGTACCAGCGCACCAAACATATAGCATCAAAACGCGCTGGATTTCCTCTGAATTTTAAGATTTTTATTTGTAGAACCCAAAAGTCAAAACTAACAGTGCAACAAAGACTAACACTACTTTGCTGTGCTTCTAATGTCTCCCTCTCAGGACTGGTGGAGGTGATCCCTTGGTCTATGTCCAGATATTTGAATGTATCTCGCAGCCACAATCCTCAACTCGGTCCAGGTGACATCCACTACTTTGGTCAGATTCCTGCTCTCAATGACTGCGTGTACAGGTACATGTACCGGTCCAGATACGTGGCCCTGCACGACATGGACGAGCTCATACTGCCCCAGTCAGTCAACAGGTAGCACCTTTCTTTATGGTGTTAATGAGTTTTTGAGTTTTTACAGTGAAGTGATGGTATGATGTACAGACTCAGAGTGATGCTTCAGATCTGGCAGTCAAAGTTATAGTGTGGTTTGTGTCAGTTTATTTAGCTGCCTCTCAAAAAGCCCAGTGCGCACTGATTGGTCAGTTACAATTCCCTGAAGAGGCACCTCCCAGGGAGAGCAGGAAGTGGGAGGGACATAAAAATATCAGAATGAGTTTGATTGGCTGCAAAATGAGTACACGCCCCTGAGTGCAAGATGAGTTGACAGCATTTAATAGTTACAAACTCTAACACACCATTACACACTCAATGTACTTAGAGTGAGTCATGGTGCATAATGAAGGCCTTATCATTTGCTGATACACTGCTTTAAATATGAAAAATGTGTTTTTTTTTTTAAATCCTTCTCTTACAAGCTGGTTGGAGTTGTTGCCACTGCTGGAGAAGAAATACGGTGCAGACAAGTGTTACAAGTTTGAGAATAACGAATTTCCGATCATGCGGGCTCCTCCACCGCCCCAAACCCTGTCCCTGCAGGAGCGCTGGAAGAATGTGAGGGGGGTGAACATCTTCTCCCACCTGTACCAACAACCCAAAGCAAAGACTCAGTACAGCAACTTCAAAATCATCGTCAACCCCCGAGCTGTGTTCTCAGCAACCGTCCACGGACTAGTGAGATCACAGAAGGGCTGTGCTTGGGTCGACAGGAACATAGTGAGACTGTACCACACCAGGTAGACTGACGCTGGAGTGTTTCTTATTCATATGTGTGGCTGCACTGTTTTGTGTTTAGACTGTGAGTCAGGTCCTTCACGTTACAGGTTAAGACAGCAACAACAAAAAATATAATTATATGGTGTTTAGACCAAGATAGAAACTTAGCTTTTAGTTTTATGGAGAGAGAAATTTTTTTTACTGCTAATATTCCAGTTCTCGCTTTCACTTTTTTACTTTAATACTCTACACAGATAAAGATTTCTCTCACACTCAGGAAGACATACAATGATCAGCCACAACATTAAAACCACTGACAGTAGAAGTAAATAACATCAACCATCTTGTGACAGTTCAGTGTTCTGCTGGGAAACCTCTGGACCTGGCATTCATTGGTGTGGATGTTACTTAGACATGTAGCACCCACCTAGACCAGACCAGGCACCCCCACCCCATAGCAATGACACTCCTTGATGGCAGCAGCCATCCCCAGCAGGATGCAGCCTGACACAGACACACACACAAAAACACTTTAGGAACAACTAAAAAAAAAACATGAAGAACAGCACAAGGTGTTGACCTGGCCTCCAAATTCACTAGATCCCAAACTGATCAAGTATCTGTGGGATGATCCACAGAGGCCCCTCCCCTCAAAGTCCCCCCCATTGACAACATTCTGTTTCCAGACACCACAGGACACCCTCAGAAGGCCCATGTCCATTTTTGATGAGTCACCACAAGGGAGACCTGCACAATATTAGGAAGGTGGTCATAATGTTTTGCCTGATCAGTGTACTGAGACTCAGGTGTGGTTCAGTGCCTGGTTTAGTTTAAATAAATCAGGGATTTGTCTCAGTCTGATCTTCACAACATGTTTGTGGAAGTGGATGATGGCAACGGACAAAGGAGCTATTTTGAAGCATGCCTTTTAATTTTTTGGGTTGGATGCCTACCATTAGTTTGTAAAGAGCAGCTCAGCTTGATTTTTTATGCACTTTGCCCTAAACCCGTGTCCTTAGCAGTCAGGCATCTGGCTGCAGACGTAGAATAACTGTTCTCTGCTTCCTGTCTTTGCAGAGTTCAAAGCGAGCCGACACATGACAAACTGATTTATGACGGCAGACTGCTGAACTTCACTGAGAAACTCGTGCCGGCTGTTGATACTGTGCTGAGAGACACTGAACTTCTACCAAAGGACAACATGCAATAGCCTTGGTTCATGGTTTTAGACACAACTAAGTACTCATACTTGAATAATATATATATATATTTATTGTTCCCATTTAACCTTAAAACAACTTTAAATTCTTTCACTTCCTCTGAACAAGTGACACTGAGTCCTGTAAAACCTCCACATTTTAAAATAACCAAAACTTGTTTACTGTTAACTTTTTAAGTAGAACAAACTGAAAGGGATTTTTCTTCAAACTCTGTAACTGTATAACATTATCGATAAGTGTTTATTTATTCGTCTCAGTTACATGTTTGTCCATGGTTTACAGTTCTGTGAATGTGTACACAACCTCTTGAAGGAGCAGGTCTTCTAATGTTTGCAAACAGGGAAACACATGAAGAAATATCAGAAATACCTCAGGTACATAAGTAGCTTTAAGATTATCAGTTTTTTTTTTTTTAAATGTAAATGACAATCTAATGCACTCCATTGTCACAGATGTAAGGATGATGCTCAGAGAGGACAGGACACCTCAAAGGGCATCATCATACTTATACTGTGGTCAATGTACACTGCCTGGCCAATAAAAAAGGTTGGACCTCCTTTAGCTTTGATTACAGCACTCATTCTCTGTATCATTGTTTCCATAATCTTCTCCAATGTCACCAGATTTATTTCCATCCAGTGTTGCATTCATTTTTCACCAAGATCTTGTATTGATGATGGGAGAGTCTGACCACTGCACAAAGCCTTCTCCAGCACATCCCAAAGATTCTCAATGGGGTTAAGGTCTGGACTCTGTGGTGGCCAATCCATGTGTATCAGTATATTCAGGTAGTCAGCTGACCTCATTCTTTGGACACATAATGTTGCTGAACCTAGACCTGAGCAACTGCAGCAACCCCAGATCATAGCACTGCCCCCACAGGCTTGTACAGTAGACACTAGTGGGCATGATGGGTGCATCACTTCATCTGCCTCTCTTCTTACCCTGATGCCCCCATCACTCTGGAACAGGGGAAATCTGGACTCATCAAACCACGTGACCTTCTTCCATTGCTATTCCATCATTAATATAGTTTTCTGGAACAAGCATTTCCTGGAATCTTTCCTCCTGTTCCTGTCGATCTTGGGAGACAAAATCCACTTGTCCCGCACAAATATTCCAACTCTCATCAGAAGTCACTGAGGGCTTAAAGCTGTAAATCAAATCACCTGTGGCCAGTTCATTAGGTACACTAAGACAAATGCAGCTCAACAGCTTTTAAATAAATCTCCCTGGCCTGAAGTTGAAGCTTCTTTCTGTTATTTTGCAGAGACTCAGGGACTCACTTTCAGTCTAAGCATCTTACATGAAGAGTGTGTGTGTGTAGCTCCCTCTGCAGGTCAACATGAAGCACTGCAAGTATCAGGATAAAAAGAAAAATGACAGCCCAGCTTCGTTATTAATGATTTGTGTCTTTGTTCTTTGCTCTAAGAACAAATTTATCTCATATTATTAATTATAAAAAAGATTTACACTTAAATCCAAAGTTAAGTTTAACTGCCAAAAGCACATCAGTAGTTTCTTCTCTGTTGGTTTTACTGGTTTTATTTAAACAGAGTCCATTTCTCTCTGTTAAATAAGGATGCAGACACAGAATCATTTTCTTCGCCTGAGATGAGCTAACGGTTCAAAAGTCGTCACAGTGATGCTTTAACCCCTCTGAGCCGGTGTTGCCAAGTCTATTGGTAGTCGTGGGTCGCGGTCGCTTTGGGCTTGTTTCTAAAGTGTAATTGTTTATGTGGGCCTGTCCCCAGCTCCATAATAAGTTGTCAAGCAGATATTTTCTATATGTTATTTAAACGTAGAGGTTTGTCTTGCCTGCAGCAGATCTTTTCCCCACCCGCATCCTGCTTCTATTGGCTCTGATCCAGATGACAACGAGTACTGGCCAATCAGAGGCAGAGCAGTTTTTTTTTTCTGGTTAGGAAAATGCCCGGGACAAGGAGGGCGAATAACGGGAAGAAATATAAGAGAAAGTGAAAGTTCCTGATGCTCGGGGTAGAGGTGGGGGCGGAGAGGGGGGTTACAGTTTTGCAAAACTGCGCAGTTTACTAATCTGCCCACATGAATGCAAATTGACTATCTGTACCCACAGTTTAAAATCCGTCCCCATGGATTGTAAAACCGTGCACACAGTTTACTTATTTTTTTTCTCCTAGGAGGGCTCCGTGGAAAAAGTCGCGTTTTCTGGTCTTGTTTTCACAGACCTGGTTGATCTGACTTCACTGCTCTGCCACAAAGAGGAAGTCACACCCTATAACGGGAAATTATGCAATACATCTCGAAACATGTCCAGAAAAGGATCACTGTTTAGGCATAGCAAGTCGACTTCATCTCAGAATAGAGACAAAAAATAATAATAATAATCCAGAAAACAATCAAACAAAGGACACGTATGGATTATTGAAGATGTTTCATCTAAATAGTTTGTTCGATTGTAAAAGGCTGGTGGAGAGTCGAAATGGAATTTTCAACTTGTTTTTTGTTTTGTTTTTTTTGTTTTGTTTTTTTGGATATACCATGAACTGAATGACTGAGAGACTTCACAGACATATTTAACGGCAGGAAAGAGGCTTTTAAAAGCAACTATTTTTCACGTCACTCAGTGTCAGGCAACGTGTCACGGCGGACGTCAGTGCATCGATAAGAAGACTACAGCGACTTCAAGCAACTCAGTTGTCTGAAGACAATTTGAATGCAAAACTTGAAATTACTATCTTGGGAGGAAAAGCTGTTACAGCCCTGACGCAGATAAGAACTATGTACCTCCGACTTCCTGTGGCTCAGAACATTTAGAAACTACAAACTCGTCAGTGACTTTGACTGAAGAAGAGTTTACAAACAGTGAAGACTTTAACAGTGAAAGGCGTTGTGAGGACCCGTCAGGCTGCAGAGGAGTGAGTAATTAAATCTATTTAAAAAAGGTTTATGTTAAACGTTGACTAAAACAATATGGACAGAGCCAGGAACCCCCCCATCTCCCACATGTGACCTTTTCCACCTGAACATTATTGTTTGTGAACGACTGCATCCATTTTGAAACGTGTCTCTGAAGTTTTCCTCCTGTCCCTCAAACTCAGACGGAAAACCGTCTGAGGTTTAATTTAATTTATTAAATCATCTTCAGGTGCTGGTTTCAGAAATAACGAGACGAAGAAAAAGGCGCCAGTATGCGCTCACTTGACAAAATATTAGGTGAATGCGTTCTAAGTGAGTTGATGTTGGCGGTCTTTCAACAATTTAATAGTTCTACAAACTAAACTCATAATAACTGTTTTTACACAGGCTAGTATGAACTAGAGCTGAATTCTTCACTTATAAATAAGATTAAATTCTCAAAAACATTCTAAAACATTCTCCTGTCCACAGAGACATAGAAAATAAGTGATTTAATTATATTAAATTATTTATTCCAGGTTGAGTTTAGATGTTTTTCAGTAATGGTGAGATGGTGAGATTAACCCCAAATGGTGAGAAGAGAAAGTACTAGTTCCGTATTAATATACACTCATCAAAACATTAGGTACAGTTGTGAAAAACTACGGCCACAATAAAAAAAAAAAAAAAAGAAAACACACACAGTTGAATCCGTTATTAGAAACTAATGTAATGACGTGTAACAGGTTTGCTGTCACACGTCCACGTGCTCAGAACTAGATTAAGACATGATCTGGGTGAAAGGTTGTCTTTCATTTCACTGTTCTTCTTTCTAGGTGTCTGTGCTGGTTTTAATACAAAACACCAAAAACAGAAATGAGCCCTGAACACAGAAAATAAACAGGATGTGAACCATGTGAAGATTTCTCCTGTAATCAGGTTTCATTTCTGGACTGGTTGGGTTTCTTGAAGGCGTTTATTTCATCCAGGTCTTTGGTTCTAATAGACTGTCAGGGAATTGGGGTTTAAATGTGAGCATCTGTTGGTGTTGATCACCTGAAACTCATGAGTCTAGAGTCTGATAAAAACCTGATACTCACCTGTAGCTGATCCTGTTTTCAGCTTTGTTTTATTTGAACCTTCACACACAGTTCATTCCTCTACATTTCCTCAAGGATATTATTTCTACGTGTCACTTTTCATGTGAAGAAACACTTCCTGTTGTTGTTCCATTCACAGCCCCCACTTCAGCACTTTGCATGAACTAGCGTTAACTCTGGTGATAATGTAAAAGGCGTTGCCCGTAGTCATCATGGGGCTCTGTCCTTTTTAGTCTCTTTCCTGTCTCATATTTCTGTTTCTGTTTCAGAGTTTAAAGTAAACCAGAATTTTAACTGAGAGTTTTTACACAATGCTCCGGGATACTACTTCACTTTAACTCAGTTTAAACCAATTCACTAATTTAACTGCCTCTTATTCGTAGGATTTACTCTGAACTAATCCTGAGTGGAGCATTGATGTGGTTTCTCTACAGGAGGTGTTGTTAATGTTGATGTCGGCGTTCCCAGTGTGTCTACATACAGTGGATATAAAACGTCTACTCACCCTTGTTCAATGCCAGGCTTTTGTGATGTAAAAAAATAAGACCAAAATCAATCATTTCAGAACTTTTTCCACCTTTAATGTGACCTATGACCTGTACAACTCAACTGAAAAAGAAAAATGAAATATTTTAGGAGGAGGAGGGTAGTAAAAATAAAAAATAAAATAATGTGGTTGCATTGAACTAATCCTTTGTTGAAACACCTTTTGATTTTTTTTGGGTAGGAGTCTTTCAACATGGCTTTTGCTCCAGATGTCTCAGGCGTCTCCTGTGCACAGCCCTCTTAAGATCACCCCACAGATTTTCAGTAGGATTCAGGTCTAGGTCCATCTGGGCTACTCCAAAACTTTAGACTTCTTCTGGTGAAGCCATTCTGTTGTTGATTTGGATCGATGCTTTAGGTCGCTGTCGTGCTGAAAGTTGAAGTTCCTCTTCATCTCCATCTTTCTCGTAGAAGCCTGAAGGTTTTGTGCCAACACTGACTGGTATTTGGAACTGTTCATAATCCCCTTCACCTTGACTCAGGCTCCAGTTCCTGATGAAGAAAAACAGTCCCAAAGCCTGATGCTGCCACCACCATGCTTCACTGTGGGTATGGTGTTCTTTGGGTGATGTGCAGTGATGGTTTTGCACCAAATATACACTGCCTGGACTAAAAAAAAGTCACCACCAAAAAAGAGGTCCCACACACTAATATTTGGTACGACCTCCTTTAACTTTGATTACAGCACACATTCTCTGTATCATTGTTTCTACAATCTTCTCCAATGTCACCAGATTTATTTCCATCCAGTGTTTCATTCATTTTTCACTAAGATCTTGTATTGATGATGGGGGAGTCTGACCACTGCACAAAGCCTTCTCCAGCACATCCCAAAGATTCTCAATGGGGTTAAGGTCTGGACTCTGTGGTGGACAATCCATGTGTTAAAATGATGTCTCATGCTCACTGAACCACTCTTTCACAATCTGAGCCCCATGAATCCTGGCATTGTCATCTTGGAATATGATCCATTGATGGAATAACCTGGTCATTCAGTATATTCAGGTAGTCAGCTGACCTCATTCTTTGGACACATAATGTTGCTAAACCTAGACCTGAGCAACTGCAGCAACCCCAGATTATAGCACTGCCCCCACAGGCTTGTACAGTAGACACTAGGCATGATGGGTGCATCACTTCATCTGCCTCTCTTCTTACCCTGATGCTTCTCCACTATCCTTCCAGTTTTTAATAATGCGTTGGACAGTCCTTAACCCAATTTTAGTAGTTTCTACAATCTCCTTAGATGTTTTCTCTGCTTGATGCATGCCAATGATTTGACCCTTCTCAAACAGACTAACATCTTTTCCACGACCACAGGATGTGTCTTTAGACATGGTTGTTTAAGAAATGAGAAGCTACTCATTGCATCAGTTGGGGTTAAATAACATTTTGCCAGCTGAAAGATAATCACCCATGCACTAATTATCCAATAGGAGGCTCCTACCTATTTGCTTAGTTAAATCCAGGAGGAGACGGGTTTTTTGGCCAGGCAGTGTATCTTTTGGAGTTATGGCCAAGAAGGTCAACCTTGGTTTTAACACATTTTCCCACATGATTTTAGGAGGATTGCTTGGATAGGAGAGCTTGGATGTTTTTCTTGATAAGAAAATGCTTCTGTCTTGCCTCTCTACCCCATAGCCCAGACACATGAAGAATACAGGAGAGTGTTGTCACATTAACACAGTCAGGACTTGCCATAAATTACTGCATCTTACCTGAGTCTTCTTGTCATCTTTTCATCAATTTTGCAGGGACGGCCAGTTCTTGGTATTGCCACTGTTGTGCCATATTTTCTCCACTGTCTTCACTGTGTTCCATGATAAATCTAATGCCTTTCTAATTATTCGGTACCCCTCTCCTGACTTTTACCTTTTAACAGCGAGATCCCTCTGATGCTTCTGAAAAGTCTACTAGTCTAGAACTGCTGCACTTTATTTGGGGTTAATCAGAATTTATCTGAATTAATTCTGAACACAGCCACATCCCAAGCTATAAGATGGTGTGCACACTTATGCAACTACATTAATTTTTACTACCCTCCTCCTAAAATATTGGTCTTATTTTTTTACATCACAGCAAGATGGCATTTAACAGGAGTGTGGAGACTTTTTCCATCCACTGTATGTCAATGTCAATTTGTTGTGAAGCTCATTTACAGGTAGAGATTAGGAAGTAACTGTACCGACCTAAACGCTTGGTTCCTGTTTCTAATCTCCCTTCAGCAAACAGACTCGATGTAAAGATTGACTGATGTGCTATACGTCAGGTTTTCTATTTAATGTGAATCTAACAGGAAGTCATATATAGAAACATCTTGTCATCCCACAGAGCAAAGGGTGAGACTGAAAAGCTTTACTTTACAAACTGAGATATTAATTCATTGTTTGGTTTCCTTAGGCAACTCCAGTCTCCATCATTCTTTTTAATATTTGTCTTAGAGTGATAGCAGTGAGGTGAATACACTTTTGGAAGTAAATAGATGAGGCTGGTTGAAGCAGATGGAGAGACATAATGAAAGGAGGTCTGCAGCACCGACATCAACCCGTCTGCTTCATTTATGCTGTCATCGTCATTTTTTTGTATGCTTTAAATTTTATTTTTGAAATGTAATCCTGTTCAGTGTGTTGGTTATTTTTCTTTCTGTGACTGCAGCTTCTGAAAGGAATCGACCCTAGGTTGATAGTTAACACTCAACAAACACAGAGAGCAAAGAGTTTAGCTGGAAACTAACGCTGCACAACCAGAACACATTTAAATCTTGCTGAAGCTTTTATTTTAATCAGTTTAATTCTCCTTGAGTCTGAAGCAGCTTCCTGTAACTTTTCCTCCACCATGTCTGTGTGTTCTGTAGCAGAGAGAAACGTTAGAGGAAGAATATCTGACCCAAAACAGCAGCAGGCGGATGGAGCACCCCCATGATGAAGGATAAGCATCAGCAGACACCTACGCCAAAGAGATTTAAATGGATGTGGATCATTACTGTCATCTTCGTCCTCTATCTCATCTTCCTCTGGTCCAACAGGTGGGTGAATGTAATAGATCTGCTACAGTAGTTAAACACTTGATCTGATAATAAAGAATGTGGTTCTTTTCTGTCAGCACTCTGCAGCTGAAGATAAACATTAATTGTGTTCTGAATGTCTCTGACAGGAAGCATGAAATGCAGCAACCTCTCAGGTCACACTATTGATTTTATTCTGGCCAACAATGTTGAACTCAACACCTTCTTTGCAGCATTACCAGGGAGGTGGTCTTCTTGTCCCCTCAGTTGGTGCATGATAGTTCATGATACAGATGTTTGAAAACTCTGAGGAACATCTTGCAGAAACCTCCCTATAGTGCTGATCTAAAGCTATCCCCTGATCTGTAGACGACTCTTTTTAATCTGAATTTTGAAAATACTCTTTAATATTATGGCAAAATCTTTTTTTTTTTCATTATTACGAAGGGAAAATAAATTCAGCGTCATCACATACCACCATTTGGTAAACCTTTGATGGTGTTGAAGCTCGTCCTCTGAAATGGTCCTGTGGGGAGATTGTGTTATCTGTTACCCATCCATGTTAATCATTGTGTTGATTAAAGTGTTTGCATTCATGCCCTATTAATCTAGGTAGCTCTAGCAGTTCCTGACATCTGACAAGTTGCTAATCATTTACAGCCATTCTTGTGTGGAAGTAATAGTTGAAGTTAACGTAGACGAAGATCTGAAGTTTGCACCTGCTGCTTCTGGGGCCAGCTGTTTTTTGTTGTTGTTGTATTTTTTTAGTGTGCCTGTTTGTTTTAGCATCTGTCTGACCGATATTTTTGCAGGTGTTTGTCCAGTTTGTGGATGAAGATCAGAACTCTTCTGATCCAGGTGAAGATTCTTTATTCCAGCGTACAGTATTACATTGGCACGACTGTGACAAAAAAATTAAAAGCAGTATGTGAGGTTTGCACAAGAACAACAATATATTATGCATATATAATATTCAGTTCAATTCATGGCTATTTCTTTACAGAAATGATCATATTTAATTCAATAAATTCTTACCAAGCATCAATCAGTCTTTGAGCTTCACTGCTCAGAAACTGTGAATGGGACAAACAGCTGATGTGGATGGAAGCTTCAGGTCTTTAACAACTTGTTCTTGTTTATTTAATAGAAAACACACTTTAATAATAGAGAACCAGAGAAAATGTTTCATGATCAGCCTCCTTCTTTCTCTTGAACTCTTCTCCACACAAATGACTTCACCTGAATCATTTCTTTGACTCTGCAGGTTCAAGATTAGCCCAGAGATCTTCAAGCCTCCAGTCCCATCGCCCTACAGATTTTGTCAAAAAATAACAGGTAAGAGATATTTTGTTATGTTAAAAACTACAGGAAGTTGGTATTTACATCAAACACTTTGGGTTAATAATTCCAACCATGTGCCCCTTGATCTTTATTATCAATATGCAGCCAGATAAGAAGCAGTTTTTATTCTCAAAAACAATCATTGTACTGTAAATGTTGGTATAAATGTTTAGCTCTGTGGAGAAATGTGCTGCTTTTGTTGAACAGTTAGACTCCATTTCTCACTCATGCAGTTCATCGGGATCAAGAGTCGTCTTTCATGCGGGTCACCGGGACGAAGACGCTGCTGATATCGGCTCATCTGGAGCACCGCACAGAACAAAAGGAGGTCAGTGAAGGAAGCTGCAGTTTCTCTCCATTTGGTGGCAATAATGCACGTGGGTTCAGTGTCCACAGGGATCACAGGGATTTCATGTAGAAATATTTTTGACTTGACATCAATGAAAACGTTCTTGAAAATGAACTTGCACCAAATTTGGTAGAGACATTCATGGTTCCCAAAGGTTAATTGTTTCTCAGTACCTGCATCTAATACACATTCATGATCTCTTCTTGGTGAATTCTTTCATATTTTGGTTGATGAAAAAACAAACTTTAAAGCCAGATTAGGCATCAACTCTGTAATTATTTCTTCGGACAAATCCCTAGAAGTAGTCAACATTCTTCAGGCCCATGTGACCGTGGTCTTATCAGTTTCCACTAGCTTTATCTCTTGTTGTTAATAAGCATCTCCAACTAAGTATATTAACTTCCTGGAAATGTACCTTGTTTGGCATCTTTCACACAGTCAACTACAGAACATGAAAACATAAATCAATCAGAAAATCAATCAAATAAAACAATGTTTAATTACTGTAATTACTTTCCTCCTTCTTCTTCTTGCAGGTTCGTGTTATTGCGGTGGTGAAGCGGAGCGAGGAGGTAGACTATCGCTGCCTCTTCTGTTGTCAAGGGAGCCTCAACGTCTCTAAAGGTGTCCGCAACGTAAACAGCGATCACTTTGGCTTCCCCTATGGGACGGCATCCATCATGTGTCCTGTCCCGTTTCATTGTGAGACACCGTCTCAGATTGCTGTGATCTCTGCTGCAGACGATAAGAAAGGTATGGAAGGAGCTCCATGTGGCAGGTTTTATTCCATGCTATGTTATAGTTCCTAAAAAAAAAATATAAAAACGAGCTGAAACAAGCTCATCCAAGAAGCTATATCAAAGAAACGTATAAATCCAGTTGTCTCAGCTTGTTTTTTGGATATACCAAGGATTATGGTGGATTATATTATATCTGCAGTATTTGGATGGATAGCAAACCCTCAGGTTTGGGTGAAGCACACTTAGAGACTTGTGACTTCCTGTTTCCTCTTAGATGAACATCACAAAGTGTTTTTGGAGGTGAATCACCAGGAGGTTGATGGCCACTCTTTTCCTTACGACTTCACTGTCTGCTTCTCCACCATGTATGATTTCACCAATGTGCTGCAGGTAAACGCCTCGTCACATTTCATTATTTCACTGAAAGACAAGCAAACAAACAAAAAAAAAACGTACAAAAAAAAACTGCTGGGTGGAATAAGAGAAAATCATCTGGCTCCTTATGTTCTCTGGCTTTAATATCTAGCAGACAATATTTCCTCCAGTGTTTGTTGTAACTAAAAAAATGGAGAAACCAAGAGTTGTCGTGCATGCTGACGCTTCCATTTAGGTTTTCTCTAAATGTGTTTTACTGTAGCTGGTCCAGAGTTTGGAGATGCTGCAGTTACTGGGGGTGAACAGAGTTGTCATCTATAAGACCAGCTGCAGCTCTGAAACACAGCGCATACTGGACTACTACACACACAAAGGTGGAGTTTGGTGTTTTTTACATATATGTGTCTATCTTCAGAAGTTGCAGTGGAGATACAGCTGACAACAAGTTATTTAACCCCAATTCAGCCTGTCTGAATAAATAAGTTTTGAGCTGAGATTTGAAGGTGGTGACTGAGTCTGAAGTTTTTAAGTGTTCCGGGAGGGCGTTCCACAGGCAGGGGGCTGAATGGGAGAAAGCTCTGAACCCCATGGTGGTCAAGCGAGCAGGTGGGATGGTGAGTTGTTGTGATGAGGATGACCTAAGAGTGCGGGCAGGAATGTTTATTTGGAGCAGGTTAGTGAGGTAGTGAGGGGCGAGGTTGTTTAATGCCTTGAAGGTGAGAAGTAGGACTTTGTAGATGATACGGAATTTGACAGGAAGCCAGTGGAGTTGCTGCAGCACCGGTGTTATGTGACTTATGGAGGGGGTTCTAGTGATGATTCGTGCGGCGTAGTTTTGAACCAGTTGTAGCTTATGGATGGATTTGTCAGGTAAACCAAATAAAAGGGAGTTGCAATAGTCCAGACGGGACGTGGCTAGGGTGACCAGATGTCCCGCTTTGTGCGGGACAGTCACGCATTTTCATTACTTTTCACACGTCCCGCAAATTGAGACGTTGTCCCGCATTGTTATTGACAGTCAGACTCCAGTTTCGAAATGCATGTTTTACAATCTGGCATTTATCAAATAGCTGTTTGGAGAAAGCAGTGAGGGCTGTCATCAGGGGTCGGGGCGGGCTGTTTGATCATGTCAATCAAACTGGGACGCGGACGCAGGTTAACGGCGCGCCCACCAACAACAAACAATGCGAACCAGATCAGAACGGCATGCAGCGCGAGACATGGAGGGAAGCACAACCCGGCTAAGAAGAGGAAATGCAGCTATAATAAAGACTGGGAAGCTATCTATCCAATGCAAGGCGAGTCTGGTAAAGTTTGCTGTGAAGTTTGCTTGAGTCATTTTTCCGTTTCACACGGAGGTGAATACGACGTGAAACGACACAGACAATGCGAGACAAAACGTGTTGCTCACCTTGTGAACTTGGGAAATTTGCATTTAAGCAAGTTTTTATATATATTTATATTGTAAAATATATTTGTTAAGTTTTTATTTGCAGGCTGTTATTTCCTACTGAATCAATCAGATTGCAAAGTAATGCCATAAGCAAAGGGGCAGAATAGAAATGTTTATTTTTTTCTCATAGTTCTTTTAGACTACCTTGATGCATTGGTATCTCACATTGTCCCACATTGTCCCACACAAACGTAGTCTTTGTCCCACGTCTGGCGAATTGGGATCTGGTCACCCTAGACGTGGCAGTATTTTCAGGTGAGAGGGATGGACGGAGACACATCCTGTGGTCGTGGAAAAGATGTTAGTCTGTTTGAGAAGGGTCAAATCATTGGCATGCATCAAGCAGAGAAAACATCTAAGGAGATTGTAGAAACTACTAAAACTGGGTTAAGAACTGTCCAACACATTATTAGAAACTGGAAGGATAGTGGAGAACCATCGTCTTCCAGGAAGAAATGTGGTCAGAATAAAATCCTGATGAAAATAGGCTGAACGGGTGATGTTGTTAATATGAGAATGGAAAGAAAGAGTGGTGTCAAGGATGACACCCAGACTCTTAACCTGGGGAGAGGGGGAGACTGGGGAATTGTCAATTTGAATAGACTGTCAGTTTGAATTTTAACATTTTTATTTGTAAAACCCAAAAGTCAAAACTAACAGTGCAACAAAGACTAACACTACTTTGCTGTGCTTCTAATGTCTCCCTCTCAGGACTGGTGGAAGTGATCCCTTGGCCTATGTCCAGATATTTGCATGTGTCTCGCAGCTGGCGTCCTGACCTCGGTCCAGGTGACATCCACTACTTTGGTCAGATTCCTGCTCTCAATGACTGCGTGTACAGGTATATGTACCGGTCCAGATACGTGGCCCTGCACGACGAGGACGAGCTCATACTGCCCCAGTCGGTCAACAGGTAGCACCTTTCTTTATGATGTTAATGAGTTTTTGAGTTTTTACAGTGAAGTGGTTGTATGATGTACAGACTCAGAGTGATGCTTCAGATCTGGCAGTCAAAGTTATAATGTGGTTTGTGTAGGGCTGGGTGATATGGCTGAAAGATGTATCATGATATAAGTGTTTCATATCCGTCAATATCGATAATTTTTAACGTTTAACGTTTCGTTTTTTTTAACCTATTCTGCCCAGACTTCTCAACTGTGCTAAGCAGGAGCATGTCCTTTGCTAAATGATACGCCACTGCATCCGTTATTTCTTTCTATCGCTTTGATGTTTTGTCCTATGTCATTGCTGCCATGTACATCTTGATCAGAGGTTGCACTAGACTTTTTCATTGTCATTTTGACTGACAGGGTCATAAAAATCTATTTTAACCCGTCACTTTAATTATTTTAAATGATAAAAATCACATATTCAAAAGCATTTTCATTCATTTTTAATTAATATTCAGAAGCGGTGGAAAAAAAGATTCAGCTCATACAGTCAGGTCCATAAATATTGGGACATCGATACAGTTCTATTGTTTTTGGCTCTATTCACCACCACAATGGATTAGAAACAAAATGAACAAGATGTGCTTTAACTCCAGACTTTCAGATTTAATTTGAGGGTATTTACATCCAAATCAGGTGAACGGTGTAGGAATTACAACAGTTAGTATATGTGCCTCCCACTTTTTAAGGGACCAAAAGTAATGGGACAATTGGCTGCTCAGTTGTTCCATGGCCAGGTGTGTGTTATTCCCTCATTATCCCATTTACAAGCAGTAGATAAAAGGTCTAGAGTTCATTTCAAGTGTGCTATTTGCATTTGGAATCTGTTGCTGTCAACTCTCAATATGAGATCCAAAGAGCTATCACTATTAGTGAAGCAAGCCATCATTAGGCTGAAAAATCAAAACAAACCCATCAGAGAGATAGCAGAAACATTAGGTGTGACCAAATCAACTGTTTGGAACATTCTTAAAAAGAAAGAACGGACCGGTGAGCTCAGTAACACCAAAAGACCTGGAAGACCACGGAAAACAACTGTGGTGGATGACCGAAGAATTCTTTCCCTGGTGAAGAAAACACCCTTCACAACAGTTGGCCAGATCAAGAACACTCTCCAGGAGGTAGGTGTATGTGTGTCAAAGTCAACAATCAAGAGAAAGAATTCACCAGAGTGAATACAGAGGGTTCACCACAAGATGTAAACCACGGGTGAGCCTCAAAAACAGGATGGCCAGATTAGAGTTTGCCAAACAACATCTAAAAAAGCCTTCACAGTTCTGGGACAACATCCTATGGACAGATGAGACAAAGATCAACTTGTACCAGAGTGATGGGAAGAGAAGAGTATGGAGAAGGAAAGGAACTGCTCATGATCCAAAGCATACCACCTCATCAGTGAAGCATGGTGGTGGTAGTGTCATGGTGTGGGCATGTATGGCTGCCAATGGAACTGGTTCATTTGTATTTATTGATGATGTGACTGCTGACAAAAGCAGCAGGATGAATTCTGAAGTGTTTCGGCCAATATTATCTGCTCATATTCTGCCAAATGCTTCAGAACTCATTGGACGGCACTTCACAGTGCAGATGGACAATGACCCGAAGCATACTGCGAAAGCAACCAAAGAGTTTTTTAAGGCAAATAAGTGGAATGTTATGCAATGGCCAAGTCAATCACCTGACCTGAATCCGATTGAGCATGCATTTCACTTGCTGAAGACAAAACTGAAGGGAAAATGCCCCAAGAACAAGCAGGAACTGAAGACAGTTGCAGTAGAGGCCTGGCAGAGCATCACCAGGGATGAAACCCAGCGTCTGGTGGTGTCTGTGCGTTCCAGACTTCAGGCTGTAATTGCAAAGGATTTGCAACCAAGTATTAAAAAGTGAAAGTTTGATTTATGATTTATGATATTTATGGACCTGACTGTATAACCGGCCATCAAAGACAACTCAACAATCAGGAATCTAGAGTCTATTTAACCGAGTCAGTTGAGTCCTACCACGTAAACGGCACCATTCAAACATCTTATATTTCACTCGGCAGAGAAACTTAACGTACTGCCAGACTTGACCGCTAGCAAACTAAGGCACTCAGACACTCACTCACTTACACACAATATGCAGAGAAACGAAACTTAACCGACTATACTTGCTTAATCGTGACTCAGCAGCCACTCACTTGGCCGGCAGAGAAACGAAACTTTACCAACTGTTACACCACTAATCAAGAGAGACAAGAGCCAATTAATATGCTCACTTGCCACCAGCTTTGCAGACAACATCGGTCTGACTCTTGTCTGACTTAAAATAACCAAAGTATTGCCAAACTGGTGACGTGACCTTTCCTTTTTTATCTACAATTTCCTCTCGCACTGTCACACTCATATTCTCCTTTCACTCCACACCGTTCTTTTTTGTTGTTGTTGTTGATGCCACCAGCCTGGCTTAGCTGGGCCGTGATAGCTCGAGAGGCTACAGCCCTTCCTCTGCCTACATCCCCCAGAATGACTTGCAGTTCTGGCTCAAATATCAGAATGTGTTTGATTGGTCGCAAAATGAGTACACGCCCCTGAGGGAAAGATGAGTTGACAGCATTTAATAGTTACAAACTCTAACACACCATTACACACTCAACGTACTTAGAGTGAGTCATGGTGCATAATGAAGGCTTTATCATTTGCTTATACACTGCTTTAAATATGAAAAATGTGTTTTTTAAATCCTTCTCTTACAAGCTGGTTGGAGCTGTTGCCACTGCTGGAGAAGAAATACGGTGCAGACAAGTGTTACGAGTTTGAGAATAACGAATTCCCGATCGTGCAGGCTCCTCCACCGCCCCAAACCCTGTCCCTGCAGGAGCGCTGGAAGAATGTGAGGGGAGTGAACATCTTCTCTTACCTGTACCAACAACCCAAAGTAGCGACTCAGAACATCAACATCAAAATCATCGTCAACCCCCGAGTTGTGTACTTACCGACCGTCCACGGACTACTGAGCTCACAGAAGGGCTGCGCTCGGATCGACAGGAACATAGCAAGACTGTACCACACCAGGTAGACTGACGCTGGAGTGTTTCTTATTCAGATCACATGTGTGGCTGCACTGTTTTGTGTTTAGACTGTGAGTCAGGTCCTTCACGTTACAGGTTAAGACAGCAACAACAAAAAAATATAATTATATGGTGTTTAGACCAAGATAGAAACTTAGCTTTTAGTTTTACAGAGAGACACATTTTTCTTACCGCTAATATTTCAGTTCTCGCTTTAACTTGTTTAATTTAATACTCTACACAGATACAGATTTCTCTAACACCCAGCAGCCATCCCCAGCAGGATGCAGCCTGACACAGACACACACACAAAAACCCTTTAGGAACAACTAAAAAAAAAAACATGAAGAACAGCACAAGGTGTTGACCTGGCCTCCAAATTCACTAGATCCCAAACTGATCAAGTATCTGTGGGATGAGCCACAGAGGCCCCTCCCCTCAAAAGCCCCCCCACTAACAACATTCTGTTACCAGACACCACAGGACACCCTCAGAAGGCCCATGTCCATTCTCTGATGAGTCACCACAAGGGAGACCTGCACAATATTAGGAAGGTGGTCATAATGTTATGCCTGATCAGTGTACAGTGCAGCTTAAAGGTGGTTGCAGTATTTTCCACATTTCTGCATAAAAATTAGTTAAAACATCAGCAGATTTTCACACAAGTTCTGAAAATCGACCAAGAGAACCCAATCAAACACATGAAACAGAAATATTATATTTGTGTATTTGTTTAGGAAAATGAGCCAATATTACATATCAGAGAGGTGCACCTCTATGATGCCAAGTTAATTTCCAGGTCCAATCAGAGTCCATGTGTTCAGAAGTGTTTCCATCAATGTACTGAGACTCAGGTGTGGTTCAGTTCCTGGTTTAGTTTAAATAAATCAGGGATTTGTCTCAGTCTGATCTTCACAACACATGTTTGTGGAAGTGTATGATGGCAACGGACAAAAGAGCTATTTTGAAGCATGCCTTTTAATTTTTTGGGTTGGATGCCTACCATTAGTTTGTAAAGAGCAGCTCTGCTTGTTTTTTTATGAACTTTATGCCCTAAACCCGTGTCCTTAGCAGTCAGGCATCTGGCTGCAGACGTAGAATAACTGTTCTCTGCTTCCTGTCTTTGCAGAGTTCAAAGCGAGCCGATACATGACAAACTGATTTATGACGGCAGACTGCTGAACTTCACTGAGAAACTCGTGCCGGCTGTTGATACTGTGCTGAGAGACACTGAACTTCTACCAAAGGACAACACGCAAGTCTCTGTAGAACAAAGTGAAAGGGATTCCTCTTCAAACTCTGTAACTGTTATAACATTATCGATAAGTGTTTATTTATTCGTCTCACTTACATGTTTGTCCATGGTTTACAGTTCTGTGAATGTGTACACAACCTTTTGAAGGAGCAGGTCTTCTAATGTTTGCAAACAGGGAAACACATGAAGAAATATCAGAAATACCTCAGGTACATAACTAGTGTCTCAGTGTCTCTCTCTCCCAGCCAGGCCTACTGCATCCTCACCATCCTGATCCTTTTGTTTGGTTTGTTGTACCCTCCAACATTATACTAATTTTCTAAGTATTATCATTTGGCTTGAATTAAATAAACAAATTTAACAGTTCCTTGTGTGTGTGGCCTCCCTCTTTGTTGCCAGTTTTGAGCCTAGCGGTAACAACTTGGATGAAAGGTCGCAAAAAAAAACAAAAAACACTAGTACTAGTTTTTAAAAATGTCTGGAGAGAATCTGTGAAGATGCAAGTTCTTTTTTCAGGCAGCTTTCTGTTGTTTACATTAAAAACTGGATTTAACAGACACTGTTGTTTTTCATGACATATAATTGGGATAGTTCATTTGTATTTTGTTGCTTTTTTTGTTGCATGAAATAAAAGCTCCACAAAGGTTTCCTGATTAGAACCAACAGGAAGTTAAACACATGAGCTGAGTTGAACAGATACTGCTGGAACTTTCCCCAACAGATTAATGTTTGGGCAGGGAGTTTGATCTAGCTTCCAGACTACTGACATCCTGATAGATAGATAGATTTTATTCGTCACATGCACAGTTATACCTGGTACAATGCACAGTGAAATGTATTCCTGCACCCAGTCTGTACTGAGTATTCATTCAGACCATGGCATAAGTCAAAATAATGTTTTATCGTCTCTTTGTGCACAAGCTAGCAGAGACATGAAGCTGAACTGGAAACTGTTGTTACATTTTTGTTTTTAATAAAACAGTTATTATTCTGTGTGGTTACCAAGAGTGGTTATTTCATAAAATGAAATGAATAACTCACAGACGCATAAAGATTGAATGTATTTTATTGTGGGTTTTGTTTGTGTTTCTCTTGGTGGGACCTCCTCACTCCTGCTGGGGTCACACTGAGGGGCTCTTCTCCCGGTGGTGGGGTGAGTCTGATGCTGAGGGAGGTGTCTGGATCCTCAAAGCGGGCGTAGAATCTACTGAGAGGGGTCCCTGGGACATTGTGCATCTCTGGTGTTATAGTCTGATGCACTTTACGCCCCTCCACATATTCCGTGGATCATTGGACGTGAAGTGTCCCTGGATCCTCTGGGCGTATGCAGCCTTGGTCCTCTTCCTTCCTGCAGTTCCTGTCTTCTAGCTGCCCTGAGTGCCAGTGTGTCACCTGACCTGAACGCAGCATCCCTGGCTTTCAGCAGAGACCAGGGTTTCTGGTTCAGGTAGCACGCCACCGTCCTGACATCCTCTGCGCACATGTTGATGTAGCCGAGGACAGCAGATGTGTAGTCCTCCAGATCCACCTCTCCCTCACAGACAGCTGCCTCTCTGAAGATCTGCCAGTCTGTGCACTGGAAACAGTCCTGCAGCACAGGGACAGCATCACTGGGCCACACGGTGATGGTCCTCTGTGTTGGTCTGAGCAGGGGACGGTAGGCAGGGACCAGCATGATGGAGGGGGTGGGGGACGGCTCCGTATGCGGCTTTTTTTGTTTTCCGGGTGCTTGTTCTGGAGCGAGCTGATGTCATTGTGGAGCTCCTTTAGCTCTTCGTTAGCATTAGCATCCGGCGGGATGTAAACAATGAACACCGCCGTAAACTCACGAGGCAGATAGTGTGGCCGGCATGTCACGGAGCAGTGGCTGTTCACCACAGTACAGTTCGTGCATCAACCTTTGTTCACGTTGACGCATAATCTGCGTCCGACAGCTGGTTGCGGTCCGCACGGAAGAGAAGCTGGCCGTCGGTCTGGAAGGCTTGGTCCGGCATGTGGTCGTTCAGCCTGGTTTCCGTCAGACAAAGCACCGCACAGTTCCTCAACCCCCAGCCTCACTTTAACTCAGTTTAAACCAGTTCACTAATTTAACTGCCTCTTATTCGTAGGATTTACTCTGAACTTATCCTGGAGCATTGATGTGGTTTGTCTTCAGCAGGCGTTGTTAACGTTGATGTCGGTGTTCCCAGTGTGTCTACATACAGTGGATAGAAAACATCTACTCACCCCTGTTTAATGCCAGGCTTTTGTGCTGTAAAAAAAAAAATAATAAGACCAAATCAATCATTTCAGAACTATTTCCACCTCTAATGTGACCTGTACAACTCAACTGGAAAAAAAATACATGTATATTTTAGGAGGAGGGTAGTAAAAAAAAAAAACTAAAATTAATCCTTGGTGAAACGCCTTTTGATTTTTATTTTTTTTTGGGTGGGAGTCTATCAACATGGCACAGCTTGACTTGACTCATCTTTCGCTCCACATCTCTCAGATTGTGAGGTCATCTCCTGTGCACAGCCCTCTTCAGATCACCCCACAGATTTTCAGTAGGATTGAAGCCATTCTGTTGTTTGATTTGCATCGATGCTTTACGTCGTTGTCGTGCTGAAAGTTGAAGTTCCTCTTCATCTTCATCTTTCTAGTAGAAGCCTGAAGGTTTTGTGCCAACACTGACTGGTATTTGGAACTGTTCATAATTCCCTCCACCTTGACTCAGTCTTCCAGGTGAAGAAAAACAGTCCCAAAGCCTGATGCTGCCACCACCATGCTTCACTGCGGGTATGGTGTTCTTTGGGTGATGTGCAGTGATGTTTTTGCACCTCTTTTGGAGTTATGGCCAAGAAGTTCAACCTTGGTTTTAACACATTTTCCCACATAATTTTAGGAGGATTGCTTTGATAGGAGAGCTTGGATGTTTTTCTTTATAAGAAAATGCTTCTGTCTTGCCTCCCTACCCCATAGCCTAGACACATGAAGAATACGGGAGAGTGTTGTCACATCAACACAGTCAGGACTTGCCATAAATTCCTGCAACTTTCCTGAGTTTTCTTGTCATCTTTTCATCAATTTTGGAGGGCCGTCCAGTTCTTGGTATTGCCACTGTTGTGCCATATTTTCTCCACTGTCTTCACTGTGTTCCATGATAAATCTAATGCCTTTCTAATTATTTGGTACCCCTCTCCTGACTGATACCTTTTAACAGTGAGATCCCTCTGATGCTTCTGAAAAGTCTACTAGTCTAGAACTGCTGCACTTCATTTGGGATTAATCAGAATTTATCTGAATTAATTCTGAACACA
Organism: Chelon labrosus; assembly: GCF_963514085.1. NCBI lineage: Eukaryota > Metazoa > Chordata > Actinopteri > Mugiliformes > Mugilidae > Chelon > Chelon labrosus. The sequence goes on along the minus strand of NC_140346.1, from coordinate 27,834,771 downwards.
GCCACATCCCCAGCTATAAGATGGTGTGCACACTTATGCAACTACATTAATTTTTACTACCCTCCTCCTAAAATATTGGTCTTATTTTTTTACATGACAGAAAGATGGCATTTAACAGGAGTGTGGAGACTTTTTCCATCCACTGTATGTCAATGTCAGTTTGTTGTAAAGCTCATTTACAGGTAGAGATTAGGAAGTAGCTATACCGACCTAAACACTTGCTTCCTGTTTCTAATCTCCCTTCAGCAAACACACTCGATGTAAAGATTAACTCATGTGCTATACGTCAGGTTTTCTATTTAATGTGAATCTAACAGGAAGTCATAATAGAAACAGCTTGTCTTCCCACAGAGCAAAGGGTGAGGCGATAAAGCTACACTTTACTCCGTTCTCCATTATTATTTTATAATATTTGTCTTAGAGTGATAGTAGTGAGGGGAACACACTGCTGAAAGTAAATAGATGAGGCTGGTTGAAGCAGATGGAGAGACATAATGAAAGGAGGTCTGCAGCACCGACATCAAGCCGTCTGCTTCATTTATGCTGTCATCGTCATTTTTTGTATGCTTTACATTTTATTTTTGAAATGTAATCCTGTTCAGTGTGTTGGTTATTTTTCTTTCTGTGACTGCAGCTTCTGAAAGGAAATGACCCTAGGTTGATAGTTAACACTCAACAAACACAGAGAGCAAAGAGTTTAGCTGGAAACTAACCCTGCACAACCAGAACACATTTAAATCTTGCTGAAGCTTTTATTTTAATCAGTTTAATTCTCCTTGAGTCTTAAGCAGCTTCCTGTAACTTTTCCCCCACCATGTCTGTGTGTTCTGTGGCAGAGAGAAACGTTAGAGGAAGAATATCTGACCCAAAACAGCAGCAGGTGGATGGAGCATGTCCACGATGAAGGACGAGCATCAGCTGACGCCTAGGCTGAAGAGATTTAAATGGATGTTGATCATTGCTGTCATCTTCATCCCCATCCTCCTCCTCTGGTCCAACAGGTGGGTGATGTTATAGATCTGCTTCAGAAGTTAAACACTTGATCTGATAATAAAGAATGTGTTTCTTTTCTGTCAGCACTCTGCAGCTGAAGATAAACACTAATTGTGTTCTGAATGTCTCTGACAGGAAGCATGAAATGCAGCGACCTCTCAGGTCACACTATTGATTTTATTCTGGCCAACAATTTCTTGTCGAACTCAACACTTTCTTTGCAGCATTACCAGGGAGGTGGTCTTCTTGTCCCTTCAGTTGGTGCATGATAGTTCATGATACAGATGTTTGAAAACTCTGAGGAACATCTTGCAGAAACCTCCCTATAGTGCTGATCTAAAGCTATCCCCTGATCTGTAGACGACTCTTTTTAATCTGAATTTTGAAAATACTCTTTAATATTTTGGCAAAAACTTGTTTTGTTCATCATTACAAAGGGAAAATAAATTCAGCGTCATCACATACCACCATTTGGTAAAGCTTTGATGGTGTTGAAGCTCGTCCTCTGAAATGGTCCTGTGGGGAGATCATTTACAGCCGTTCCTGTGTGGAAATAATAGCTGAAGTTAACATAGACGAATAGTTTGGAGTTTGCACCTGTTGCTTCTGCGGCCAGCTGTTTTTTTGTGTGTGTGTTCTAGCATTAATGTGACCAATAGTTTTTGCAGGTGTTTAGTTCGTCCAGTTCGTGGATGAAGATCAGAACTCTTCTGATCCAGGTGAAGATTCTTCATTCCAGCGTACAGTATTATATCGGCGCCACTGTGACAAAAAAGTTAAAAGCAGTATGTGAGGTTTGCACAAGAACGACAATATATTATATTATGCATATATAATATTAAACATATACATTTTTGGGGGAACTTTTTTTATTCCATCTATTCACAACCTGACCAAAGGAAAGGAAAAACCAGACTTGAGTTGTAACCAGTCGGTTCATGATCAGCCTCCTTCTTTCTCTTAAACTCTTCTCTACACAAATGACTTCACCTGAATTATTTCTTTGACTCTGCAGCTTCAAGATTAGCCCAGAGATCTTCAAGCCTCCAGTCCCATTGCCCTACAGATTTTGTCCACGACAAACGGGTAAGAGATTTGGGTTAATAATTCCAACCATGTGCCCCTTGATCTTTATTATCAATATGCAGCCAGATAAGAAATTTTTATTCTCAAAAAACAGTCATTGTACCATAAATGTGGGTATAAATGTTTAGCTCTGTGGAGAAATGTGCTGCTTTTGTCGAGCAGTTAGACTCCATTTCTCACTCATGCAGTTCATCGGGATCAAGAGTTGTCTTTCGTGCCGGTCACCGGGACGAAGACGCTGCTGATATCAGCTCATCTGGAGCGCCGCATGAAAGAAAAGGAGGTCAGTGAAGGAAGCAGCAGTTTCTCTCCATTTGGTGGCATTAATGCACGTGGGTTCAGTGTCCACAGGGATCACAGGGACTTCATGTAGAAATATTTTTGACTTGACATCAGTGAAAATGAGGAAACGTCGACTGGTTTTGCAAGATAAACAGATTTCATTTCTGCATTAATATTAGGGATGGCTCGATTCCAACTTTTTCATGTCCGATAACGATACCGATACTGCAATTTGGAGTATCTGCCGATACTGATATCAATCCGATACCTTCTTTTCTCCTCTGTTAAGTTGTTTATGATACATATAGTTTGTATAGATGTACTTTGCTTAATATGGACATCTAAAAACACCATGGTCAAAATGTGCAACAAATATTCTGCTCCCCTAAGGGAAGAAATAAAACAGCCCACAATGTGCCTCAAGCCATAAGCACTTTATTTAAACTTCAAATCAGTGCAAACTGCAAACTTGAATGTTTCTTCTTTCACATGTAACCTCTGGGGTTGAACTGTATGTAAAACACTCATATCAAATTGGATATAGAATGGACTTAGTTTCAATGTTCCATTGAAGACTATAGGACAGGGGTGCCCACACTTTTTTGGCTTGCAAGCTGCTTTTACATTGACCAAGTCAAAGTGATCTACCTGTGTATCCTAAGTCATATTAATTGTTGCTACAGTGTTAAAAGCTCTATCCATCTTTGTTTTTATTTTTATCAAGAAAAATTGGTGCACTGCACATTTAGAAAAATAGCGCTGTCTCTTTAAGAAAGACGGTAGTCTTGAGTTGTGGTTGAAGTTGTGTGTGGCTGTGGATGTGTGCCGCTGAACTGAGGGTATGTTGCAAATATAAAGTAGAAATAAATAAAGATGAACGTTTGTCTTGCTGTTTGTTTTGGAGGTGCAACAGTTAATTGTTAAGCCAGACTAACATCTAAAACATTAAATTTTTTCCAATGGCACGCGATCTACCCGCACCGGTCGATCGCGATCAACGTAATGCGCACCCTGCTATAGGACATATAGCTGCTTTAAGTGACTGCTAACTTTAAATAACTGTCACAAACACTTGCGTCCAGTGCTGCTGCCACCCCTTGAGACACTCGCGTTGCACAAGTTGCATTCGGCTGTTTTTTACTTTTCCTTGCGTGCAAAGTCACTCCACACAGCTGACATGATCAGAGCGCTAGGCTAATTCACTGTCACGAGGTTCTGTTTACACACGCTTGCAGCAGCTGCTCTCTGTTTACGGCATGTCGCGCAAAGTTAAGTTGAGCATTTGGGCTTAGGTATCGGATCGGACGGGCTATAGTTATGTTTTCCGATATCCGATCCTGAAATTTTGACCAATATCGGGCCGATACCGATCCTAAGTATCGGATCGGGCCATCCCTAATTAATATAAGGGACTTTTTTGTTACTTTTTTGTTACAGCATCATAATGTAGACCAAAGGCAAACCCCTATGACCTACACTTTCAGATGAACTTGCACCAAATTTGGTGGAGACATTCATGGTTCCCAAAGGTTAATTCCTTCTCAGTACCTGCATCTAATACACATTCATGTTATTCATATGTATTATGTTTATTAGTTATTCATATTCACATTCATATTTTGGTTTATGAACAAACAAACTTTAAAACTAATGTCCAGATTAGGCATCAACTCTGTAATTATTCCCGCAGACAATTCCCTAGAAGCAGTCAACATTCTTCAGGCCCATGTGACCGTGGTCAGTTTCCGCTAGCTTTATCTCTTATTGTTAATAAGCATCTCCAACTAAGTATATTAACTTCCTGGAAATGTATCTTGTTTGGCATCTTTCACACAGTCAACTACAGACCTACTGTTAGGGGACTTATCAAACTAACATTATAGTCGCTGAGAGGCTAAGCAGGGGAAAAACATTACCCACCGGACGCGCTGGCTGTTCAATAAAAGATTGCTCGAGTACTGGTTTGTGCATATTTACTGCTGTTGAAAACACAAGTGGTGAATTTTCCAATAATCCATAAAAAACATCGTCAGTTTTCTGAGATCATGCAGTCAGCAAAAGTATGACTTCCCCCCTAACCCTTTCAGTTCAGTCATTCTTTCCCGAGGTGAACAGCTGATTGTACTACCTGGCTAATGCACCACCACGTGACCCACATCCCTATATGTGACCATAGCAACAAACCCTAAACCAATTCTAGCTGGTGCCTACACCTACCTTCCTCCTTCTTCTTGTTGCAGGTTAATGTTATTGCGGTGGTGAAGCGGAGCGAGGAGGTAGACTATCGCTGCCTCTTCTGTTGTCAAGGGATGCTCCACGTCTATAAAGGTGTTCGCAACGTATACAGCAATCACTTTGGCTTCCCCTATGGGACAGCATCCATCATGTGTCCTGTCCCGTTATTCTGTGATACACCGTTTCAGATTGCTGTGACTTCTGCGGCAGACTATAATGAAGGTATGGAAGGAGCTCCATGTGGCAGGTTTTATTCCATGCTATGTTATAGTTCCTAAAAAAAAAAAAACGAGCTGAAACAAGCTCATCCAAGAAGCTATTTCAAATAAACGCATGAATTCAGTTGTCTCAGCTTGTTTTTGGATATACCAAGACCTGTATATTATATTATTATATTATATTATATTATATTATATTATATTATATTATATTATATTATATTTGGATGATAGCAAACCCTCAGGTTCAGGTGAAGCACACTTAAAGACTTGTGACTTCCTGTTTCCTCTTAGATGAACATCACAGAGTGTTTTTGGAGGTGAAGCACCAGGAGGTTGATGGCCACTCTTTTCCTTACAACTTCACTGTCTGCTTCTCCACCATGTTTGATTTCACCAATGTGCTGCAGGTAAACGCCTCGTCACATTTCATTATTTCACTAAAAGACAAACAAACAAAATAATGTACAGAATGAAAAAAAACATGCAAGAGGATATAACTGGGTGGACTAAAAGAAAATCATCTGCCTCCTTATGTTCTCTGGCTTTAATATCCAGCAGACAATATTTCGTCCAGTGTTTCTTGTAACTCTAAAAATGGAGAAACCAAGAATTGTCGTGCATGCTGACGCTTCCATTTCGGTTTAAATGTGTTTTTTACTGTAGCTGGTCCAGAGTTTGGAGATGCTGCAGTTACTGGGGGTGAACAGAGTTGTCATCTATAAGACCAACTGCAGCTCTGAAACGCAGCGCATACTGGACTACTACACACACAAAGGTGGAGTTTGGTGTTTTTTACATATATGTGTCTATCTTCAGAAGTTGCAGTGGAGATACACTGTCTGGCCAAAAAAAAAGTCTCCACCTGGATTTAACTAATCAAATAGGTAGGAGCCTCTTATTGGATAATTACTGCATGGGTGATTATCTTTTAGCTGACAACAAGTTATTTAACCCCAACTGATGCAATGAGTAGCTTCTCATTTCTTGAAACAACCGTGTCTAAAGACACATCCTGTGGTCGTGGAAAAGATGTTAGTCTGTTTGAGAAGGGTCAAATCATTGGCATGCATCAAGCAGAGAAAACATCTAAGGAGATTGTAGAAACTACTAAAAGTGGGTTAAGAACTGTCCAACGCATTATTAAAAACTGGAAGGATAGTGGGGAACCATTGTCTTCCAGGAAGAAATGTGGTCAGAAAAAAATCCTGATTGATGGTGATCAGTGATCACTTAAACGTTTGGTGAAATCAAATGGAAGAAAAACACCAGTAGAACTCAGGGCTATGTTTAATAGTGAAAGTAGGAACATTTCCACATGTACAATGTGAAGGGAACTCAAGGGATTGGGACTGAACAGCTGTGTAGCCTTAAGAAAACCAGTAATCAGTGAGATGGACTGGCAACTACAGCCATGGGATAGACTGGTGACCAGTCCAGGGTGTACCCCGCCTCTCACCCAATGATAACCCTAACCCTAACACGTTGGATTTGATCTGAATTTTAAGATTTATATTTGTAGAACACAAAAGTCAAAACTAACAGTGCAACAAGGACTAACACTACTTTGCTGTGCTTCTAATGTCTCCCTCTCAGGACTAATGGAGGTGATCCCTTGGTCTATGTCCAGATATTTGAATGTATCTCGCAGCCATAATCCTCAACTCAGTCCAGGTGACATCCACTACTTTGGTCAGATTCCTGCTCTCAATGACTGCGTGTACAGGTACATGTACCGGTCCAGATACGTGGCCCTGCACGACATGGACGAGCTCATACTGCCCCAGTCAGTCAACAGGTAGCACCTTTCTTTATGATGTCAATGAGTTTTTGAGTTTTTACAGTGAAGTGATTGTATGATGTACAGACTCAGAGTGATGCTTCAGATCTGGCAGTCAAAGTTATAGTGTGGTTTGTGTCAGTTTATTTAGCTGCCTCTCAAAAAGCCCAGTGTGCACTGAGTGGTCAGTTACAGTTCCCTGAAGAGGCACCTCCCAGGGAGAGCAGGAAGTGGGAGGGACATAAAAATATCAGAATGAGTTTGATTGGCCGCAAAATGAGTACACGCCCCTGAGTGCAAGATGAGACAGCATTTAATAGTTACAAACTCTAACACACCATTACACACTCAACGTACTTAGAGTGAGTCATGGTGCATAATGAAGGCTTTATCATTTGCTTATACACTGCTTTAAATATGAAAATGTGTTTTTTTAAATCCTTCTCTTACAAGCTGGTTGGAGCTGTTGCCACTGCTGGAGAAGAAATACGGTGCAGACAAGTGTTACAAGTTTGAGAATAACGAATTCCCGATCATGCGGGCACCTCCATCGAACCAAACCCTGTCCCTGCAGGAGCGCTGGAAGAATGTGAGGGGGGTGAACATCTTCTCTCACCTGTACCAACAACCCAAAGCAAAGACTCAGTACAGCAACTTCAAAATCATCGTCAACCCCCGAGCCGTGTTCTCAGCATCCGTCCACGGACTACTGAGCTCACAGAAGGGCTGCGAATGGGTCGACAGGGACATAGCGAGAATGTATCACACCAGGTAGACTGACGTTTCTTATTCAGATCATATGTGTGGCTGCACTGTTTTGTGTTTAGACTGTGAGTCAGGTCCTTTACGTTACAGGTTAAGACAGCAACAACAAAAAATATAATAATATGGTGTTTAGACCAAGATAGAAACTTGGCTTTTAGTTTCAAATTTTTCTTACCGCTAATATTCCAGTTCTCGCTTTAACAAAGGAGCTATTTTGAAGCATGCCTTTTAATTTTTGGGTTTGGATGCCTACCATTAGTTTGTAAAGAGCTGCTCAGCTTGTTTTTGTATGCACTTTATCCCTTATATTGTGTTAGGGTCAAATTTGACCCGTTTAACATTTAAAATATGTAAAAAGTACAGTTTCCCTGTTTTTATTGGAACAAGACTTCATGATATCCTCAGGAACATCTATCTTAACACAACAAAATAGTTTTTCACTATTTTAGTAAATTCTAAAAGTCTCTACGTGTGTTGTTACGTGTCAAAAATGACCCGCCAAGAATATTGGTAGTTGCACGCATCCATGCATCATGTAAAAAGTTTTGGGTTGCTGTGTGGATCAAATTTGGCTCAATTTACACTCTCCCCACCACACACCACCCTACCATACCCCCCACCATATCCCCCCATCTCATCCCATCCCCTCCTCATTCCACTACACCTGTCTCCCCTTGGGGCACCTAATCCCATGGCAACACAACTTTTCTCACATGTGATTTGAGCATCTTTGGGGACAAAAATGCTCAAAGAGAGGTCTTCAAATACAAAAATTATGACATTTCATCCCCCACTCCACAAACTGATGAAGACCGAAACCAAAGTGACATTGAGGAAGATGTGTCTGAGAATGAGGATGACGTTGAGTATGATCATGAAGAAGGGCCTACAAGATATGCTGTGTCACATGTTCAAGACATCAAGACAACATTTGAGCTGTTTATACCACCATAAGTTGAGAACATCTTTCTTGAGATGACAAACATTGAAGGTAGAAGGGTGTTGTGCAACAGCTGGATTGGAAACAACAAACTGGTCCCAGCTGGTCCCAGTGTAAATGACAAACTTGCCATACATATACAAACCAGGGCCTATATTTGCATTTGCAAGTATGAGCAAAATAAAGTTTGGTTTAGTGAAACAGACTTTTTTTTTTTTACCTCTATCCTAACATAAATATGTACGGGTCAGTTTTGACCCGTAACACAGCAGATGTCACTGTGGTTAATAATATTAAGTAAAAAAACTCCACATGTAATTTATTTTTGGTGGTATGTTTTTAATATTAATCTATGATAGTCAGATGGAATAATTGTCTATTGTCTTCACTATAACAAAAATAAAAAGTGAATTTAAATATTTTTTTCAAATAAAAACGAGTGGTGTATTCTAAGATAAAAGGTCTATTTGGCCAAAAAATAACATTTAATACAATGCTTACATGGATATGAAGGCAAAACAAGTTAGATATGAGGTGAAAAACAAAAATGGTTGACAAACAGTGTTCTTTGATGATTTTGGGCTGGATTAAGCTACGGTTCAATTTTGATCCGCTAACACAAAAGACGTGGGCAGCTTTCTAACACAATATAAGGGTTATGCACTTTATGCCCTAAACTTAGCGGTCAGGCATCTGGCTGCAGACGTAGAATAACTGTTCTCTGCTTCCTGTCTTTGCAGAGTTCAAAGTGAGCTGACACATGACAAGCTGATTTATGACGGCAGACTGCTGAGCTTCATCGACAAACTTGTGCCGGCTGTTGATACTGTGCTGAGAGACATTGAACTTCTATCAAAGGACAACATGCAAGTCTCTATAAAACAAACTGAAAGGAATTCTTCTTCAAACTCTGTAACTGTTATAACATTATCGATAAGTGTTTATTTATTCGTCTCAGCTACATGTTTGTCCATGGTTTACAGTTCTGTGAATGTGTACACAACCTTTTGAAGGAGCAGGTCTTCTAATGTTTCAAACAGGGAAACGCATGAAGAAATATCAGAAATACCTTGTGGGAAACTCAGGTACATAACTAGCTTTAAGATTATCAGGCTTTTTTTAAAATGTAAATGACAATCTAATGCACTCCATTGTCACAGATGTAAGGGATGATGCTCAGAGAGGACAGGACACCTCAAAGGGCATCATCATACTTATGGTCAATATACACTGCCTGGCCAATAAAAAAGGTCCCACACTCTAATATTTGGTTGGACCTGCTTTATCTTTGATTACAGCACACATTCTCTGTATCATTGTTTCCATAATCTTCTCCAATGTCTCCAGATTTATTTCCATCCAGTGTTGGAAATTTTTCACCAAAATCTTGTATTGATGATGGGAGAGTCTGACCACTGCACAAAGCCTTCTCCAGCACATCCCAAAGATTCTCAATGGGGTTAAGGTCTGGACTCTGTGGTGGCCAATCCATGTGTTAAAATGATGTCTCATGCTCCCTGAACCACTCTTTCACAATCTGAGCCCCATGAATCCTGTCATTGTCATCTTGGAACATGCCCGTGAACATCAGGGAAGAAAAAATCCATTGATGGAATAACCCGGTCATTCAGTATATTCAGGTAGTCAGCTGACCTCATTTTTTGGACACATAATGTTGCTAAACCTAGACCTGAGCAACTGCAGCAACCCTAGATCATAGCACTGCCCCCACAGGCTTGTACAGTAGGTACTAGGCATGATGGGTGCATCACTTCATCTGCCTCTCTTCTTACCCTGATGCCATGGTTTCCCAGCATCCTTCTGTCCCACGAATAAAAAAAAACATCTGCTCCAGCAGTCATTTAAAGCTCAAGACTTTAATGAAAAAAAAAAAAATCCAATTTTTATTTATTTTTATCATTATTATTATTTTAAATTCAACATTTGATGCATAATAAGAATATATAAAACACCTGGGAATAAACCGCCCTGTAGGCAGTGTTGCCAACTTGGCGACTTTCTCGCTAAACCAGCGACTTTCGAATCCTCATGGCAACTTTTTTTTGTCAAAAGCGACTAGCGACAAATCTTGCGACTTTTTCTGGTTTTATTGGAGACTTTTCTGGTGTCTTGGAGACTCTGATGTGAAAGCACATATCGGTTTTCAGTTACTGTCCTCAACAAGCAGCGGGTGCTGCCGTGAGCCCCTCCCCCGTCCCAAAGCACTCACAGGCGGTCAGTCTCACAGTAGCCTATTTCAATGGCAAAATAAAAAATAAAAAAAAGAAAACAACCAAGAATCAACAGAAGAATGTTCATTTGTAGTTTTAAACATATTTATTTTTATTTTTTTTACTCTTTGTTATTCACGTTAAATGAATAACAAAGATGAATGATAAATGAATTGCCAAATGGCAAATTATGCAAATTAGCCGATGACGTAATTTAGCGACTTCTAGCGACTTTCAGGACAGCCAATAGCTACTTTCCTTACTGAGGAGTTGGCAACACTGCCAGTAGGTTGTACTTTGGTTCAACCAGTAGGTGGCGGTCATGCGCAGTGACGCCGATGGTGACATCCTTTAAAAGAGAAACGAAGAAGAACTTCAGGGGGCTTGTTTAGACGGTGAGTAGACATGGTCCGTGTTTTTATGTTAATCTGTGGAAATATTACGTCTTAACGGGACCTGCTCTGACAGTTAACGCTTCGTCTAAACCTCTGAGATGTTTATTTATTATTTTAGTCCTAAAGTAGCCTCTTTTTTTTTTCTAATTCTTTCTAACTCGATGCATGAGTCCAAAGTTTGATACGCAGTTTATTAGTTGGCAGTGCGTGTGTTGCCAGAACAAAAATAGCTCCCTGATATTAAATAACTGCAGAACTGGCTGCAGAACAACGTATTTAATAAAATGTGTTTCCGGTGCATGTGGAAATTAAATGCACATTTTGTGCTATGCAAAACACTTCCAGAGGACCTCTCCATTACCTTAGAAATACTCTTGCACAGACTTCTGCTTCTCCAACACATCTCAAAGATTCTCAAAAGTGAAATGCAGACTTTTTTTTTTTTAATTTCAAGCTTTAAACTCCTCATCTCATCTCCTCCCTGTCATACAGCAGGTAGCCTCACGTCGCCATGTCCTCCCCAGAGATAGCCTCTCTCTCCTGGGGCCACATGAAGGTGAAGGGATGTGGCTCCAGCTACAAGGACTGTAAGGTCTGGCCTGGAGGCAGCCGGGCCTGGGACTGGAGAGAGACCGGCACCGACGTGAGTGCAGCCAGAATCTGAATATATTAATCATGAAACAGGAACCGAGAGCATCGAACAACAGGTGATCTGCTGAGTGTTTAGACTGACTTCTTTTGCTTTTCCCACCCCAGCATTACCCCGGAGTACAGCCCGCTGATCTGGAGGAGGTGCTGCAGAAGGGAGTAGACCTGCTGGTCATTGGCAGAGGCATGAGTGAGGCTCTGCAGGTATAAAAAGATAAGTTCACTATATTCATTGAAAAAGGAAGTCATCAGTTTATCAGTTTAAAAGTTAAATAGTAGGACACGTTGGATTTCTGATGACGTATCCCATCTGTCCCAGCAGTAGTTTGTGCCTCAGGGGCAGACCTTTGTACCTCTGTAAGCTTATCTCATTGTGTGAGAGCCACTGCTTCTATTAATGGCAGTGCAGTCTGAGGTTTGTTGTTCACTTCCACGGTTATCTGACTTGACCTGAGTGGTGTGTGCAGCAGCTGGAAGGAGATTTCCATCACGTAGGGGTAATTCTGGTCATTCCTCTCTCTCAGGTTCCCTCCTCCACTCTGGACTTTGTGAAGCAGAAAGGTGTCGACGTCAGAGTCCTCCAGACGGAGAAGGCGGTCGCTGAATACAACAAGCTGGCCGGCCAGGGCGCCAAGGTGGGCGGAGTCTTCCACTCCACCTGTTGATGGTGTCGACGGTACCTCGCTGTGCCAAATGTGGTCGGGGCAGTTTTCTTTTGTCAAGCGTACATAGAGAGGGGGCAGAGCTTTGGTTTGTGGGCAGTTGTCCAGTTTGAACTGCATGTTGATCCACTTTACAGATTTATTACAGCCTAGATTCTGCTCTAGAGCTCTGGGAAGTTTACAAATCACTGAAGTCGTTTAGGTGTTAGGTGGACGTTCACTGCAGCAACTCTTCTGGAAAAAAGAGGATACTTGTGAGGATAAGTCAGCTTTGTTTCTCATGTTTATATGTGCAAACATGTGAGGAATATTTTTGTCTGTGTGCAGCAATGCAAGGTCCACAGCTCCCCATGCAACTTCAAAAATAGTTTTACCCCCAAATAGGAGGACTAAAATACGACCCTCTCTGTTCCCCAACATTAAGCAACGTTTTTTATTGTGGTATTGGTCAGAGGCGGATCAGAAATATTCAGGGTGGTGTTTCCTCCCACTGGTGAAGCATGCTTTCATTTTCTGCAAAACTTTTAAACACCGTTCATTGTTATTCTGATTCTGAGAGCAGCTCTTTGTGTATTTGACTCCAGATAAAGATGAAATCCACAAACTCTGCTCTAACAGTTAATGAGGTTATTTTAAACTGAAGATGCAAAAACATACAGTTGACCTCAGAGGCCAACTTTGTGGAATGTATTGTGATCTTATGGTGGCGTTAATAAAAACTAACAAGTGTAAGTTACTTCTCATGAGGTGAAAATGTATTTCTGCTTGATGCTACACAAAATAAATTTATTGAATCATCTCCATGTGGTTGTCTTTATAACAAACCACTGTAAAATACAAAAAGCCAAACAAGTACCACAAGTAACAAAAATCTCTCCTGCTTCCTACAACATAAATTATGTTTGTCATTTTAATGTGAAGATACGTGGTTTCACTTTTTTCTGTACAGTTATTATTGTGAATGTGAAAGCTGAAAAGAGTTCCAGTCTCTGTCCTTGTGTTCCAGCCTCTTCAGCGGCGGGCGGGTTTGGGCATGATGTAGACTTTGACAGGTTTGCTGAACTGAATCGTTCCCTCGACAGCGGCCTCTGGCGGCAGGAGGGTGTCCATGCTGTCGCTCCATCCCAGCCTGGAAGCCGAGGAGGGGGAGGATGAGGAGGAGGAGCTGTAGGCCAGCAGGAGGCGCACCTCGATCTGAGACGGCTCTGAGAGGAAGGGGAGACACGGTCAGAGAGGATGAGGGGACGTTCAGGATCTAAATACAGCGTCCACTATTTGATCTTTTTAGCTTTGGGACGGGTAAAAGTGTTGGTTATTACACTGACCTGTCCATGCCCAGTGTGACAGGTAAACTTGTGTGATGAGTCGGTGTCTGTGAGGTCCAGGCTTCCTGAAGTCTCCAGGTTTAGGATGGATCACGTGACTCTGGCCGTCTGGATACAGAACCTGCAGAGAACAGTTTAACTTTAGAGCTAGAGGACTTCATCATCAACCTGCTGGTGCTACAGCTCAGGGTTTTCAGGTCTAATTCCAAACTGTTCCTCATCAGATCAGCTGGTTCTCCTTCTTCTGTTACATATGACTGTGTATATAATGGACACAAGAGCTAGGAATGGAAGTTTCTGACAGTCTAACGCGCCATGTTCTGGGCTGGAGCTCATACAATTTAGAGTATTACACACAAAGAGTTCATTTTTAAAAAACATATCTAGTGATTCTATATCCTAACAGTTGAGAATCTGGAAAGATTTTTCTGTAATTTTGTCTGTGGTCTTAGGTTTTTAACTAATAATGGACCCTTCACACGTTAATAAGTCACAGACATATCATCCTTCACTTCTCTTCTGGCTGCTCAACCTCATATCCTATTTTTTTGGAAATCATAAAAAGCTCTTTCTATCTCTGTGGCTCCGGGATGTTCAGACCTACCTGAACATTGTCTTTTATAAATGATTTCAGTTCCTTTTCAACGCTGCCTGCTGAATAATTATATGTGGAGGGTAGTATTTTTATTTTATTGTATTATTTTAAATGTATTTATTTACGTAATTTAAATAAACAACATAATTTGTTTGCACTTTTTTATTTATTATTTCTTTTAATCGTACGTTTGTAGCGCAGGGGGGTTGAAATTTATATTTATATTGTTTGTATTGCAATAAAACACCTTAATTTCACCACACGGATCAATAAAGTCTTATCTTTAAAATAGTAATAAAAAACATTAATGGTCTATACTGGACCGCAGCCCACAGCACTAAATGTCAGACGAGGAACTGACCTGGACTTTAACAGTGTTTTGAGGATCCTGAACGTGCTCCAGTGTGGCGTCGATGTCTAGCGCCACCACCAGGCCAGACGTGAACCTCAGCGGGTTGTCGGACTCCCCCGTCGGCTCTATGATGGTGGCGGTGGCTCGATGGATCTGTTAACCGAAAGGTAAACGGACACAAAATAAGCTTCATCAAACCGTGTGAATCCACACTAGGATGCATCTGTGCAGGGACTTTGTCACTGAACCTGTTCAGGCAGTCTGAGCTGCAACAGGCCGCTCTGTCTGAGGGTCGTCTGGAGGATCTTCACCAGCTCCACTGGCTTACAAGACGACAGGCGGGGCATCAGCTCCAAGAGTTTATCCACAAAACCGTCCTGGAGGTGGGGCAGCTCGGTCAGAAACGACCTGAGGGAAGCAAGAAAGAGACGTTGACAGTTAGCCTGGTCTAAGTTTACTCTGAAACAGGTCCACTCTGCAAACTAGTCTTTAAATCACATACAAAGAAAAGAACAGGACAGAACAAGCTGAGCCTTTTTTAACATTACGAGTACAAATAAATGTCCCTTGCAAGGCATGAGAAGACACAGAAACCAATTCTGAATAGTTTAAGAAGAAATAAAGATGTTACCTCTGAAAGGACTCAATGTCCTGCAAAAACTTCTCACAGCTGCTGATGAGTGGCTCCAACCTGTGGAGAGATGACGGTCTCAGAAACATCTGTACAGAGTGGTTGCTGGGTGGATACAGATGTGCTCGTGTGTGTGTGTGTGTGTGTGTGTGAGCGTACTGACCCTTGTCTGGTGCGAGCCGTCAGGATGAGCTGCAGAGCTTTGGCCTGGAGGCGGACGTGATGTATGGAGGCCACCTGTCTGCTCTCCAGACCGCTGTACAGAAACTCCAGCTTGTAGGTTTCCTCTAAGATCTATAGACACAACATGCAAACATCACCTGACACAATCTCACCGGTGTTTTAAGGCTTTAAAATGTGTGTGAGTGTGTGTGTGAGTGTGTGAGTGAGTGCGCTGACCTGCTGGGCGGCTGCTGTGGCCGTGACGTTTTGTTTGAGGCAGAGAGGAACCGCCATGCTCCACAGCTTCTCCTGCAGAGCCTGAAGAAACAAGACGGAGAAAAAACTCTTTAACTCCTCAAACCTGACACCACTATTCTGCTTCCCCAACCCTGAGAAACAATATATTAACTATAATAATGACTCTTGTCTTATTTTATATTTGACACATGGGCCATTTATACAATTTACTGCAATTACGGCAATTTATTTGGAACATTTCAAACATTTCTTTTAGTTTGCTTGTATGTTTTCCTAAACAGGATCCTTTATATGACCTTTTTATTTTGTCCCGTGGTAGGAATAAACTGTTTTTGCCATTGCCGAGGCAAAGATTGACTCAAAAACAAATGTTTGTGTCTCTGTATTTCTTCTCTGACTTGGTAAATATACATTATATAGGTTATGATAGTCATTTAATTGTGTCTGTGAAAACTGAGGATCGCAAAAGACAATAATTACCAAGTGAATCTCTACAAAAATCACACAAATATCTACAAATTCTGTTAATATGGAATGAAATAAGGCATATTTATAGTTAGAAGACATCTTAAATAATCTGCTTAATTAGAAGGAAAAATAAAATGGCAATTGTGGAAGACATCATGCAGATTCACAACTTTTTAACATGATTTTACAATCGGATAATGTATAAATTAAGTAATTACAAGTTGCTTTAATAAAGTAAATATTCATATTGAAATATCAGGAACAATATCAATAATATTTGTACTATAACGTTTTTAAAATTTGCAAAGAAAAACATAAAAAAGTCAACTAATTTTAGAAATGGATGCAACAACAATTAAAAACACACACACACACACACACACACACACACACACACACTCGTACCTTCATGAGCAGCAGCTGGCAGCGCAGGTATGTCGCACAGAAATCAGCAGCTCCAGCGAGCTCCGTCTGCAGCTCCCCAAGCCGCTGGAGGTCTCTGACAAACAGACAGAAGTTAATTCACCATCTAGTCAGGAAGTCTCAAATCACACGTGATGGAAACATAGAACACCGCTTCTTCTGATCATGAGCGTTTACCGTATGGTGAAGTCCAGCAGGTCCTGGGCTCCAGGCGCCTCCAGGTTCTGGATGGTGCTGACTCTGTTGAGACTCTGCTGGAGGAAGAGCTGGGCCGATTCCACAGAACCCGTACCACAGCCCGAGTCCGCCGAGTCCAGGCCGTAAATCTGCTTTCTGCCCGGCAACTAAAACAGAAGGGACAGAGTTAGGTCTGAAATGTGGAACGAGGATTTTAGCTTGTTGTGGCTTTGTTTTTTTAATTTCAGTTCTTACTCTCAGTGGCGGTACGAGGTGTGACAGACTGTCCCTCAGGTAGGCGTAGTGTCTGAAGGTGTGGTCGGAGAACAGCGCCGGCATGGTGGGACACGACGTGGCAGCGTTGAACACCAGCACCAGAACGGCGATGTCTGAGATCAGCAACCGGAGTCAAGAAAGAAAAAAGCTTTGTGCACATAAATAAAATCACGTCAGTGTTTGAGGTCACTCTGCTGTTAATTTATATTATGTTTGTTCCACAAAGCCAGATAGTGACACATGGCAGAAGGAAATGCTAGTTTCCTTGTGTACATCTACAACTGTAAATCAAAATACATGACATGTGAAGGATACAGGCTGGGTCGTCCATGTCTGGCTCCGGCGTGTCAAAATACGGATGTGTGCTGAGCAGTTCAGGAACCAGCGGCAACACCAGCGTCGGGTGGCGGGAGCCCAGAAACTTCAGACATCTGGAGGAAAATAAAAGTAGTTCATTTATGGCTTTAAGCCTTTTAACAGAAAGTTAAAAGCAATTAATTGAGTGTTTGTATGACTATTTGTTTATTGGGGAGAGAAAACAGGACCAAAACGGATTCCTCCAACTACAGGTGACCATCTGGTCGTTAACAAACATTAGTCATGTGAGTTTCAGGTGGACTCCAACTCTCCACCAGGCCTTTAGAACTGAAGACTTGGATGAAACATCTTCAAGAAGCTCTACAAGTCCAGTTTCCTTTATTTCAAGTCTTCCTAGAGTGTCCACCAGTAAATGTTGTGATTCTAGACAGATTCAAACTAATTATGTGATGGTCTCATTGATTAAAAAGTATTGGGACAAGCAGACAATCTTAGCCGAGTCTTACTTCCAGACAGAGTTGCGGTCGGTGGGATACTTGTTGAGGTTCTTCAGCAGGTCCAGCAGAGCCAACTGGATGCACTCTTTAGTGGAGACGTTGGTGTAGCAGAGTAACTCGTGGAGAGCTTCTCTGATGTCACGAGACGAGTCCTGGACACAGAGACGGTGACTTCACCAGTGCACATTTCAGGGATCGTTTGGGATTACAGACGGATTATTCGCCCGCTGTGTGTACCTCTAACACGGCCAGCACGGTGTCCAGCTGGTCCTCTCGGAGCGTTATGTGGGTGGAGATTTCTCTCAGCACGTGGATGGACTGCAGCCTCACTTCCTCGATCTCGTCGTTGAACATGTCCACCAGGAAGTCCAGACACTTCTCGGCGAAGCTCGCAGACGAGCGGGCCAGCTGGCAGAGAGCCTCCACCGCCGCAATACGGACCTCTGAGAAACATTTGAGACGGAGAAGACAAAGGTCAGAGAAGAAGTTCATCCCGAATAGAAGCGAGGGGAAGGAGGAGTTTCTAAAGCTGTAAACTAAAACACAGAATTCAAAGAGTAAATTTTGCATCAAAACTAAGTCCTGTGGTCTCATGATAGATGCCGTCCTAACTGATTACAACAAAGGTGTATCCTGAGGCTGTGTAGGCTCCATACCAAACATTTCATCCTCCAGGCCGTGAACAAAGGCACCGCAGGCCCCTGAGGCGATGAGGTTGACAGTGTTGGTGTCCAGTTTCTCCTTCGGGGCATCGTCAGCCCACTTCCTGCCAGACGAGAACTCTCCAGAAGCAAAGAGCTCCTTGGCCCGTTCGTGGGCTGTCCGCTTCCTCTGAGAGAAACAACATGCAGATAAGGTGAGTGCAGTTACGCTCATCGACATTAAAATAAGTTCTTATTTTAATATCCTGTGAACAAACTGAATTCACTCACTCTGAGATCAGACATCAGCTTCTTATCCAACGTTTGCTCCAGGAAGTGAGGACTGACCTGCAGCATCGAACCCTGAGAGGAAAGAGTTTTCAGCTGGTTTTCATGATTCTGTTACAGTGACAGACAACGTTCACCGTGGCTTTATTCAGACTGGGTGAGGAGGAAAGCTTCTGGACTCTTGATTAAACACGGTGTAGTTATATCTGTCTGATCCAGTTTCCTCACCAGGGTTTTTGCGGCTTGCACCCGGACCATCCAGGAGCCATCGCTGACCATGTGACTGATCTTCCCAAACGCATCGTCGACCAGTCGGATCTCCTCGTTGGATGACGGGATGGGCACGATGCTGAAAGGACAGAGAGAGTCAGGTCTACAAACTGCTAGTAAACAGCTAGAATGAAACTGAACGACGTGACCTAATTAGCGCTAGAACACTAACGTTATAATTAGTACCACCATCACTAACGTTGTGTATTTCACCAGATAAAAAAATACTTCTCATCAAAATATACTGAAGTACAACAATACATGATAAACTGAAGTATGAGTCTGGTAACACCCCATGTGGATTTCATTATGTGGTATGTTTCAACCAATTCAGAGAAAAAAATATAGCTCTGCACACAGATGAATAGTCCTCCAGCCAATCAAAGCCATCACAGCTGGTCTGGCTTCCAGGCTCGGTCTTCTCACCTTTCTGGGTAAAGCTGGCTGAGCACCCAGACCATCTGCACCGCTGCAGACCGGACCTGCTCATAATCATCTGACAGCAACCTGCAGGCCTGAAAAACACACACATGCACGATCATGACAACATAACAGCACTTTCCTCAAGGCAGAGGCTTTGCTGTTATTGTCGTTATTATTAGTCTTTCACACAGATTTCTGTCTTGCAGGAAAGTTGACCCCTCTGAAGAAGTTTAGTTTATTCAAGGATGTCTATTATTTTAACAGTAAACTTGTACCTGCTCATAAATGATCTGGTGGATCTTCATTCCTCTCTCATGCAGCTGCAGCTGGAAAACAAACAGCAGTAGAATAGAATGAGGTGAAATCACTGAAGTATGACTGAGGAGGGAGGGATTTCTCTCTGCTGGGGCGTTTTGCCGTATCGTACCATGGCTTTGATGGCTGCAGTGCGAACTCTGGGGTCCTGATCTCCAAAGTAGTCACTGATGATACTCTGGACGTCCCTCACTCCTCCTGGAGCAAAATGTAAAAATGACACAACAACATGAAACCAACTCAAGAAACAATCATTAACCTCGAATGGTTTTTACGGGACAGATTTATTTTGCAGACCTAATGATGTGCCCAGTCCCTCGTTATCTTTTGTCAGAGGAGCGTCCACCATGCCGAGACACCCCAGGAGCTGCAGACATTTGTTCCTCACGCCGAAAGACGTATCAGACAGGTGCTACAGCACAGAAAGAGAAGAAGAAACAGTGAAGGGTTTTGATGTTTTGTGCAGAACGCCCTGTTAAGTTTGTATTCATCGAATAATCACTAATGTCTCACCTTGCAGGCCACCTCTACGAGCCTCAGCCGGGCTGTGGGACTCTCAGGTAGTTGGGTACCAATGACCAGCAGCGTGTCCAGAAGCTGAGCCAGAACCTGATGGGACTCTGTCGACACAGAAAAACAGAATTAAATGAACACGGAGCCTTTGATATAAAAGTAGAGTATTTTAAAGAGAATATTTTCTCAATTGCAAACAAATAATTTAAGAACCAAAGATTTAATATGCATAAATAAGTGGTGAAATAAATCAGACAGTGTGCGAGTGTCTTACTCTCATTGTTGAGTGTGTTTATGGCGTCGTCAACGATGCAGTCGGGGCTGAAACCCTGCGTTTTGGACAGCAGACCCAGCAGAGAGGCAATCTTCAGCCTTACTGAGTTATCTGTCTCCTGTCAGAGGACAACATCATCATCATCATCACCAATAACATCAGGATCAAATTAATATAATTTATAGAAACAAATGTGCACAGAACACGAGGTCTGAAAATAAAATAAAGCCTGTGTTCCTTTACTCTCTGCAGAGATCCTATATTTAAAAACCTCTCAACCAAGTACTGGTTTATTCCCATCTTGCTTTACCTTGTAATAGTGCTCCAGCAGGATCCTGACCACACCCTCCACACTCTCCACCTCCACCGGCTTGCGTGCAAACTGCAGCAGGTACTGCAGTGCATCCGTGGAGTTGGTGGCCTTGCAGAGGTCAATGTGCAGAGCTGCAGACTTGCTGGGTTTGGACAGACGCAGCTTCCTGGCCGGAGCTTCCTCATGGGGAATCTGTGGGGACACAAACAGCGTCGACTGAAATCTGTTCAGGCCCAGTCCTCTCACTGCAAATGTGAAGCTATTATAGACGTGGGGTTCCTTATTTACTAAAAGTCACCATCCTAATCATTATTTGACGTCAGCCACAGGATTACTTTGTGGGAGAATAAAAGGCAACATATTTATACATCCATACAAGTTTGCTGGAAATAATCACCGCTCTACGATCATGTGTTCTTTATTTTAGTCTATTCATTTCTATTTATTATTTTAGTGAAGGGAGACTTGCAGAGTAAGAATTTCAATAGTCATCTAAACTGTTTTTACTGTGCATATAACTATAAACATCTTGCTAAAGTGCACCCCAAGCTCGTAATCTTCTCCGTAAATGTTTGGATCTTAAATATTTTGTTGTGCGATGTCTTTACTAGAATCTGAAAAGGTCAGAACAAATGTTAAATGCAAATAAGGTAAATTAATGAGGCACACTGACAGTAGCAGCTTGGGAAAGAGTCATAATTAGATTTGATGCACACTCACTTGCCAAAACATTAGGTACACTAGTGAATTCATTCTAATGTGACAGTCGGGCACTAAATCCTCCTTCATGACTGTTCTAATGTTCAGTTCTGATGTAGTTTGTGTTGCTGTTAAACTGGACTGATCTGAGGAGATGATAAATATTAATGAACCAGCCACAAACCACAAGCTCCACAATGAAAACACATTTTAATCTACAGCTCTCTCTGTTATTATTATTTATTTATAGTTATTTGAAACTAATGCTGAATACCAGAACTTTCACGGTGATTTAGTGCAGGGCTGTTATATCAGAATACATTCACTAGTGTACCTAATAAACTGGCAAGTGAGTTTGTCAACACAAACAGTTACTTTCTTCCACCTCGGAGTTAGCTAACGATGACAACGGCTAACATAAACACTGTCAGTTAGTCATCTCTCAGACGTTCAGGTCATTTTAGTCACATGTGGACACAACTACATTTTTAACTGCCATTAAATATTAACTTTTATTCTGTATACCGTGAGGTCAGAAAAGATCTGCGTTGTGTTGTGACAGTGAGCAGCTAGTTGCTAGCGGCTAGCTGCTGCTGCTGCCGTTGTTGTTACGTTAGCTAGCCACTTAGCATTAGCTAACAAGCTAACTAGAGTTTCGTCTTGGCTCATGATGAGTTGTCTGACAGAGAAAAGACAGTTTCATGTGCTCACCTGTACAACTCTGGAGAACTCCTCATAAACTCGCTTTTTCAAATGTGCTGCCATGTTCAGGGAACGAGACAGCTAGCTTAGAGTTCAGCTGCAACACCTACATACAATTGTCCCTACACGCTTTCCGTAGCTACGGGTAGCAAAAGAAAACGCGTTTTGTAAAACAACTTTTATAAACTACGACTAAAGAAAACGTAAAATTACTATAAACTATATGGACATAAACTACATTTTTTTTTTTTATAAATGTTACAAATAGAAAAGTACTTTATCTTGATAATTTATGTAATAAAATATGATATATATGTTTATATATTTACATACATAAATACTTAAAAAATACATAAGAAAGAGAAAGAAAAAAGAAAGAAAAAGAAATTCATAGAAAATATATTTAAGTTCATATATTTTATAGTAATTTTTTATTTTATATATATATATATATATATATATATATATTAAATACAAACATTTAAATTAATTAATTAAAAAAATAATAATAAGTACAAGTAAAGTAAAATAAGTACATAAAAAACGTTAATATTTCCACAGTTCCGTTTGTCTAAAAAATTTCTACCACAGGTTCCCAAAGTCCATGGCGATATATTAATGCTTTAAGCATTTAAAACTACGAGTCTACTTATTAAGTGACCATTTTTCTCAGCTGTCCATATTAAATTCTTTGTTAATTTGAGAATGATTAGGAACTAAATAACGTGCTATCTTTAAAGATAGATTTTGCAGGTAATATTAAAAACACCACTTTAGAGAAAACAGACAATTCATAACCCACAACATTTCCGGGTAATCTTTTTCTTTTAACCCGTTATTTTTACAGAGTCAAAGTGAAAAGTGAGATTTATTTTCCTTGAGTCATCATTTACAGTTTTAGTTAGTTCACTCTGATAACATGAGCAATTCTACAACTCATTTTACTTCCATTTCATGTTTGTAGCTACGTCTTAGAGGAACAGCTGCTGTTTGCTGCATATGTAATTGTTAGTACAGAAGAAAAATTGAGTTGGCACAATATGCTGATGGCATCTTAATAATCTTTTTTTATATATAAATAAGGCACAAAAGAGAAGAAGTTGTTCAATGTTACCATCCACGTTTTATTTTTTCCTTTCCTCTTGTGTGTCTTTGCGTTGAGCTTTCTCAGTAACAACTACTTCCATGTTCAATCAAAACCACTTGAAAACATTTTTTGTCTGGTAAACCCTGTGACCAAACTCTTGCAACCACAAAGAAAATACTTTGTGGTTCATTTCACTCGTCTCTCAAGTTTGTTTGGAGATTTGTGAAAGATTTTTATTTTTTAAGAAAAGCATCAGTGCACAATTCAGTCCACACACATCCAATCACATCTTAGTTAGCTTCATGAGCAAAATGTGAGGCTCTGACATCTGTAATATTTCGACAGCATCTGTAAATCCATGAGGATGTTGAGGGTTTGAAAGCAGGACCACGGAACTAAAAGCCCAAACCAACACGGGAACAGGGACAGGGACAAACAGTCACTTCATTATCTCCAGCTCGATAGAAGCTGCAGACTTCTTGGCCCTCCTGCGGTCTAATCTCCACGTGAAGAGTCCCACAATGATCACCATGACCGGCAGAGCCGCACAGAGCACGATGCGGCTGATGGGCAGCTGGGCGGGACACGTCATGGTGGCGACTGAAGGCTCTGGACTCGGGGCAGTTTGAGTGTTTTGGAACAGAAACTTAGATCTGATGTCCAGAAACGCGGCCCTGCTGTTTTCGTTTGAGTCCACCTGACATGTCCACTTCCTGTTGTCGTCTTCCTCCTGAAGTGTCATGACCACAGTGATGTTGCAGCGAGTGTCTAGCATCGTGATTCTGCAGAGAAACATCAACCGGCTGTCATTCATCATTCAGCTTTAGTGTTTTCTAGTTTTTGTGTTTAGCTGGTTTTAAATAGTCAGAGATATAATCACAAAAGAAAAAACAGAAAAAAGCACAGAGCAAGCAGAATGTTTTTATTCGTTCCTATGAGTACCTGCTGCTGTTCAACAGCTTGGCGCCATCCTCGGTCAGCCAGTGCAAGGTGAAGCCACTAGAGTACGACCTGCAGCTCCCAGCATCAAAGTACGTGAACAGGACGCAGCTCAGGATGAGGTTTCCCCCGGGCTGCAGGTCAGTGATGGTGGAATGTGAAGTGATGGCGAGGAGGGAGAGGTAAACATCAGTGATGGGGTCCTCTTTGTCCAGGCAGACGTAGGAGCCAGCGTCGCTGACCTTGAGCTCCATGATGCTGAGGGAGCAGTTGGAGGTGACGGACAGACGACTGGATTTGTCCGACTCTACGTTCACCTGCCCCCCGTTGACCGCCTGGATGTAGCGGCCTCCTCTGTAGAAGGTCCAGGAGATGGAGGAGCAGCCTGAGGAATTCTGTTTGGTGCACGGCAGGATCGCCTCACCTCCAAGGCTGCTGTACACAAACGCTGAATCCTTTCCACACGTCACCCCTGGAAAACAGATTTCAACAAATTTAAATAAATAACACAGAAACTGTTGGGCCTACAAACGGGCCACAAGGGTTTAATCTGACCCACGTCATGAATTTGCAAAGTGAAAAAGTGACGTAAATAAGATTTAAAGTGCAGTTTTTCAATAAAAGTAAATGACATTTCTAATTTGCCCACTGTTTTAGCAAAAGTTCGACACAGAACACAACACCTGGAACTAAACAGCAGACAAATTCAAGTTTTTATTGAACTTTTCAAAGGCTTGGTACGTGACAAACTTAACATCTGTTTCTCCACACAGAACAGGCAGCGTACAGTTAAGTCATTCTGACGACAGATCAACGTATTTTTGTCGTGTGAACATGAACCCGTGCATCCACACATGCATACCTGTCCCCCCGTCATCATTTAATCTACTGAGCATACATTCATAGGATTCTGTTTCAGTCATCGCACAGACCCGTTCATTTGTTTTTCTTAAGAAATTTCAATTGTTCAAATGAAAAAAAAATCATAATGCTCTTGTTCTTCTTTGCTCTAAAACCTCAAACTAAAAATTTGGAGTTGTCATTATGTAGAAGTGACTGGTCCAAATAGAAACTAACTTATAACTTTAATTCAAAGCAGCATTTGTGGCTTGAGTCGTTCAATCAAATATCATAACTTTACTCAAACGTTTCGTGTCTTTTTTAGAAACCTAAAGAGGAAATAATCAAAAGTATTCCTGGTTTGATGTCAAAGATTATTAAGATTGAGTCACGTCTTTGTCCAAGCCACAGGAGCTGACAGGTGGAGAGTTTAGGTTTTAGTTTATTTCAGTACGGTGTGATGAAACTCTAATTTAGTGGCTCACTTTAAGAGTCGCTTCAGTTTTTTTTAAATAAAAAACACTGGATCATGTTCATGTTAGTAGAGGATACTTCTCTCTTTTTCTTTTTCAAATAGAAAATCATCCTGAAGCTCTTGACAACAATCAGCCGTGTAGTTTGATGCATTTGCGGCGACAGATTTAAGTAAGATTCACCTTAAACACGACAAAAGAAGATGGAGAAAAACTAAAAATATGTAAGCTAGTAATGCTGTTTAATGCTGCTTCACTTTAAAATATTTCATGTTTTCCTCTTTTGTCTCAGGTACAGTTGAACTTTTCCGTAGAAAAACAAACTAAATAAAAAAAATTTCAGATTTAGATTCTGAGTCTTGAAGCTAAACCTCCTTGGAGCCTCTCATCACATGTTTCAGACGTTAGGACCTCCACAGAATGATTTGATATATTTATATTTGTATATTTATATAGAGAATGTTTAGAGAAAACTAGAACTGATTTGTGATGTGTAAAGATAAGATGATGAATTAACAAGCTTCAACAGAAAAACGCTGTATATATATGTATATATATATATATACATATATATTGAGGCAGAACAAGTCATTTTAATCTTAATAATCTGTTCAATTGAGTATTTTCCTTTTCTGGAATTCTTCTTTCAAGCCTCTAGATCAAGGTATGAGGAAAATAACATTTGCAGAAGTGACACAGTAGAATAACATCTGACAACAGAACAGCTGAGAACATGCCTACAAGACTGTGGTCAAATAAAAAGAACCAAAACGAACTGAAGTGAATGGACCGTACCCGTCAGAAGCAGACCGCTGAGCAGCAGGATTTTTGTGCTCTTCATGTTTGTGATTGCACCACCGACGCAGCTCTGTTTGCGTCTCTGCCGCTGCTCTCGCTACCCAACTACCCTTTTTCATTTCCTGTGTTATATCGAAGAGCACAGGACGTTCATGTCAGCCTTCAGCTTTAGCGCCGTCAGGGATGGAGATATTCAACAAAACTCATTAAGGATTCACCAACTAGTGACTGTGGCACAGTGGGTTTACATTATTAGATGATGCACACGGTGATTAATGCAACAGCACTGAATTCATCTGCAAATACTTTTGTCATCAGCGCACAAGTTTTACTTTTTACACATTAAAGCTCATTCTTGTCCACAGAAAAAACAATAGGTTTCTGCAGAGCTTTCAGCCACATGGAAGCTCTAAGTGAAGCCATCACTGTCTGTTATCAAATCATCTGATTCAATGTCTGCTCAACAATAAACTTTATTTAACTTGATTTATTTATGTGGAAAAGTTTTGATTTCATTCTGCAGGATATGCTGACATATGTAATAAAAGGATTTCCTAACTGCACTTTGGTCTTTAATAAAATGATTTTCTAATGCTTTAAGTCTTTCCCACTGCTTTTGGTTGAACAAAATCATTTTTTTGCAACTCACCAATCTTGGTTTTTATTGTGATGCAGTCCAAGGTGTGAAATGCAACCGTGTGCAGTTTTTCTCTTTCAGGGGGGTTTCACGAGGAAGTGAGATTGTGTCACAGTGTACTGCAGATATTACCCGTTTCATTTCCCAGAACAAGTGAAAGGTGCTTGATTTGGCCTAGATGACTTTCATCCTCAAACTGGCAGCTCTGCTGAAGTTTTAAAACATTCAAGAGAGAGCATCCTCCAAAAAAACGTCTGTTTTGTGAGGCTGCGTGGAAGCACAGATATCAGCCAGTGTCCTGACACAAAGGTTTCCATCTCCCACCTGCTGAATAAATCCTAAACTGAGTCAATCCCAACAGACAAACAATCTGTGTTCAAATGTCCAACGTTACAGCAGAAACAAGCGCAGTTCACAGCCTCTGCAGCTAATTTATTCGTTCATGACAAACACGCAGGGAGAATTCTTCTGTTTAAACTCCATCAAGGCTTGGTGGGCGTCCTCCTGTCCTCGCGGGTTGCTAGTTGTCTTTAGCCTCAGCTCCACTCACGCTTCACCTCTCGCTCACGGCAGATTTTAAAATATTTTTGCAGGAAAATCTTAAAAATAGCAAATAAACATTTACCAGATACTGTAGAAATGCATGCGTCTTTGTACATTTTATAAATATATTTTATACATAGCATCCTCTCTAAATAAAGTGTCTATCTATCTATCTATCTATCTATCTATCTATCTATCTATCTATCTATCCATGCGATTGTGTGCTACTACTGTATAGTATGTTAACAGATGTGTGTTTCTCCCTTTCCCTCCCCCGTCTGTGAAGGTTCTCAGTCATCCAGGTCATGGTATATCCAACAAAGGTTAAAATGCAGCTCTAACGACTCTTGTCCGTCAGAGGCTCCGGTGTCAAGGTGACACAGTCCCCCCTCAACAACAGGTAAGTACCCAGGCATTAATGGAAATTAGCTGCACCAGTTTCTGGTTATTAGCGTAACAAGCAAGTTTTTCCAGGAGGAGTTCCTATTTAAACCTCAGACTTCCCATCAGTCCCCTAGAACTGAAGAAGCTACTCGGATGAGTGGTGAAACGTCTTCTCAAAAAACTCTACAAGTCCAATTGCCTTTTTTTAACCTTTGTTGGACAGGCATCAGCTACATCTTGTATCCATACGTCAGATGTATGTTTATCTCTTCTCTCTGTCTTCTGTCTCTACCTGTTCGCCCTTAGGTCTTAAACTGGCCGTAGGCTGATGGATCCTCCACACGAGCTTAAGGTTCCTCTCAAGGTTTCATCTTGTTAAAAGGGAGTTTTTCCTGCCACCGTCGCCTGCGTGCTTGGTCCGGGGGTTTCAGGACGGGTTTCAGTGAAGTAACTTTTTATTGTTTCTGACGCACTAGAAATGAAAGTGATGTGAACTCTTCACAGATCTGAACAAACACATCACAGATTTGTGTAATCGGTGACGTCTGTGCTGCAGCGTGTCAACTCACTGTACATAACAGAGCAACAGTGTTATTGCTGTTTATGACACTCGCAGGTCGACACAGGATGTGGCCTGACATGAAGCAGCGGCTCGATGCTCTGCCCAGCTCTGTGGTGAACTCTGGGGCCGTGGCCCTGCTTTCTGTCCGGATGCTTGTTCAGCGCTGGCGTTTCATGACCTTTTTATTTCTCTGAAGATGGGCGACAGATAGCTCAGTGTTTTACACAATATTTGCCTCTGAGACTGAATCCCCCCCCCCCCCCCA
This sequence comes from Chelon labrosus, assembly GCF_963514085.1. Classification (NCBI taxonomy): domain Eukaryota; kingdom Metazoa; phylum Chordata; class Actinopteri; order Mugiliformes; family Mugilidae; genus Chelon; species Chelon labrosus. Next base: position 27,806,088 of record NC_140346.1, on the reverse strand, counting down.
CACACACACACACACGCCGTGGTACAACATATAACACACAACCTTGTGTTTCTCAGCAGCCTGTTTTATATTCTGTAGCTGAGGCTGAGACTAAAGACGTCTTCTTAAAAGTCTGGATTATTGGAAAAGGGAATTAAAAGGATGATGACTTTGATTTTAAGTTAGAGTGAAGGTATTTGTTGTTTAATAGCAAGGAAAATGATCCTGGTGTTTTGGCCTCCGGCATAAATGTTTAAACAAATTAACAGCCAGATTACATAAAATTAAATAAACTTGTTAAAATAAGGGCACCAAATGAGCAGAAATTGTGAGATCTCTGATCACTCCCCCAAGATTTATTTATTCATTTACTTATGCAGTTGTTAATTTAATTACATTTATTCTAGTTTTAAATTAAATTTCAAATTTATTTCATCATCTTCTGGTTTTATTCTCATTTTGTTCCTGTAACACATTAACGTACTCGAAGTCTTCACCCACAACACTGGACTGATTGTTACCGGCACATTTTACACACATGTAATTCATTTCATTTCATCGTGTACCCAGATTTCTCTGTCTTTATAGATTATGTGTGGTTTGCTGAGTGCCTGTACATCACTGCTGCAAGTTTGGGATTAAAAAACTTAATTAATCTATCTATTTCTGAGTTTAAAATGAACTGAACCATAGATCAAACAAATCAGTAGAGACGTTAAAAAGTAAAAACTAAAAGAAAAAGAAAAAGACAGTGAAAAAAAATATATATTTATATAATATAATAAACTCAGATTTCTTAGAGAAAAAAAGGATTTTGTAACTGATATTTGGTTTCTTATTAAAGTTAAAAAGAATCAGAAGAAGCATTGCTTTCAGGAAGTTTAAAGAAATAAAACATTAATCTTTAACATTTATTATATACAGATGCTTTACTGACCCCCAAACCTAAAATCCTTTCTTTTCTTTTTTTTTTTTTAAATGGTGAGGTTAAAGATGCAAAACCAACATTTAATCCAGCATTATTTCTGAAACGTAACAGTTCCTAGTTTTGTTCTGAACCAAAGCAGCCGCGCCCGTCACCACCAGGTGAAGGTGAGTTTGTAGAAGTAGTCGTAGCTCCTGGACAGGAAGTTCTTCCCGGTGTGGTGAGGATGGATGCTGACCCTGTAGCCCTGACTCTCAATGTCCATCTTCACGCAGTCCAGCAGGTCTTTCACCGACGGCACGGCGCTCCAGGGCCCGAACGTCACCACAGACTCCTTGTCCGCCTCCAGGCTGTCGATGGCGTTGTCGTAGAAACCCAGGTCCTCCTCCGTCCGCAGAACACAGATCAGGATGTTGGAGTGGCGAGCGGCGATGGCCTCGGCTCTGGCGATGCGAATCAGCACCTGGAGTTACAGAAGACATGAGTCTGAGCTGGAGTCGATGGGACAGGGGTCAAATTATACCGTCTGTCTCTGAACTACACTGTAGAAACACCGTCTATGTTTCCATGGACACTATCTGATCAGATACTTCTAATCAATCACTGTAGAAAATTAAAGTGGAGCAACAAATCTGCTGGAAATAGAACAGAAGAAGAAGAAGAAGAAGTTTTATTTCCAGAGATGACCAACATGTCTCCACGTCTCCTACGCTTGCTGTCCACATGTGTTCAGGCTTCGTTCATCTTTTCAAACAGTCTCTCTGTCTTCTGTCTCTACCTGTTCGCCCTTAGGTCTTAAACTGGCCGTAGGCTAGGTGCAGAGGGACGTGACATGTTCAAGCAGAACATGTCACGTCCCTCTGCACCCCTGGTCGATTAACACCTCAGCCGCTGTCGCATGCACTTCCTGTGAGTCCTGGAGACAAACAGCTTGTGTAGTAAGCTGCTGGTAGATAAAATGTGAACACGCGGCCTCACAGCGAGATACACGGGCTCTAAAAGCACCGGAACAAGTCGTCCACACAGCGCGGCAACCTCTCAAGAGCCAAAAAACAATACAGCAGCCAACTGTTTGACCTCCTGCTCTCTGGGAGGCGATACAGTTCCATAGAAACCACCGTCCAGTGTCTTAATAAACACACTCAGAGACCATAAAACCATAAAACATATCTTCCATCTGCGATGCACGAAATGCATTCATTCATTCATCTGTAATCGCTTGTCCTGTGAAGGGTCGCGGGGTTTTGGAGGGGGAGAGACAACCATTCACACTCACACCTACGGCCAATTTAGAATCACCAGTGAACCTAACCAGCATGTCTTTGGACGGTGGGAGGAAGCTGGAGTACCTGGAGAGAACCCACGCAGACACAGGGAGAACATGCAAACTACACACAGAAAGGAACCACTCGGCATCAGTGCTAACCACAAAATACAGTAAAAAGAAATCAATTAAAACTCCAATATCCAAAAAACTCAAATCAAAAATCTGAAAAATCAATGCTCTCCAATAAAAGTATGTTTTCAGGTCGTAATAAAGGCCAGGGCTCGGTCAGGAAGAGCTTTGAAAGTAATCAGGAGGCTCTAAAACCTACTGGGAGCCTGTGGAGACCTGCACAGATATCTACTGAGAATCCAGAACCGTGGAACCAGGGTTCTAATCTGAGAGTTTGAAGCTGATCAAACTTTACTCAAACAGAAAAGAGAGAAACTCAAACGGTCATGGTTTGTGGAGGGAGTGCAGCTGACCTCGATGTTTTCCTTGTAGTGAGGGACTCTGGAGAGGAACGGCTGCCGTCCCACCAGCTCTCCAAACAGCTGAGGGGTGTCCTCCAAACTTTTGACCAGAGGTTTGATGCTGTAGTGAACCGCTTCCTTATAAACCTGCACACACACACACACACACACACACACACACACAGGTTACACTGAAACATCTGCACGGCTCCTTTAAAGCTGCTTTACGCTAACTCAGACCTCCTGGATGTTCTTTGAGGGCATCTGCTCCGATCTCAGGAAGTCCAGGACGGCTCCAAAGTGCGAGCCGTCCCGGTCGATGAAGCAGCGTCCCTGTGCGTCCGTGAGCAGCTTGGGTTGTCCGCTGAACATCTCCGCCAGCTTGGAGTCGGGGTGTTTCCTGAGCGTGCTCAGAGTGGTGCTGAACAGGTGACCCCCGACATTCAGCTGCACGATGGGGGAGTGCTGCAGGAAGAGATGCAACGCTCAGCTCCAGGGTTTCACACAAAGCTGCTCAGGGTTCTTTTAGCAACAAGAATGAGAACGTCCACATTTTATTTACTGAGGACAAGAATAACTGACATTTACTGTTGTATTTAAAAAGAATTCCTAGTTTTAGATTTAACCAATTAGCGTGACAATGACAGCCAACCTGCATGATGACAGTAGATTTAAATTAATTTCGTCACGACTGTAGATTAAATAAGAGAGAAAATAAAACAGCAGGTAGGTGACCTGCAGGGCGTTGTGTAGCATGAGTCACCTCACGCCCATTTGTTCAGGTTGATAAGACCTCATAGCTCTGGTGTCCGTCACAAAGTCAGCGTCAAACCTCTGAAACAGCTGGCTGAGCATTTTAATCAGGACTGAACCATGTTCATGTGGGAAATTATGAATAATGAGATTAAAGGTTAAAAGACGGACACGGTTAACGGTTCTGACTTTTTATTCCTTTATATAAAACACATGTTTATAAGTAAATATTTATTGTGTGTTTTTTTTGCATATATATATATCAGATTGATTTAGTTTGTTGCACTTCTTTTCCTGTCTGCTCTGACCCCTTAGAATTATCTTGTGGACCATCAGAGGGCCCCAAACCATAGGTTGAACCTCAACTACCAACTGTCTATAAATATATTGAAAGTAGCTCTTCATGCATGGCTATTAGTTTAGCCAATTAATATAAATCAAGGAATTAATCATTATATTTACAGATTAAAGACAAACATAAGAAACATGTTGTGGTTATTTTGTTTTCATGTTTCTGTCAGAATAAGATCCTGTCTTAAAATCTAATAATATTTTATTCAGTTTATAAGAAGATGATCCTGATGACATTATAGAAAAATGTAATTCAACTAAATAAAATAAATAAAACATATTGAGTATTTCTATAAAGTATTTTACTCTATTTTTTACTTAAGTTTAACTCCAACATTTTATTGTGTTCTGTTTTTGTATTAGAGCAACTTCCTGTAATTATAATATTTTATTTTATTCTACTTTTATGTGCATTGATGATCCTGACAACATTTTGTTTTTAAAAAATTAAATCAACTGAATAAAATGTCCAGTCTGAGATAAATAAAATATACACATAAAAAGAGTATGCCTTAAATGTTTAAACATATTTAGTACTTCTGTAAAGTCTTTTTCTGCCTTGATGCTGCTTTTACTTCATCATCTCTCATATTGAGACTTAAATCACCCCCAAGAGGAAATTTAGGGCAAAAATACAAGTTATATTTAAATAAATAAACAATATAAAAGTAAATATATTAATGCTACAGTTTGGTCTGTGTTGTTTTCTGGTTATTGACATGTAAGGAGCTTTTTTAATTCATCTTTTAAACTGACCAGATGTAAAAACCTTCATGAGCCAAAGAAACAACTGTTCAAACACACGCAGCTAAAAGAAAACATAAATAAGAATATTTAACTCCAGAATGATTTAATCTGTTCACCTTCATCTGTAAATGTTCATAAAAGCCTCTTAGCGTCAGTTTTACCTTCAGACACTTTTTAAAACCACCTCACAAACTCTTGCAGACGCGGAAAATACCTGCAGAGAAAATGGACTCTTCATTCAAGTCAGTGCAAAAAGTTTAGTCTTTTCCATCCACCTGCTCGGTCTGCCGCGGAGCATTCTGGGAAAAGTGTTCGTTTTATCTGCAAACTATCAAACTGAACTAAACGTGGTTTTTTTTTTCTTACCGGGGGAGCGCATGACAGATGTTTTTGGGACGTTTTGTAGTCCGGCAGACTCATCTCGTCTTCAGTGCTGATCCAGGTGAGAGTCGACAGGTAGGAGCCGAGGGGGCGTGGCCTAACCCGGACATGCTGCTTTAATTTAGTGCTGAGAAGATGAGTCACTCAGAGGCGACAATTCTAAATAATAAATAATGATAGATTATGATTACAGGAAATGGTTCTGAAACTATTAATTAAATAAAAATTACAGCCTTAGATACAAAAAATGTAATATGTTAAAAAAAAAAGTAAATATGTTAAGAAATATTTAGTACTTCTATATTTTATTGCATATGATTATCTCCATCAATTGCAAGCAAAATGCCAATTAAATACTAATTAAATGATTGATCATTACATTTATACAATAAAGTTAAGAATTTAACATTAAACCTTTTTTCTTCTTGTTCTCGTTTGTTAGATCTGAACCCTGTAAATGTTATTACATTTATACTTATGATTATGGAAATAAGATGACACTGACTTTAGATTTAAATAAAAATGTAAATGAACTGATCACAAATTAAATAGTTTATAACAGGTTTACTCCTAAAATAAACTTTCTACACGTCTGTTGTCAAAAACAGAGCAGAGTGAGACATCTTACTTTATTTCTCTAAAGTAGATATCACGTGACTTTACACTTCCGCCTTTCAGAGGGGATTATCTCTTATTTATGTGGTTTCAAACATATTCTTATTTGAATAAATTTAAATCTGAAGATATCTCCAAATTCTAACGGCACATTTCAGGTGCAGGTCTCATGTGTAGACGTAGAGAACATTAAACAGAAGATAGAAGATACTTAAACAACTGGATTAAATTAAATTTCACCAATTCTTATCATAAATGTGGCTGATAATTCTCCATTCGTATAAAAGAGACAGCAGGTGGCGCTGAAGTGTGATAAGTCGATGTATTTACAACAAAGTGACCACAACATGCAAAGTGTATTTTCCAGATTTTATTGTTTTTGTACACAAAAATCAAAAGGGTCTTGCATCCATCTGGTGGAACGGCTGAAAACCTGTAGAAGACAAACAAAAAGAGTTAAAATCCAGCTTCAGATGAATTTAATTCTGATCAGCAAAACTGGTTTTAACAGAATTTAAATAACTTTATATTCAAGCTTCTGGTGAGAGACAAACATGTTTGGGTTCTTTTGCAAACAGCACCATCTCAGTATTCTGCCTAAAAAGCTTCAACCCTTCTCAGACAAATGCCTCGATGTCTTCAAACGAAAGGGACTCGCCGCTCTGAGGAACTGGAGCAGAACCACAGAACGTGGATCTGAACCAGAAGCCGTCAGAACCAGACTGAGACCTGTTCCGACTCGTCATCGTTTCTTCACTGAAGGGACAACAACTGAGACTATAATTATCTTTACTGACCCCTGCTTCATTTAGAGATATTAGTTTAGAAACAAATGATTTTCATAAAACTAATGTGGTTACTGGTTCCAGATGTTTGTGGCATCTCTTCTATCTTTTTCCCCTAGTTGCTCGTCTTTCTTTTGTCCAGATATTAAATCCTACGAGCTTTCAGTCCAGACGACGCTCTCAGAGTTGGAGCTTCGGTCACATCCAGGATCTCGCAGACTAATCTTATCGTGATCTCATTTGTCGTGTGAAACCAGTCGTACAAGAACACGGCGAGATTTCTAACGAGGTATCGGAGCTTGCCAATCAAGATTCTTACTTTTAAAACCCAGTCCTGCTGTAGAGGAACATTTAGTTTTCAGGAAATCTAAACATTCCTCTAAAACTACAGATTTCATGTTATATCAACACAAGATCAACTAAGCATGAGACCATAAAAACAAATAGGTGGGAGTTCAGTCAAATCCAATGACAGACGTCTTCTTTACCCTCTTATGCGGTGGGTACAGGTGCTCCCTGGGGCATGACGGGCACCTCTGGCTTGGCCCCCTTCTGCTCAGACATGGGTGTGGTGGGCAGCGTCTCCTCCTTGGGCTCCACGATGCTGACGTGGTCGGGCAGGGGCTTCTTGGGGCCGATCTTACCGCTGGGGTCCCAGGGCAGCATGATCTTCACCTTGATGCCCAGCACACCTGAGAACAAACGCCACCATCAATATTAGCACCAAATAAAACCGTATTTAAACACGCCAATAGGCAGAGCGGTGTGTGTGTGCGTACTCACCCTGCCTCAGCAGGACGTGGCGGACTGCTGTGTCGACGTAGTAGTTGACGGGGTCTCCGCTGTGGATCATCAGGCCGTCCACAAACTTCATGGACTTGGCCCTCTGACCCCTCAGCTTACCGGACACCACCACCTCGCAGCCCTTGGCGCCGCTCTCCATGATGAACCTCAGAACACCGTAACAGGCCCTGGAAAAGAAAGCGGTGTCATGAAAATTGAAAAGTTTAAATGAGATGCAAGGGAATAAATGGAAGCTTAAAAATCCTAAAAAAGCACTTAAACTTTAAATTTCCTTTTTAATGTAGTGACGTTATAAACAAGCCACTGAAATGACTTTAATCAGGGAGCTGGTGTTTGCAGTGTTTCAACCCTTCTCAGACAAATGCCTCGATGTCTTCAAACGAAAAGTACTCGCTGCTCTGAGGAACTGGAGCAGAACCACAGAACGTGGATCTGAACCAGAAACCAGCAGAACCAGACTGAGACCTGTTCCGACTCGTCATCGTTTCTTCACTGAAGGGACAAGAACTACGGCTGGGTAAAGCTACTGATCTCCCGACTCGACAATTTTACTTGAAGGATGTTATGAAAGATCTTAACACCAACGTTGCCACTGGTTTCACAGGTCTGTGGCATTTCCGCCATCTTTTCCTTCTAGTTTCACACCTTTCATGCGTCTTTGTTTCTGTGCAGCTCCTTTGTCGTCATACTTTTTTAAATCTAATCAGCTCTCAGGCCTGATGATGCTCTCAAGAGTTCAAGATCTCCCTCACAATCTCACTGAGTACTCTAGCATATTCTACCGAGAGGACACGGAACTAGCATTAATAATTAAGACTAAAAAAGAAGGAATCATCTGGAGTTGTAGTTGTCTAAAAGATGAGGGGGAAAAAATGAAGGGAAGAAAGAGAGGAGTAGAAGAAACAGGAAGGTCTTTGGGGTAAACTACTGCAGCAGTTAACAGGATAAAATGACTTACCTACGCACAGCCAGACCTCCCAGCAGCTTGTAGCGCAGAGACTCAGCCTGAGCGATGGCACACAGACCACGGGTGGCAACTTTCTCAGCATAGAGCTAAAGGACAGAGGAGACAGTTCAGTTAAACACGGTTCATGTCGTACACGTTAAATCGGTGTGTGTGTGTGTGTGTGTGTGTGTGTGTGTGTGTGTGTGTGTGTGTTCCTAGACTGCACATTGATCTCTGCTTTCTGCTACAGCTCCCGATACTTCAACCCTTCTCAGACAAATGCCTCTGTGTCTTCACATGAAAAGGACTCCCTGGTCTGAGGAACTGGAGCAGAACCACAGAACGTGGACCTGAACCAGTTACCAGCAGAACCAGACTGAGACCTGTTCCGTCTCGTCATCGAATCATCACTGAAGGGGTTATAATCTATTCTATTAAAGAGGCCTCTGCACAGTCACAATATTCAGACTCGTGTTTAGTCTGGCGTCGTTGGGAGGCAGAGCAAATTAAAATAAAATGCATCTTAAGGGGTTTACTAAAAAACAAAGATTCACGATTTTATTGACAAGTCTTTCAACTATATTGTTCAGACTGTTCCAGTGATTTAAAAGGAAAAGTACAAAAGTTTCAGATATTTAAAGTAAAGATGGAACATTCGTTCAGTGTTCTGAAATGTGCACAACGCCATTTCTTCTTCTGTGGTTTCCTTACCTCCACGCTGCCCTCGGGGAAACCAAACCTCTTCTGGACCACAGCGGTCAGCTCTCTGATGCGACGGCCCTTCTCTCCCAGAACATTCTGGGTTCTAAGGACAGAGAGAGACGTTTAAAGTTAGACCGCGGCCCTGGACAAAAACCTCAGACGGCAAAAACTTAATCCTGCTTCAGCTGTGCTCAAACATTCAGTGGACGTCCCGTCGCGAGTATGGACAGAGCTAGATCTTAAGATTTTTTAAAAGAATATACTGCATATCTCTGTTCACCTGACGCTCCAAGCTTTCTATCATTTGATGGTAGGAACCAATGTTTTCATTCAGGTAAACGTTAAATGAACTCGCTCCCATTGGTCCTCTACACTGCATCATCCTGATCTGTTCCTGTGTGGACAGTGTTTCGTCCAATGACACCTGGTTGCGCTTAAAACTTAAAAGTTCAAAGTAAAGATACTGAAACAGCGACGCCTCTCATCATCTTCCAAAACAAATGCATCTCACTTTAGTTTGTTGAATGAATGGGTTTTGGGTGAAAATGGAAAAGCTAGTGTGTGTGCAACCTTTAAACCCTTCTCAGACAAATGCCTCGATGTCTTCAAACGAAAAGTACTCGCTGCTCTGAGGAACTGGAGCAGAACCACAGAACGTGGACCTGAACCAGAAACCGTCAGAACCAGACTGAGACCTGTTCCGACTCGTCATCGTTTCTTCACTGAAGGGACAAGAACTAAGACCCAACGGGGCCACTGACAGCTAGCTGCAATTAGGTAATGATGCTGAAACCCTGACACCTCTCGTCATCTTCCAAAACAAATTTAAACCATCTCAGTTTGGTTTGCTGAACAAATGAACGAACGACCCGGAGCGCGCATTCACCTTGTGGCCAGGATGATGATCTCAGTCCTGGTTGGAGTCACGCGCACCTCCACGCCGGAGTAGCCATCCTCGGCGAGCTCACGGGTCAAGAACTCGTTCAGCTCGGCCTTGAAGATACCGTCTGAGACGAACTGTAGAGAGACAGAGAGTGGACAGGGTCAAATTTAGCGGGACATGTACAAAGTCGCAGGAGGAATGCGTTAGAAGGTGAAGGACTTCAGTACGTATTTGATCACGCAGTCTACAACGCTCTACAAGTCTTTGTAGAATATTTTGGATTTTGAACTGAGGCTAGAAAGTCAAGGATGCTCCACTGAATGCAATGACAGAACTAATGTACATTTTACATGCATCTACATTCAGATGCACTGAGGTGGATCCTAATATTAAGTTAAGTCTGCATTTACAACACCCTAAAATCAAATGCGTGCACCTGCTTACTCAGATCAGTTAAACATGTAGTAGATTATACACGTTAACTATAATGTCACGTTTCTGGGTGAATTTAGACTCCCATTATACAAATACACCACTTGAAATACACAAATACAGACATTTGCAGACTTCGTAGGTTGTTTTTTATAATTAACTTTTTAGTTTGAGCCAAAATTCAACACATTTGTCGCCTGAAGTGGAGATGGAGTTAGCTTGTCTGAGTTAGCTTGTTCCTGCGTTTATTAGACTGTGAAGCTAACGGCACAGCTATTCTACATTAGGCAACATTAACTAATGTCAGAAGAAATTAGTTGACATTTTAGCTACGGTGTGGTAAAAACTGCCGTGTGTGGATCCGGAGAGTTTAAAATGAGAACAGGGTTAGTGCCGGTGTGTGGCTCTTCTCCGGCCCCGGTGCTAAGAGGCATGTTAGCTAGCCAAATGAGGAGGACGCGGCGCCGGCAGCATCTGGATTAATCCTCTCCGGTCTTGAGGCGGATAGGCTGAAATGACACCGGGACCAACTCGAAACGCTTATATCCCAACTAATATGACCCCATTTTTACAGAAACCCGCTGTCTATGTGAGCAAAACGGCGATAAAACTGCGCTAACCTTCCTCTTCTTGGAGATTTGCACCGCCATCTTCCAATAGGCCGTAGACAGGAAAGGACCCGCAGAAGACGCGGAAATGCTTTTATTGCAAAATGGTGACTTCCGGTGACGTGACGCTCGGGTTCGCGCCGGGGTTTGTAGTTTTTTTGTACTAAATGTCACACGCTCGGTTTCTATGGTTTCTTTACAGTAGAACTTACAGAAAACAACTAGATAAACAAAAATATCAGATTATAACGGCCAACATTACTCATTATAATCGGAAGCTAATTGTTAAATTATTATTATTACTTATTTTATTTTATTTTTAATCGTGTATTAGTAGTATTAACACGCTTTCACGTCTTGACTGACGGGTGTTTACTGCCCTCCCGTGGCAAAACTATCCACTGCCTGTCCAGGATCTAAAATAATTAATAAATACTGACGAAAAAAACCTAGGTAGAGTGGTAGACATGTTAATAATTACATCCCTGTCATTTTCTTTCATTGTACCCCAATGATTAAATAATTAATTATACATATTGCGTACACGAGTTGTTGTATTTTGTGTCTGTATATCGACATAAAGTCTTTTTTAAATATATTTGCTTAAACATCCTGCTTGTGGAAACACACATTAAATAGTTCAATAAAATTAATTTTAAAAAAGTAAAATTCAACTGGGTTCTAGAGCAAAGCTTTAATGTAAGAATCACTAATGTTACAATTATAGTAATAATAATAGTAATCTTTATTTCAGCAACAACTTTCAAATCAACATGACAAAGTGTTTACCAGACACATAGACATTTACAAATATATAATTACAAATTTAGTGCAAATCTCAATTAAAGCCCAGTTAAGACCAAGAAAGGCTCTCCAATAAAAGTATGTTTTAATTAAAGGAGATGACAGAGTCAGCTGACCTGAGTTCCACAGGTGGATCATTCCACAGCTGTGGGGCTCTCACGGGAAACGGCCAGCTTGGCAGATGAATTTTGTTCCATCTAAAGTTGTAAAACTGATTTATTGTTCAGACAGTTAAAACAGGCTCGACATAATAGAATAGATTCTGTGTCTCTAAAACATATCATGAGCCAAGATTTGGAAACATTCCTCAAACAATGAGGTTAGTGTTGTGGGACTCAAAACCAGTCAAACGAGACTCCAAGGTTTCTCACAATAGGATTGATGTTGTTGTAGCTGCAGGAAGTAACTCATCTGCTCATTTTAATGTCACGGAGGAAGTTCTTTAAAGCAAATAGAACACCATTAAAAAATAAAAAAATTTACCTGAGAGAATAAATGAAACCCAGCTTAATAAAGAGAAATGAAGTTTGAGTGTCCTTTGAGGTGTCTGCAGTGCATGGGGACACTTCTGGCCTCCTCATTGTGAATTAATGGACACCTCTAAGAACCTTATCCCTGACATACATAACAATGGAGTGCAGTAGATTGTCATTTACCTTTAATTCATGTAAATCTGATCATTTTCAGCAAAGTTTTCCTCAGACCCGTTGGTATTAAAGTGCTTTACCGCCACCTTGTGTTTCTCCTCACAAACAAACAAACAAACATACTAATCAAGGTGTTTTTTTAAACTTAAAAAGAATCAAAATGTTAGAAGATTTGCACCTGATGAAGGTTGTGTAGAAGGCTGTACTTTTACAGGACTGTAAACTTCACTGTTTAATTCAGTTTAACTGGATTTAAATAAACGAGCACGTCTCTGCAAAATTAATGAATAAAGGCTAAAAAGTATCTCTAAAGACTTGGAAAGGTTAGTGAGATTCTTTCAGTGTGATCTCCAGATGAAATATGAATGTAGCATAATGTTGAATGATTAGATATAAATAGCCAGTTTAATGATTTCTCTCCCTGAGTCAAGAAGTTTGAGTTCTTTCACCACTAAGTCTCAACACTGCTCCAGTCCTCCAGGCGCTGGTGTGTGTGTTTGAACAAATGCATCACTGCAAGGCAAAAGTTCACAAACCAGTTTCCTTCAAACGAGTCACTCTCAGTCCAGCAAAGCTTTCACATTTTGAAACAAACAACAAAAGAGGACGAACATAAAGAATTCTGAACGAGGCAATAAAAACCTCACACACATAGATCAATGCATGCTGTCTTTTGGTAGAAGTTCAGTGACTCTCAGCACGGTATCGACCGCCGGCACCAGTTGATCTCTGTAGCTGAGCAGTCTGCCGTCATAAATGAGCTCCTCGGGTGTCACCTTGGTTTCAGGAGTTCTGCAAAGACGGGAAACAGAGAACAGTTCCATATCTTAGACTTTAATTCCTCCTGTTTCTGTGTGATGAAGCTACTGGACACATCTATCTATCTATCTATCTCTAATAAAAATATTTTAATTTGACGACATGACCATAAGAAAACTGTGCAGTGTACGACTCCAAACTCACAGGATGCTGCCGCCTGTATCCCCAGAATTCTAGTCTCACTTTAACTAATGGGAGGAAATGGAGACATGTTGTCCATTTTCTTTTTTTTTCCCTACAGTCTTTGGTCTTTCATGATGCTTGCAGCCCTTCTCCTGCATCTGGCAGAGCTTTTTTCTTTGGCTTGTGGCTGTGTTCGTTGTTGGAAGGTATCGGTCAGGTAAGGGCTACAAAAACATTTCCAAGACATCAAATATACTATTGAGGATGGTGAAGATGGTCATGAACGAGTGGAGAAAATATTGCACCATAGTGACATTATCAAGAACAGGAGTCCTTCTGGAATGATGAAGAGAAAACACTGGTTACTAACACATATCTGTCTGGGCTATCGTGACAGAGTGGGAAGAACACAGGCTCTTTCTGTTTAAATATAAAACCAAGCCAGACTAAAATATGTGAAAACACATACACAGATCAGCCACAACATTATGACCACTGACAGGAGAAGTAAATAACATTGACCATCTTGTGACAGTTCAGTGTTCTGCTGGGAAACTTCTGGACCTGGCATTCATTGGTGTGGATGTTACTTAGACATGTAGCACCCACCTAGACCAGACCAGGCACCCCCACCCCATAGCAACGACACTCCTTGATGGCAGCAGCCATCCCCAGCAGGATGCAGCCTGACACAGACACACACACAAAAACACTTTAGGAACAACTAAAAAAAAACATGAAGAACAGCACAAGGTGTTGACCTGGCCTCTAAATTCACTAGATCCCAAACTGATCAAGATTCTGTGGGATCTTGTAAATTATGTTATGCTATAATTCCTGTTTATAGTGTACTCACATTTAACGAACAAATCCATCTGTATAATAAGTTCATAGTACCTCATTCAATCATTATGTATATCTTGCTCATTCACCTGTATATATGGTCTCACCTGTACATAGGTTTGATCTGTAAATATTGTCCATATGCTGTAAAAACAACCTGTACCATACCACTTATATACCATAATATTTATGCCATGTGCTCTTACTGCCTACTGTACTTCTGGTTAGATGCTAAACTGCATTTCGTTGCTCTGTACTTGTACATGTGTAATGACAATAAAGTTTAATCTAATCTAATCTAATCTAACACAGAGGCCCCTCCCCTCAAAGGCCCCCCCCCACTAACAACTTTCTGTTACCAGACACCACAGGACACCCTCAGAAGGCCCATGTCCATTCTCTGATGAGTCACCACAAGGGAGACCTTCACAATATTAGGAAGGTGGTCATAATGTTATGCCTGATCGGTGTATCTGCTCTGCCAGAAGCATGTGGTCTGAACACTGAAGGTATGCAAAAGCAACACAGCACAACTGCAAAACCACACGTTGTGCCCACAACAAAGGACTGTGGTTCTGGATGTGGGGCCTGACTTTCTTCAGCTGGAACCGGGGCTTTACTGAAGGTCTAGGGAATCCCTGAATAACTCCACGAAGCAGAACGTTTTGGAACCGAACCTTCTGCAGACCTTTCTGCACTAGAACAACTCCAGAAGAACACTTTACATCAAGCAAAGTAAGGCTTCAGCAAGAAGAAGATGAATATTTTGGACAGGACTCCTATTAAAACATTTGTGGAGGAATCCCAAGAGAAGAGGGCTGTGCACAGAAGACGCCCCAGTTTGACGGAGCTGGTATTATGTGTATGGATATTGAGTTGCATGTTCAGGAGAGTGCACACTTATGCACTTAGGATTTACTTACATCACAACAATCAGACTTTTTAAACCTGCTGTATGATATGAATAAGAAACACTCCAGCGTCAGTCTACCTGGTGTGGTACATTCTCGCTATGTCCCTGTCGACCCAAGCGCAGCCGTTCTGCAAGCTCAATATCTCGTGGACGCTTGTTAAGAACACAACTCGGGGGTTGACGATGATCTTGCCGTTTCCGTACTTCATTCCTTTCTTGACGGGCTGTTGGTACAGGTGAGAGAAGATGTTCACCCCCGTCACGTTCTGCCATCGCCTCTGCTGGGGCAGGATTTGGGGCAGTGGAGGAGCCCGCATGACGGTGTTGGGGAACACGTTATTCTCAAAGCGATAACACTTGTCTGCGCGGTATGTCTTCTCCAGCAGTGGCAACAGCTCCAACCAGCTTGTAAGAGAAGGATTATGAACATGAAACACTTTTAATTGTTTTTGCAACCACTTACATTTAGCTGCTGGAAATAAACAGCCAGTAAAACTTTTATCACACACTTTAATACTGTATAAATGAGTTGAAAGTACATAATGTGTTTTTAAAGTCTCATTAAGGTCTCGACTATTGTGGCTTTACAGGTAAACCTAAATTAATCCATTATTACAAATTAAGATATATCTTACACTAAACACCGATCAGGCATAACATTATGACCACCTTCCTAATATTGTGTAAGCCTCCAAAACAGTGGTGACTCATCAGAGAATGGACATGGGCCTTCTGAGGGTGTCCTGTGGTGTCTGGTAACAGGATGTTGTTAGTGGGGGGGCC
Source organism: Chelon labrosus (assembly GCF_963514085.1). Taxonomy (NCBI): domain Eukaryota; kingdom Metazoa; phylum Chordata; class Actinopteri; order Mugiliformes; family Mugilidae; genus Chelon; species Chelon labrosus. Next base: position 27,790,508 of record NC_140346.1, on the reverse strand, counting down.
TTTGAGGGGAGGGGCCTCTGTGGATCATCCCACAGACACTTGATCAGTTTGGGATCTAGTGAATTTGGAGGCCAAGTCAACACCTTGTGCTGTTTTGTGTTTTTTTTTTTTTTTTTAGTTGTTCCTAAAGTGTTTTCGTGTGTGTGTCTGTGTCAGGCTGCATCCTGCTGGGGATGGCTGCTGCCATCAAGGAGTGTCATTGCTATGGGGTGGGGGTGCCTGGTCTGGTCTAGGTGGGTGCTACATGTCTAAGTAACATCCACACCAATGAATGCCAGGTCCAGAAGTTTCCCAGCAGAACACTGAACTGTCACAAGATGGTTGATGTTATTTACTTCTCATGTCAGTGGTCATTATGTTGTGGTTGATCTGTGTATGCCTCCTACACACCAGTAACTAGCCCAACATTGACAAAAAATGTTGTTCTGATTGTATTTTATTTGTCATTTCCTGGAAAATGATTTAAAATGTTGACAACTCATCCTGCACTCGGGTACAGGTACTAATTCTAAAACACATTTTGTGTTTTCATGGTTCATTAGCATCATAAAGAAAGGTGCTACCTGTTGACTGACTGGGGCAGTATGAGCTCGTCCACGTCGTGCAGGGCCACGTATCTGGACCGGTACATGTACCTGTAGATGCAGTCATTGAGAGCAGGAATCTGACCAAAGTAGTGGATGTCACCTGGACTGAGTTGAGGAAGCCAGCTGTGAGATACATTGAAGTATCTGGTCACAGGCCAAGGGATCACCTCCACTAGTCCTGAGAGAGAGACATTAGAAGCACAGCCAGGTTTTGTTGTGTTGTGGGACATGTATTCCATATTCTACAAATAACAATCCTATAATTTTGAGGAAATCAAAGGATCTTTTTAAAGCCCCTTCTGGTGCTATATTTGATCCACTCAGTCAGGACCTCAAACAGTGGCTTCACATTAAAATCACCTCTTTAACTTATTTTGCAATGATCGCTTGTCAAAGTGTGTCAACAGAATGTGACATGGTTATTTTAATTTTTTATTTTTTTTTTTTTAGTGGATCTAAAAATTTTATTTCAGGCTCAACTTCCTCTACCACCAAGGTGCGTGGAGGAGGATCAGAAATATAAGAAGGTCAATACTCCAGGAACACTTGTAGTATACCAAACAACTTTATAACTTTAGAAGAAAGTTGGTATAGTAAAGTTATCACATGTACTACAAGTATTGTTGGACTCACTGACATTTTTATAGATCATAGTAAAAAGATGGGAGCAGCCACACTCCCTAATTTACACAATTTGTCTACAGTTTATCTCTGGACAGTGTTTGTGATACTGAAATCAGGTCCCTTGAACTATCTGGAGGGAGGAACAAAGTAAGTGCAAGGAAAAGGTCGTTTGGCAGATCGCACTCGCTCAAGTGGAGGGGGATCATTTTGAAATGGATGAATAGATTATATATCTCTACCGCAACTGCTTGGGCTCTGAAGATAGACACATGGATGTAAAAATCACAAAACTCCACCTTTGAGTGTGTAGTAGTCCAGTATGCGCTGCGTTTCAGGGCTGCAGCTGGTCTTATAGATGACAACTCTGTTCACCCCCAGCAACTGCAGCATCTCCAAACTCTGGACCAGCTACAGTAAAAAATACAAACATTTAGATAGAACCAAAATGGAAGCATTAGCTCAATTTAATTCAGTTTTATTTTATTTATATAGCATCAATAACAATGCAAATTGTAAAGATGCTTTACAAAACCTGGTCGGAAACCCCCAGAGCAAGCACAAAGACGACATTGGCAAGGAAGAACTCCCTTTTAACGGGAAGATGGAGAGAGGGACACACAGCAGTTAACATGCTGTACAGTAGTAGCACACAATCGAATGAGTAGAAATAGAGAAGAACTTAGATAAGAAATTAAAGAACAGGAGCTTGGTGCAAGAGAGAAGAGAGTAGAGGACATGTGCTCAGTGCATCGTCACCCAGCTGCCTAGGCCTATTGCAGCATAACTAAGGGATGGTTCAGTCCAGCCCTAACTATAAGCCTGAACAAAAAGGAAAGTCTTAAGCCTGACCTTAAAAGAGAGGGTGTCTGCCTCCCGAACCCAAATTGGGACCTGGTTCCACAGGAGAGTAGCCTGAAGCTGAAAGCTCTACCTCCCATTCTACTTTTTTTAATTCTAGGTAAGCCTGCACTTTGAGATTGAAGTGATCTTTTAGGATGATATGGTACAATTATGGCTGTAAGATATGATGGAGCAAGGCCTTTAAAGGCTGTGAGATGTTACCTGCAGGATGTTGGAGAATTCAAACATGGTGGAAAAGCAGACAGTGAAGTTGTAAGGAAATGAGTTGCTGTCTGCCTTCTGGTTCTTCACCTCCAATAACGGTTTGTTACATTTATCTAAGAGGTCACAGAAAGGCACAATGTGATTACGTTTTGTTGAATGTACTCACTAAAGACAACCTGTTCATAAAGCAGCTTGAGTGACGTCAACACTATCAAACTTTGAACCATTCGTTCCCGTTTGAACTTGTAGTAATGATGTAGTGGCTATCTGACTGAGCTGTACACTGAGATAAGGAAGTTTTTCACATGTCGGCACAACACTGATCAAATCAGAACTACCCCCCTCACAATCATTTAAAATGGGCTTGGTTTTGACAAGATGAAATGATTACCAACTTTACACCAGGCACTCCGATCATTTACAGCATTTACTGCACTACTCTACCCTGAGGTGACAGTGATGATCAACAGATCCAGCTCGCCTTGTTGGAGCGTTGTGTAAAGAAAGCTAGAACTAAACTGCAGCTTTGGATCCAACATGTAGAAACCCAGTGCAAACATAGACGTAGCGATGGTCATATACTCCTGACCATCACCAAATCAAGGGAACAATCTCTCATTCATTCTCTTGTAAATAACCTATTATTAATGCGTTGTTTATGCTTCTGCGTCAATCTGACATCGTAGCTACAGCCCAGACCCTACGCAGACCCAAGCGCTGTAGCTGATGTGCACCTCCCCAGAAATGTAACTACGCGCTGTGGCGTTGTGATTGGTCTGCTTGGTAGCTGTGTATTTCCGTTTTAGTATTTCCGGCTGCTTCTCCGTCTTCTGAAATTTTCTAATTAATTGTTTTGGATCAATAAAGATGGAACACATTGAGGAAAGGTTAACTGAGGAGGTTTGGAGATACAAACATTTGTATGACTCGTCTTTGGTGAAATTTCTGCAAAAGTTTCAGTCGCAATCGTTGAAAGTGAAGCAGGAAGTAGAAACAAAAATTCCAACTGGCTACGTGCATAGGTTACGGCGTCTGTGTCCCACAGAGGCATAAACCGCACTTTGGTCTTACACAGTCCTTTAAGACATGAATTGAATTGGTGAATTGGTGCCCCATGTGAGGACGGATATTAAAACGTCTTCTCTGCCGTGAATGAATGTTGACTATAAGCACATTAACTCAATGGGACAGTGAGGTTGTCGTTATGTTTGCAAATCTTGGTGAATATGAACATGCTGGCTCTGTGTATGAGCAACTCAGGGGGAGTGATAGTTTATCACTAATTGGTCCTTAGCTGCTGTAAAATAAAAGAAGTTTAGCAAGAACTCAGATGACTTTGTGTTATTTAGGACACAAAAATAGCACAAAACTATTTGGTTAATTTGTGTTAACCACTAGCTTAGCTACCTAGCTGTAAACAACTGCCACTAGGCTTTAGGTGGTTATTGTTTTCAGGGTGACAAAAACACACATACAGACATACATACCATTTTCTCCACTAGATCCTGGTTTAGTTGGCTGCAGCAGTTCATCATGACCACCATTACCTGATCTGGCACTGCTGTTAGTGGTCTCTGGACAACACAAATTTATGTGGATAGTCAGATGAGTGGAGACACGGACGTAGTGTGTGTAGTTTAATACTTCACAGTTGTTCAACAAATGTTTTTAAGACAATTTCTTCAAAAACATAATTTGGATTGAACCTCATAGTTTGCTATCAATCCAAACATTTCAGCCTGGAGTAAAGCGGTAGCTTAGCTGACCAACAGGCTGCCGCAGCCTAGCAAAGCCTAAAACATGCCCATCAATACCTTTAGTTTTAGGTGCAGCAGATGCCACAGCAATATGAGACGGTGTCTCACAGCCTGACGGTATGGGACACATGATGTCTGCATGACCGTAGTCAAAGTAAAAGTGATGGCCGTTGATGTTGCAAACACCTTCTGAGATGTGCAGCTTCTCCTGACAACAGAAGAGGCAGCGATAGGCTACTGTCTCCCTGCGTAACACCACTGCAATAACACGAACCTGCAACAATAAGAAGGAAGAAAAAGTAAGTGTAGTTTAACGTTGTTTTATTGGAACGATTTATGGATTTATCCATTTATACAAATATACTACAATGCCTCAATAAAAGACTGTTGTGTTGGTGAACCTCAGACACATGGACTCCTGTGCCTTCCTAGATGAGGGCTTATAAAACTGGCTTATAAAGAATCTGATAAGAGCTTCTGTAAAATGTTAAACTGAAAAATGTTGGTTACTGGAGTTTCATGTCACTGAACGGAGGTAACATGCTGTTTACCACGACAAAGGATAACTCAAATTTTGACCTGCACTTTCCATCATCATCATGAAGGAAGCAGAAATGTTTGCACCGGATTTTATGGAGATGGATTTAATAGCTACTGGGACACGCTACAAAAGGAAAGTCAGAAGGCCATGCTGCATTCAAATAACAGAACAAGGAGTAAATCCTGGCTATTGTATATTGGTGCCTTGCTCTCTTCACTGACCTCCTTTTTTCCTGTGCGATGCTCCAGATAAGCTGATATCAGCCTTGTCTTTGTCTTGTTGACCAGCATGAAAGGCGGCTCTTGTCCCCATTGAACTTCTAGAGTGAAAAAATTTTAAATAGAAGCTTATAACTGCTCGTTACTGTGCAGAAATGAAAAGTTTCTGTTGAAAATATAATACAATAATGGACCAAACATAAAATGTGTAGTATAATGTGCAGAATATCTATAACCCTAAGTGCAATTTATGCATATTTCTATGCACAGTTTGTTGGGTTATAGGTTTGAATGATAAGAATAAAAAGTCTAAGCCAATTACTAAAATCCACTTCAAACTCCCAAAAACCATTTCCATTGTGAATCTGGCTTCAAATTGACAAATTATCAGGACATTTATTCTATAACAGAATCAAAAAGGGTCCAGATTCTTTTTTTCCCCCAGTTGCCTTGCAAGATAAGTCTTGAGGGAGAATAATTCCTGTCTGGCTCTATTTTAGAGTAATGTGTTATTTTACTGCACACATGTCAGACTGACTTTGGTTTTGCATGTTGACAGTAAACATTTTCTGTCTTTTGTTTCACTCCAACTATTATTACCCTAAAACAAGAGCTCTGAGTGCTGAATCATAGCCATGAAATATAGTATCAGGTGATGCCTGTGGACATTGTACTGCACTAGTACTGTAATAAAAAGAAGATAATAAATCTGCAGTTTAAGAGCATAGTATTTAAGAAAACATTTTTATTTCCAAAGTCAAAAATTGAAACAGGAAATTAGATAGACCTTCTCTAAGGACCAGCTTTCATTAACTGTTAACTTACTCTCTCTCTGGGACAAGGTCAGGTGCTCTGGGGTTGGTAGTACTGTCTCAGACCTATAAATCCACAACAAATGAATGAGTTCATTCTGAAGTTATTTTAAACTGAAATGCACAGAACTGTTCTGGTTATGAAAATGATAAGGTAAAATGAGAAATTACAACTAAATCTCAACTCATTAAAATGACAAAGTTGATTCCTGTGTCCCAGGTATGGGAATCACAGGGGGGATGTGAGGACCCTTTGTGAAAGCGTCTCTCTGCCGGAGTCTGGTGTTCAGAGTCAGGTCTTCATGGACCTTGAACTCACTTGGACTGGCTTCACTAAATAAGGAGGAGGTCAGTTTAGTTCAGTAAAACCTGAGGCTGTTAGCTAGCACCAACTGAAGAGACAAGAAAACCACATGGAATATTCCGCAAAACGTTTCGTAAGAACTTTCATGTCTCATGTCACAAAAAGCCTGAAGAAACAGAAACCAAATGAATAATCTTGAAAATAAAAGGTGCACTGATCCACTGAGATATGCAGTTACCATTCAGAGGAGAACTTTTTTAGATGCTCAAAGTGGGAAGAAGAACAAGTCCTTCCCCAGACAACACTGATTTATTCCAACCAGAGAGAAACCAGCACATCACGAGTTTACATGTTTATCAGGAGATCAGATTATCAAAGGTTTACACCACAACCTCTTCATCTGATTGAAATCTCTTGTCTTATTGGGCAATTCTGTTCTGAATGAGGTGGTAACATGACGCTTTTTATTCTGTTTTTTAGTGGAAAATGAGCCTGGAAGCTAGCCTGAATTTTGGATTGAATTGGACTGAATTACCACAGTGAAGATGTGTTAAGCCAGTCAGATGTTTGGGTGGGCTTGTGGGATTGTTTACAAGGCTCTGATAGTCTGGAATTTCTTTCTCTGCATCGGTTGAAACATGCCCAGTAATTAAATCCAAATGGGAAGTCTACTAGTGGAATACTGCAACAACTGTCCTATGTGCAGACAAGTACATTCACCCACCAGAAGATCCAGAGCAGGAAGAGAGAGATGGTGATAACAAAACTGATGCACATCCACCGTTTGAGCTTTGCTAGTGTTGGTGGCTTCGTAGAGTTGTGGCCCATCACTGATATACGGCGTCGGAGCTCCTTGATCCAGGTTCTCTAAGCTACACAACACACAGACATGGTGGAGGAACTGTTACAGGAAGCTGCCCCAGACTCAGTCCAGCTGATGCTGGTCCTCTGTACTCCACGTATTGCTAATACAGGTAGCCTGAAATAAATGCAGAGAAACATCATCCCAACCTTTCAGAAGCACTAAAACTGATCAACCAACTGTGAAGGTCTCAGTCATCCAGGCCATGTGCTGTAAAACATTCCAGCCACATTAAGTTATGTCAGTGTTTTTCTTCTCATTAACTCCAATAGTCATGACAAGTTTTTGATACTGAACTCAATTTAACCCTTGTGTACTGTTCAAAAACACTACCCCTTTATACCGTTTGTTCCTGAAAACAGCCACTAACTTTTAACTGCTGTAAAAAAAAAAATCAGATAAATATTTTTTTCAACTTTTTTTGCATAAATCTGTTAATCAACCGCAGTACTGATCAAAACTGCAAAATATTAAAAATAATAATAATAATCAGGATTTCAACTCTTTTGGAGCCATGATGATAACAGGTAACGCTGGACTCAACGGGGAATAGCACTAGCGTATCATAACAAAATAATGGTGAAATGAATTTCGTGGCAGATAATGCGTTATTTAGAGGCTGCATTTCGGTGCCACAGTCACTCCCGCTATATGGAAATACGCTGATCTAAATTTCGTCCAAACGGCTCCAAATGACACCAAAGTTATATGGGTGAGTAAACAATCGTATTTTATGCCACAAATAAGGTTCATGTTGTATATAACGGAAACTACCCTTTAATATCTCAGTTTGTAAAGTATTCTTATACTTATTCTAAATGTATCTTACTATGCTCCTAGGCTTAAGGCTAACAACAGAAGAATGTAATAGGCGCAGTCAGGGGAGATTCTAGGGTCAGAGCTTTAGGGGTGCTGAGCACCCCCCACCAAAGACTGGAAAGACAACAATAAATGAGAGAACACATCGTCCTTTAATGTCAAACTACTGTGTCACAAAGCTATCATTTGATTTAAAAAATAAAGAAAAGAAATCTCATTTAAATAAGATGAGGTAGGAACAATAAGTGCAAAACAAACTTAAGGTCAAAAAAGCAACCTCGCCTAACCTCCTGACTACCAGGAAAAAAATATTATCCATTCACATTTTTTTTAATTCCCCAATCTTTGTAAAGTAATTAGAACGCTGAAAACATTTTTTTTTTTTTTTTTTTTTAAATAAGTTTTTATTTTTAAGATTTCATATAACTGATGGACAACATTTTCCTTAATGAGAAAGAGAAAGGTACCAAACCCACCCCTTTACATTTGTTATCATTGCAAAAGCTGTAAATGTCCTCTGTAGATAGGCAGTATTAGTCTTACACCTTGGCTTTAACATCAACTCATATGCACAAACCAAAAGCTAATATAAACTGTGGACAGTGGTTGATTGACACCCTGCATTAGCTACCAGAGAGAGAAGAAAACGTCAACTAGCAAACTCCTACTCAACAATAACAACAGTAAAAGTTAGGGCTGTTGCTAATGACTGTAATGTGTTGGTGCTGAGTGATAAAGTAAATAGATCGTTTGGTAACTTATAGGAGCCACACGCCTCAGGTGGTCAGCCAAACCTAAGGTGTGTGCACGCTGCGTGCGTGGGGGAGGGAGGGGTAAACGAGAGAGGAGGATCATACCACTGGGGGGGTTAAAAATATTATTTTTAAACCACATACTTTCTTCGATTGTGCTATTTTTTGTCATCTTATCATAGACAGACCCTTTTAAAATAAAACAAGGGCTGCTGGGACAAAGTTTGGGGGGTGAGCACCCCTAAAAACGGGCTCGACATGCCCATAGGCTCAGTGATGGCTCGTAATGCAATACAAGCAGTGGTGTAGTGGTCCCTGGAGAAGTGGGTATACTCTCAATTTTGCCCTTTGTCATGACCTGGCTCGTAAGCCACGGCAAAAAAAGGAGAGACACAGATTAAGCGTAAAATTTAACCACTTTATTTAAATCAACAACCAAACCATAAGAAAGAAATGTGGTTTGAGTGGGAGTATCAGTATGTCTGTAAAACACAGTAACTAGGCCGAAGCCAACAGAACAGAAACGGGATGCTGGGGGGATCGAGGTCGAGAGGCAGAGCGGAAGAGCAAGTGAGGGCTGTGACTGCCAGATCTTAAAGGATCAGGGAGACTGGCCAGGTGATCCTCATTACCCAAATTGAGACTCGCCCACTAAGGTACCTGCGGAAAACAGACAAGCAACAACACAAGAAGGAAAAACACAGAACAGGCCCTACAGCAACAGTCGGCCGTCACACCCTTTTTAAAGAAGTGCAGAAAAATGCACTGTTTTAGAAACATGTAAGACTACTCTATTTAGTTTACCCAAAATCTGTCAGTAATATTTTCTCACTATTACAAAATTATCATGACTTGATCAGGAGCAGTTTGTAGGAACACAAGGAGCCTGCATGACCGTAAAACGTGTTCAACATTAGGGTAAACATGATGTTTCAGGGATTTTTCAACATTTATGTAAATAAAATACTTAAAATCTGAAGTTGACAATGAATCCTTGTTCATATTTCACCTTAAATAATATACAAAAATCATTCCCTTCCACACATCAAAACCAATCAGATAAACTCAAAAGTGTACCGTCATAAAATTGAAGCAAACTATTTGGTTTCCAATAGCTGAACGTTATTCTAGCATACTTTGTTGATATATATAAATATCACTATACTGAATATCATATTTTGGATGAATGCTTTGTTTTGAACATGTTATTTTAAATCATTCAACAAAACAATATGTTAACAATTAACAAAAATATATGCATTTACAACACATCAACAGTGACATACTGTCTCCACCCAGTACTGGGTTTCTCCTGGTTGGGAGCTGCCGGCTGCTGGTTTCATGGCTGGGGTCTGTCTGGGCCTGATCTGGGTCAGTCTGGACCTGATCTGGGCCTGATCTCGGTCTGACTTGTGCTTCTTTATAAACAAGTCTGGAATATTTCCCTTTCCTTTTCATTGTTATCTGTCCCTACACAAAATAAGACAGCCTGGTTAGACCTCAGTATTATGTTAAGTCGAATCTTAAAATATCTCCATTCTTGTGCTTTAACTTACTTTAAAATCAACTACCAGCTCAGCCACTATAAAATTAAACTAGATTATGTAGGTTAGTCAGTCAGGTGAAGTAACTTGGCTAACGTTATACTTTTAGACCTTTACAATAACAAACAAGCTTCATGGACATTGATTTAATCTCTGGGCATGTATTACAGTTTCATCTAACGTTACAGTCTAAATCCTTATGACCTGGGTTGATTATACACTTACTAACCCACAATGGCATGGTTTCCCCCCACATTATGTCCATATAGTGCTACATAGCTTTAACATAACGTAGCCTTTCATAACTTTTGCCTACTCGCACAGTGCAACAAAATCTCTTCTCTAAATGTTTAGTCATATTGTGAGTAGTTTAAAACAATGACTCGTTTGGAAATCACCTTACCTCAAAATACTTGGAAGACGCTGCGTTTCTCATTCACATGCCATTCATTCCAATCGCGGGCATGTTTTACAGCAGGACGTGCAGTGACCTGTCAATCAACTGTGTAATCAGTGAAGGCCCTGGCAGCCAGTACCAGCCGCATCAGGGGGGATTTAGAAGTGGGTATACGCAATGCTGACTGAAAAAAAAATAGGAATACGCCGTATACCTGCGTATACCCTGGACTACACAGTGAATACAAGGAACAATCATAGCCAGAATTTAATTAAAAACAGACTTATAACTGCTTTGTGTCCTCAGTTTGCTTTCTTTTCACTAACTTAATGTTAGCGTGGCACCGCTCTAAATGTTTCGTTGGATTATTTGTGCTGTTTCGCGACGTAGATAAATCTTTTGGTTTAGCACATAAAGCGCACTTAACTACCCACTGCGCAAAGACACGTTCAAATAACGTCTTTTCAACGTCGTTTTTGCACGTCGAAGTTTGGTCCTCTGAAGGTGCAGACTGTGACGCCAGGCGACGTCTTTTCCCGACGTCGAGTGAACGTCCGTTACTGACGTCCACAGTAGCTACCTGTATAGGAGCCAGTTGTAGTCCGAATGTGGTCTTTTAGACGTCGTTTCTACGTTCAATTTATCCAGACCGGATTGGTTGCACAAACTACGGTCCACAGACCCTTAAATAAACCAGTAGGAAAAATACGAAAATGTAAAATAACAAAATATCATGTAGGCTACAATAAATAATAAATATTTTATTTGATCTCAAATCAACAATCAACAATGAATATGAATATAAATTATTAATCATTCATATTGATTAATCATGTTGATAACAACAAGTTTGATATTTATCTTAAATAAAAAAAAATATATACATTTGTCAATTTCCTGCACCTGTCTTAGACGTCCATATGACCTCCAGAAAAGTTATCTAGTCTGACGATCAAATGTTGAACGGTATATTGACGTCTAAATGGGGTCATGGTTAGACGTCGAAATAGCGGACATAGTTTGCACGTCGTGTAGACGTTCAGAATTGGTCATGGACCGACGGACGCAATATAGACATGATGCACGTCAATCAGACGTCTAATGTTTAGTGGGTACTATGCTCCTCATATCTTTGTCTCTAACAAACTGAAAATAATGAGAGTATGTCCATCTCGAAAATGTACCGTCCAATGCCGAGCCTGCTTCAGCCGTAGTCTTTACCAGTAACGAAACACAGGAAGAAACGTTTTACAATTTGCGCTGATTTTTTCTCCTCTGCTGACCTCGCGGTGTTATTGGTGACAGCATAAAAACAAAACACCACTTAATTTCGGGTTAAAATGCATTGTAACGCGCGTTACTGACCTTTGTACCGAGTAAAATATTACCCAATTTTTTTTTGGAATGCCTTACATTACCGCGTTACAGCAAAAAGCAATACAGTAATTATATTACTTTTGTAACGCGTTACTCCCAACACTGGTTAAATTAGTGAATTAATTTAAACTGAGTTAAAGTGAAGTAACTTCCCGGAGCACTGTGTAAAAAAAACTCAGATAAATTAACTGTGTGTGAAGGTTCAAATAAAACAGATGAAAACAGGATCAGCTACAGGTGATCAGGTTTTTATCAGACTCTAGACTCATGAGTTTCAGGTGATCAGCACCAACAGATGCTCACATTTAAACCCCAACTCTCTGACAGTCTATTAGAACCAAAGACCTGGATGAAATAAACGCCTTCAAGAAACCCAACGAGTCCAGAAATGAAACCTGATTACAGGAGAAATCTTGACGCGGTTCACAAGACTGTCGCCAAAAGAAATTTTAAATGGCAGCTCCTTTATCACACCACAATCCAGATTCTGCAAGTGCAAATCTGTTGGATAATCGAAGGATCATCTTATAGTAGTAGGCTACCTCTTTGGACTGTGAAGAAGTGACAGATCAAAATGGTTTTAAAACACATTAAAAATGTTTCCAGATTGCCTTAAAACCGTAAGCAGGTTCATAAATGTAAAAACAAAATTTAGAAGATTAAATTAAATGGTTTTCTTAGGAGACAGATATTTTGTAAGAATCCTAATGTGTTATCCTCAGTTTTTAAAAACTTCTTCATTTACCTCAGCATTCCAGCCTCCTGTCTGCACCAACACCAGCTACAGATTTAACAAACGCAGTAACTTACCTTCCTCCAGCAGAAATATTCCAATTTGGCTTCAGGTACCTGTGGTTAACAGTTTACCTCAGGGAGCGTCTGCTCGTAACTGACGCTGATCATTGGCCAAGGGGTGGGTTGAGCAGCAGATGTGTGTTTCTGAGCGTCGTGTGTGAAACTGTAGAGGAGGAAGTCTGATGAAGTTAGAGCCCAAACTACATCTACAAGTCTGCAGGAGATGTCTGTTAAACTGAACACTGACTGCTGTCTGGATACTTTTTTGCTGTGCGTGGAACCAAACGCAGAATAAGAGGCATATTATTGGTGTTAAGTAAATATCAAGACCAACACCTTTCATAAAAGCTGGACTGTTGTCCTCTTGTTTTCTGTGTGATTTGACAGGATGCACACAAAACTGCAACAGGACTCCTGAAGAAAAGAATAAAAGAGAACAACAAACGAGAACATTAGTAGAAATGTTAAAGGATTTCCAATCTGGAGTTACCATTTTATAAATAATTTCTCTAAAGCCTCTTTCTATTTTGTTGGATTCATGTCAAAATGATGATTTTATATACTGGTCAGTAAAACTATTTCACAGAAACAGTCAACTGAATTAAATAAAGAAAGTGTTAATTGCATATCATTAAAGGAGGTAGAGAGTTTAATAATATAAGATAAATGTGAATCTGAACTAGTTATTAAATACTGAACTTTATAGTTCGAACAGATCACTTCACTGCTGCACAATAAACGCAAAAACAAGATACAAAAGAGCAGACACACAATCATTGACAACTGTGGTATTACAACAAAGTGGAAGTGATTGAACGACAGTCCACGTAAAATTACAGAGTGGGGTCAGTGGATGCTGAGACACAGTGCACAAAGGTCGCCAATTTTCTGCAGAGTCAATGGCTACAGACCTCCAAACTTCATGTTGCCTTCAGATTAGCTCAAGAACAGTGTAGAGAGCTTCATGGAATGGGTTTCCATGGCCGAGCAGCTGCATCCAAGCCATACATCACCAAGTGCAGTGCAAAGCGTCGGATGCAGTGGTGTAAAGCACGCCACCACTGGACTCTAGAGCAGTGGAGACGTGTTCTCTGGAGTGATGAATCACGCTTCTCCATCTGACAATCTGATGGATGAATCTGGGTTTGGTGGTTGCCAGGAGAACGGTGCTTGTCTGACTGCATTGAGCCAAGTGTGAAGTTTGGTGGAGGGGGGTTATGGTGTGGGGTTGTTTTTCAGGAGCTGGGCTTGGCCCCTTAGCCCCTTAGATCCAGTGAAAGGAACTCTGAATGCTTCAGCATACCAAGAGAGTATGGACAACTCCACGCTCCCAACTTTGTGGGAACAGTTTGGGAATGGCCCCGTCCTGTTCCAGTATGACTGAGCAGCAGTGGACAAAGCAAGGTCCATAAAGACATGGATGAGTGAGTTTGGTGTCGAAGAACTTGACTGGCCTGCACAGAGTCCTGACAGAACACTTTTGGGATGAATTAGAGTGAAGACTGTGAGCCAGGCCTTCTCGTTCAACATCAGTGTTGAAGGACCTAACTGTGAGGATCTCATGTGCCACTATCCATGACATGACAGGTCCTGGAGTCTATTTGGGAGAGCGGGATGCTTCACATTGTGCCAAACCATGGAGGGCTTGCCGAGGTCAAGCCTGCGCACTGGACCCACTGGCTCCCGTTCCTGCACAAAAGAGATCATATCACAATGGTTGGTTAAAATCTGCTTTAAAAACGTCTGGGTTTTCTGAGGTAGCACCCCATCCAGAATTTTGTCATGGCTGCCATCTTTGGATTTCTGGATGGGTCCGTGATGTGGCTGATGTGCAGTGCTGTAAACCTGCTTCCTAAAACCAGGTGTAGGTCCGGTACTCCCTTCCCTCCTCCTTTTGGTTTCTTCATTTTTGTCTCTCCTCAGGTCTTCCCATTTAAGATTAAGATTAAGGTCTCTCGGCCAAGTATACTTGTGTATACAAGGAATTTGGTCTCTGCATTTATCCCATCCGTGAATTAGTGAACACACAAAGCACACAGTGAGGTGAGGCACACACTAACCCGGAGCAGTGAGCTGCCATGCTACAGCGGCACTCGGAGCAGTGAGGGGTTAGGTGCCTTGCTCAAGGGCACTTCAGCCGCTTTCTACCGGTCGGGGGTTCGAACTGGCAACCCTCCGGTCACAAGCCCAAAGCGCTAATGTCGCCGAGTGGACGCGACCGGGGCAGGGTGCAAAACCATATTCTGTCGGGGGAGCGACTACCACAACAACAAAGTCCACGGGGGATTTTTTATAAAAAAATACACTTTTATTACAAATTTAAAATAAGAATATACTCATAAAAGTCCTTTTTTAAAAAGAGTCCACAATGTAGATTTACTCCGGCCATGGCGAGCTCCTGGGCAGCAGGCCTCACTATCCACGATTGGCTGAAGATCACTTTGTAGGAGAGACAGAAGAAAACACCAGGTGACCGTCAGAATGTTCAGCCTAATCAGTCTTCACCCACTGCGCAAAGACACGTTCAAATAACGTCTTTTCAACGTCGTTTTTGCACGTCGAAGTTTGGTCCTCTGAAGGTGCAGACTGTTACAACAGACGACGTCTTTTCCCGACGTCGAGTGAACGTCCGTTACCGACGTCCACAGGACCTCTGTATAGGAGCCAGTTGTAGTCCGAATGTGGTCTTCTAGACGTCGTTTCTACGTTAAACTTAAACTCATTTTAGACTACAGTCATGTCTACAATAAATTACAATCCAATCCCGACAGTTTTTTCCCCAATCTTTATTGCAAACGTCAGTCTTAGGCAGCATAAAATGCAGTACAATTTGTGAAAAAGTGGTAAAATACAATAAATAAAATTACCTTCGGTCTGTGAATAAAAATGTAACAATAGCCTACAAATATAATACAAATAGAACAATAACATAATAATAAAAGTAAAAAAAAAGTGCCCTTATGAAGTCCTCAGTTGCCCGATTATCAAACAGGATGACTCCATCTGCACAAGTAGAAAAAGACAAATGATTAGCGATCGAAACGCCAGTTAACACCGCCAGCTTTTTTAGAATGCGTCTGTATTGCCGGAAAAAAACAACAAGAACAGTTATCCCAACAATGGCGGCCAGCCAAAGTCTCACACAGGAATAACTACTATCACTCTCATAATGATAGCGACCGAGCAACTGTTGTTTGCAGTGTTCCCTGCAAACATTTCGACGTCTAATAAACGCTTTAATGTGTACAATTGTTCACGTTAAAGCGTCTGTAGCACGTTAGCACGGTGGTTGTGTTCAAAAGCTAACGAGCTGATGGGAAAAGATGCAATGCTAACTGTAGCAACAACTGTTTAGATTAATACGACAAAGCTAAAACTGCAAACACTATAAATGAACATAAAGTTAACTAGGCAGTATGGGTTGACCGAACTTACCTGCAATTTAGTGAACGATGATTTAGAACAGCTGTAGTAGAGGTCGTAGCCTACGGTGCAGACTCGGCCATTGCTTCCACAGAAGAGGAACACCTGGGCCAATCGGAGTGACTCTTACGGTGTATGTGATGACACAATGCCTCAGCCAGTTAGAGTCGCGAATTCGCACACATTTCACCCGATATGACTGTGGCGCAGAACTCAGTTAAATTTAGCCAGACCGGATTGGTTGCACAAACTACGGTCCAGACCCTTAAATAAACCAGTAGGAAAAATAAGAAAATGTAAAATAACAAAATATTATGTACAATAAATAAATAATAAATATTTTTTAATCGCAAATCAACAATCAACAATGAATATGAATATAAATGATTAATCATTCATATTGATTAATCATGTTGATAACAAGAAGTTTGATATTTATCTTAAATAAAAAAAAAATACATTCGTCAATTTCCTGCACCTGTCTTAGACGTCCATATGACCTCCAGAAAAGTTATCTAGTCTGACGATCAAATGTTGAACGGCATATTGAGGTCTAAATGGGGTCATGGTTAGACGTCGAAATAGCGGACCTAGTTTGCACGTCGTGTAGACGTTCAGAATTGGTCATGGACCGACGGACGCAATATAGACCTGATCTGCACGTCAATCAGACGTCTAATGTTTAGTGGGCAGTTATTCTGTTCTTTTTCTTTTAGGAAGCAGAAGTTAGTGTTGATGGGATAAAATCAATTAGTATCAAAAGTAATCAAACAAAGGCCAACACAGGGCGAGTAAAAAATAAACAAACAATCCACACAATTTGGAAGAAATTAATAGCACGGCAAATCAAACTAAAATCCCATCCAACGACTGACGTCTGTCCTATAATGACTGATAATGATGCTGGAGATGTTCCTTATGTTTAAATAGCGAAATGAGAAGGGTACTTAGCTGGAGGAAGGGTGGAACGCGTCCCCACCCTTCCACTGTCTCCCACGGCTTCCCCCTCTCGCACCGTGCGTCTACTGGGTCGGTCCGGCGCATCGACGGCGTCCTCTCTCTTGTACCGCAGCGGCTCCCGTCGTCTTATGGCCGTTTCCCGTGTTCCTCGGCAGACTCGCTCCTCACCCGTCGTGGCGACCAACGGCTGTACTCGTATTCTCCCCGTGTCACCTGCCCGCGTCAGCTCAGCCGCTCCGTCCCGCTCTGTCTCTGCTTCCTGAATGAAAAGAAGAAAAAGCACCCACGACCCTCCCCCTAGTGCTGCCTAATTACACACGTGCAGGTGATCAGGTAATCACCTCCACAGGTCGGCAGACCCACACACACCCACACACAGTCACCCCGTGACACTAACCAGTAGGCCACGGCTTTGCCCCCAGAAGAAATAAAAGATTGTCTGGTCTAGGTTTAAAAGCACTTTTCCAGGTGGGATAAAAATAGACCTAGAGTAAAAGTAAAAGCAAAAGTGAAATCAGTGCTTTGATGATTAAAACCTTTCTTTCTATTTAATTAATTAATTTATTCCCCCTTTTTTTATTTATTTATTTATTTTTTTCTATTTAATAGATAAAGGTTCTGTATAATTCTTATCATGGAAGATATTATTCATCTTATTATAATTAAGCAAAACATAATGTAACAGATAGCATTGAATTCTTGTCACCCTCTCCACTCTTTGTTTACTAGTATTGCAATTTATTTATTTATTTACTTATTTATTTATTTATTTATTTATTTATTCTCTCTTTAGTTTTTTTTTATTTATTTATTTTTTCTCTTCACCCACCCACCCACATAACACAACACGTACAACTAGCACAGTTTATTTTGTTCAATGTTCTACACTGTTTTTGTCCTTGTCTTGTAAGCACCTTGCTTGTTTTTCTAAATAAAAAAATAAAAAAAATAAATAAAAAAAAACCTTTCTTTCTATTGTCAACTGTAAAGTCCCCGATATCCTAGTCTTTGTCTGACTTTCCCTACCACACCCATCCGGTTTACTTTTCCTCCTCCTACCTCCCTCTCAAATTATATCCCCGGTATCTTCTGGTCTCAGTTAGGGAGAGTCCTCTCATCTCTGTCTACAGCTCCCATTCTACTTTATGAAATTCATCCATTTTACTCTTATATCTGCTTCGTCTTGCTCCCGCAAAGAGTCCAACTGGACGGTAAAATACATAAACCGTTGGCCCACTTATAATAAAGACATGATTCAGCTCTAACGTCAGCTATATTTATTTTTACGACTGTACGACCCAAGAGTTATAATTCACAACCATCAAACGTCAACACTAGAAAAGTTTACATGCATCAGTTTCCCTTGTGCACATTGCACAGACATGAGATCCCACCAACACTTCATAACAAAGAGAAGGTCATAAAAAATACACACATCTTTACCACATCAGTTAAAATGATTGAAAATACACAATCTTTACTAAACGCTGACAAAAACCTGCCATAAAGAAAGATGTGTTTAATCCCTGAGATCCCCAAGCAAGCATGACAAGTTTATTTCCAGGCCTAAAGCCACCGAACAGAAAAGAAGGCGAGGCATTGCTTGTGTTTCATTGCATGTAAAAACACTGATACACTGATAATACATGACAAGAGAACACAGGAGAACAAAACACCTGAACAGTCAGCGTAGGTATTAGTCGACTTGTCATTTTGAAGGGCGGCATAGATCACGAAGGGAATCATTGCAACGAACAGGACCAAGATGACCTGACTGGAAAGAGGAAACACAACATTTAACCTCCTAAACCAAGGTTTTATTAGAAACCATTTTACATCCTTATATTTCTATTCTATTTAATGCTGTTTTTATATCTTTAAGATTAGATGACATCATGCACAGAGATGCCACTGAACTCATTCAGCAACCCCTTGACTAGAATTGGACCAAGAGTTTATAGAAACACCACAAAGCACACATATTCTGCAAAGGTTCTAGTAAAAATAGAACCAGTCCCACTCTCCATTTGGACATTTGGAGAGCCAAAGAACCCAGAACGTGCCTCATAGGGATTTTACCTCTTGAAAGGGAATCTGGCTACAGGAGGCCATGTACACACAATTCAACCTTTGGGCATTTTATTTAACCTGTAAACAATCAAATTCTACCATTGTGCACATTATACAATCCATAAGAATATTGACATTTCCTCCATGTGGTTGTCGTTCACACATGTAACTCCCCAAGACACCATTTTAACACCATTTCACTTTAACTCCATTTGCACACTACCTCAATAGTACAGGACTGAATATCACTGGTCATTCATTGCAGTTAACTTTTAGTGTTGATACTTTTACTGCCAATATTTATACACACCTGCTATACTTAATTTTTGTACAAATTAGATAAGATACTTCTATATTCTATATTTATACTTTTTTTACTTATGGCTTGAATCGGGACCAGAGAAACCAATTTCTTTCCAATGTGTTGTAATGACAATAAAGAATCCTTGAATCCTTAAATCCTTTTTGCAAAGCTCTCGTGTTTGTTATCTGTAGTACCACCATTGCCCCACTAGATGGAGGCACAGGCATCAGATTCTATTAGGTAAGTCACTGATTGGTGCATAGTTAGGCTCAAAGGGACAATAGAAGGTAATAAAAACATCATTTGCATTGGATTTCAGTTGTTTTTGGACATAAGAAGAAATTCTGACAAACTGACTCAAGCTTGTTTGTTCCTACATTTATTAGACTGTGAAGCTAACGCTACAGCTATTCTTGGGCAACAGTAATTCATGTCAGAAGAAATCAGTTGACATTTTAACCATAGTAATTAATGAACATTGACGAAAAGAGTGGTAGACATGTTAATGATTACATCCCTGTCATTTTCTTTCATTGTACCCCAATGATTAAATAATTAATTATACATCTTGCACACACGAGTTGTTGTTTTTTGTGTCTGTATATCTACATAAAGTCTTTTTTCATGATACTGCAAGTGTAAAAGTATGTTTTAATTAAAGGAGATGACAGAGTCACCTGACCTGAGTTCCACAGGTGGATCATTCCATGGGAAACAGCCAGCCTGGCAGATGAATGTTTTACCATCTAAAGTTGTAAAACTAATTTATTGTTCAGACAGTCAATACAGGCTTGACGTAATAAAAGCATGCAGAATAGATTCTGTGTCTCTAAAACATAAAATCAACCAGGATTTGGAAACATTCCTCAAACAGGATTCAACGAGGTTAGTGTTGTAGGCTGGGGCGTAGCACCAAATTCTGGGCCCTGTACACTCTTAATGTCAGTGGGCCCCTATCCATGCCAGTGCACGAAGCGCATGAGCAAAAATAATAATAATAATAATAATTTGGGGCATTTATTTATAAATGAACAAGCATAAATAGGGTTTTAAGCTAAAATCAGATCAGATTATATTGATGACTGCTTCTTTCATTCACCACCTGAGTTGATGCATTTGGCCTACATCTATAAACATTAGGCTACATCTGGTTTGTGTACTAACGTTTTGATCCATGACACATTTTGATTTAAAAACATTTATTGTTGAACAGGAGCCAACAACTGTACACAGAGAATCAAATCAAATAAACTATTTAATTTTTCTCTAAAAATGTTCTTCAGCTTGCAGAAAAAGAAATAAAGCCTTGCTAAAGCCTTACACGAGATGTAAGGATGTAATTTACAGCCCAGTAAATGCCCACGGACTCTGGACTATGACAACGTTAACGTTAATTGGATGCAGTTACATAACACGTAAACTCGATTCAGCTTTTGGAAAGAAAGCAGTTAACAGTTGCTTCCCCTCATTCTGCCCTATTTCTTTGTCTTTCCGCTCTTTCTTTTTCTGGTACCCCGATTTGTGTTTTTTGGGCGGCATGATGACAGCTAGCCTCCAGGTCATTCAATCTGGGCTCACTGACCTACTTGTCGCCGGCCGCTGTCTATGGGCGGATTAAACCATTTTGCGTCTCCAAGAGGGAGCCCCCAGAATGTCCAATATGTTGAGAGGGCAAAGTTCATTCTCTCAGCTGATGTTATCAATATATTTGAAATACATTATGACACCAATTAATTGGAGGGCCCAATTCATTCAAAAATAAATTCAGGATTTTCATGGGCCCTCTCCCTACTCGGGCCCTGGGTAGTCAGGTCCCCTTTCCCCCCACTACCACGCCCATGGTTGTGGGACTCAAAACTTAAGTTAGAGTCAAACCAGACTCCCAGGTTTCTCACAATAGGACTGATGTTGTTGCCGGGGTAACCAGCTAAGAGTAAAACTAGTTTTGTCTGAGTTCAGCTGCAGGAAGTAACTCATCTGCTGATTTTAATGTCACAGAGGAAGTTCTTTAAAGCAAATAGAACACCATTAAAAAATAATTAACCTGAGACAATAAATGAAACCCAGCTTAATAAAGAGAAATGAAGTCTGGGAGTGTGTCCTTTAAGGTGTCTGCAGTGCATGCTCATTGTGAATTAATGGACACCTCTAAGAACCTTATCCCTGACATACATAACAATGGAGTGCAGTAGATTGTCATTTACCTTTAATTCATGTAAATCTGATCATTTTCAGCAAAGTTTTCCTCAGACCCGTTGGTATTAAAGTGCTTTACCGCCACCTTGTGTTTCTCCTCACAAACAAACAAACAAACATACTAATCAAGGTGTTTTTTTAAACTTAAAAAGAATCAAAATGTTAGAAGATTTGCACCTGATGAAGGTTGTGTAGAAGGCTGTACTTTTACAGGACTGTAAACTTCACTGTTTAATTCAGTTTAACTGGATTTAAATAAACGAGCACGTCTCTGCAAAATTAATGAATAAAGGCTAAAAAGTATCTCTAAAGACTTGGAAAGGTTAGTGAGATTCTTTCAGTGTGATCTCCAGATGAAATATGAATGTAGCATAATGTTGAATGATTAGATATAAATAGCCAGTTTAATGATTTCTCTCCCTGAGTCAAGAAGTTTGAGTTCTTTCACCACTAAGTCTCAACACTGCTCCAGTCCTCCAGGCGCTGGTGTGTGTGTTTGAACAAATGCATCACTGCAAGGCAAAAGTTCACAAACCAGTTTCCTTCAAACGAGTCACTCTCAGTCCAGCAAAGCTTTCACATTTTGAAACAAACAACAAAAGAGGACGAACATAAAGAATTCTGAACGAGGCAATAAAAACCTCACACACATAGATCAATGCATGCTGTCTTTTGGTAGAAGTTCAGTGACTCTCAGCACGGTATCGACCGCCGGCACCAGTTGATCTCTGTAGCTGAGCAGTCTGCCGTCATAAATGAGCTCCTCGGGTGTCACCTTGGTTTCAGGAGTTCTGCAAAGACGGGAAACAGAGAACAGTTACATATCTTAGACTTTAATTCCTCCTGTTTCTGTGTAATGAAGCTACTGGACACATCTATCTGTCTATCTATCTCTAATAAAAATATTTTAATTTGACGACATGACCATAAGAAAACTGTGCAGTGTACGACTCCAAACTCACAGGATGCTGCCGCCTGTATCCCCAGAATTCTAGTCTCACATTAACTAATGGGAGGAAATGGAGACATGTTGTCCATTTTCTTTTTTTTTTCCTACAGTCTTTGGTCTTTCATGATGCTTGCAGCCCTTCTCCTGCATCTGGCAGAGCTTTTTTCTTTGGCTTGTGGCTGTGTTCATTGTTGGAAGGTATCGGTCAGGTAAGGGCTACAAAAACATTTCCAAGAGATCAAATATACTATGGAGGACGGTGAAGATGGTCATGAACGAGTGGAGAAAATATTGCACCATAGTGACATTATCAAGAACAGGAGTCCTTCTGGAATGATGAAGAGAAAACACTGGTTACTAACACATATCTGTCTGGGCTATCGTGACAGAGTGGGAAGAACACAGGCTCTTTCTGTTTAAATATAAAACCAAGCCAGACTAAAATATGTGAAAACACATACACAGATCAGCCACAACATTATGACCACTGACAGGAGAAGTAAATAACATTGACCATCTTGTGACAATTCAGTGTTCTGCTGGGAAACTTCTGGACCTGGCATTCATTGGTGTGGATGTTACTTAGACATGTAGCACCCACCTAGACCAGACCAGGCACCCCCACCCCATAGCAATGACACTCCTTGATGGCAGCAGCCATCCCCAGCAGCCAAAAACATGAAGAACAGCACAAGGTGTTGACCTGGCCTCCAAATTCACTAGATCCCAAACTGATCAAGATTCTGTGGGATCTTGTAAATTATGTTATGCTATAATTCCTGTTTATAGTGTACTCACATTTAACGAACAAATCCATCTGTATAATAAGTTCATAGTACCTCATTCAATCATTATGTATATCTTGCTCATTCACCTGTATATATGGTCTCACCTGTACATAGGTTTGATCTGTAAATATTGTCCATATGCTGTAAAAACAACCTGTACCATACCACTTATATACCATAATATTTATGCCATGTGCTCTTACTGCCTACTGTACTTCTGGTTAGATGCTAAACTGCATTTCGTTGCTCTGTACTTGTACATGTGTAATGACAATAAAGTTTAATCTAATCTAATCTAATCTAACACAGAGGCCCCTCCCCTCAAAGCCCCCCCCCCACTAACAACTTTCTGTTACCAGACACCACAGGACACCCTCAGAAGGCCCATGTCCATTCTCTGATGAGTCACCACAAGGGAGACCTTCACAATATTAGGAAGGTGGTCATAATGTTATGCCTGATCGGTGTATCTGCTCTGCCAGAAGCATGTGGTCTGAACACTGAAGGTATGCAAAAGCAACACAGCACAACTGCAAAACCACACGTTGTGCCCACAACAAAGGACTGTGGTTCCAGATGTGGGGCCTGACTTTCTTCAGGTGGAACCGGGGCTTTACTGAAGGTCTAGGGAATCCCTGAATAACTCCACGAAGCAGAACGTTTTGGAACCGAACCTTCTGCAGACCTTTCTGCACTAGAACAACTCCAGAAGAACGCTTTACATCAAGCAAAGTAAGGCTTCAGCAAGAAGAAGATGAATATTTTGGACAGGACTCCTATTAAAACATTTGTGGAGGAATCCCAAGAGAAGAGGGCTGTGCACAGAAGACGCCCCAGTTTGACGGAGCTGGTATTATGTGTATGGATATTGAGTTGCATGTTCAGGAGAGTGCACACTTATGCACTTAGGATTTACTTACATCACAACAATCAGACTTTTTAAACCTGCTGTATGATATGAATAAGAAACGTCAGTTTACCTGGTGTGGTACATTCTTGCTATGTCCCTGTCGACCCAAGCGCAGCCGTTCTGCAAGCTCAATATCTCGTGGACGCTTGTTGAGAACACAACTCGGGGGTTGACGATGATCTTGCCGTTTCCGTACTTCATTCCTTTCTTGACGGGCTGTTGGTACAGGTGAGAGAAGATGTTCACCCCTGTCACGTTCTGCCATCGCCTCTGCTGGGGCAGAGTTTGGGGCAGTGGAGGAGCCCGCATGACGGTGTTGGGGAACACGTTATTCTCAAAGCGATAACATTTGTCTGCGCCGTATGTCTTCTCCAGCAGTGGCAACAGCTCCAACCAGCTAAGAGAAGGATTATGAACATGAAACACTTTTAATTGTTTTTGCAACCACTTACATTTAGCTGCTGGAAATAAACTGCCAGTAAAACTTTTACCACACACTTTAATACTGTATAAATGAGTTGAAAGTACATAATGTGTTTTTAAAGTCTCATTAAGGTCTCGACTATTGTGGCTTTACAGGTAAACCTAAATTAATCCATTATTACAAATTAAGATATATCTTACACTAAACACTGATCAGGCATAACATTATGACCACCTTCCTAATATTGTGTAAGCCTCCAAAACAGTTGTGACTCATGAGAGGATGGACATGGGCCTTCTGAGGGTGTCCTGTGGTGTCTGGTAACAGAATGTTAATAATACATTTTATTTAAAAGCGCTTTTCAAGATACTCAAAGACACTTTACATCAAATCAGCAAAACAATGTGAAATATAACATTAAAAACACAATAAACTGAGCTAAACATTAAAAGCAATTTTAAAAAGGTGTGTTTTTGTCAGAGATTTGAAGGTAGGAAGGTCGGTACAGTCGCGGATGTGTTTGGGGAGAGAGTTCCAGAGGGAGGGGGCAGCTGCAGAGAAGGCTCTGTTGCCCCAGGTTCGATGCTTGGTCTTGAGTGATGGAGTAAGGAGGTTTGCGTCGCATGAACGGAGGCTGCGGGATGGATTGTGGCGATGGAGCAGGTCAGTTCGATAGGAGGGGGCCTGGTTATGGAGGGCTTTGTGTGTGAGGAGGAGGATTTTGAACTGAATACGCTGTGGAACTGGGAGCCAGTGGAGTTTCTGGAGGACAGGAGTGATGTGATCACGGGAGCGGGTGTGGGTGAGCAGACGTGCAGCAGAATTTTGGATGTACTGAAGTTTATTTAAAGTTTTGGATGGTGTGCCATAGAGGATACTGTTGCAGTAGTCAATTCTGGAAGTGATGAAGGCGTGAATGAGGGTTTCAGCAGCAGAGAAGGAGAGTGATGGACGGAGTCGGGCAATGTTCTTGAGGTGGAAGAAGGCAGTTGTTAGTGGGGGGGCCTTTGAGGGGAGGGGCCTCTGTGGATCATCCCACAGATACTTGATCAGTTTGGGATCTAGTGAATTTGGAGGCCAGGTCAACACCTTGTGCTGTTCTTCATGTTTTTTTTTTAGTTGTTCCTAAAGTGTTTTTGTGTGTGTGTCTGTGTCAGGCTGCATCCTGCTGGGGATGGCTGCTGCCATCAAGGAGTGTCATTGCTATGGGGTGGGGGTGCCTGGTCTGGTCTAGGTGGGTGCTACATGTCTAAGTAACATCCACACCAATGAATGCCAGGTCCAGAAGTTTCCCAGCAGAACATTGAACGGTCACAAGATGGTTTAAATGTTATTTACTTCTCCTGTCAGTGGTCACAATGTTGTGGCTGATCTGTGTATGCCTCCTACACACCAGTAACTTGCCCAACATTGACAAAAAATGTTGTTCTGATTGTATTTTATTTGTCATTTCCTGGAAAAATGATTTAAAATGTTGACAACTCATCCTGCACTCGGGTACAGGTACTAATTCTAAAACACATTTTGTGTTTTCATGGTTCATTAGCATCATAAAGAAAGGTGCTACCTGTTGACCGACTGGGGCAGTATGAGCTCGTCCACGTCGTGCAGGGCCACGTATCTGGACCGGTACATGTACCTGTAGATGCAATCATTGAGAGCAGGAATCTGACCAAAGTAGTGGATGTCACCTGGACTGAGTTGAGGAAGCCAGCTGTGAGATACATTGAAGTATCTGGTCACAGGCCAAGGGATCACCTCCACTAGTCCTGAGAGGGAGACATTAGAAGCACAGCCAGGTTTTGTTGTGTTGTTGGACATATATTCCATATTCTACAAATAACAATCCTATAATTTTGAGGAAATCAAAGGATCTTTTTAAAGCCCCTTCTGTTGCTATATTTGATCCACTCAGTAAGGACCTCAAACAGTTGCTTCACATTAAAATCACCTCTCTAACTTGTTTTGCAACGATCACTTGTCAAAGTGTGTCAACAGAATGTGACACGTTTTTTTTTTTTTTTTTAGTGGATCTGTTAGATCACTATAAAATTTGTATTTCAGGCTCAACTTCCTCTACCACCAAGGCGCGTGGAGGAGGATCAGAAATATAAGAAGGTCAATACTCCAGGAACACTTGTAGTACACCAAACAACTTTATAACTTAGTATAATAAAGCTATCACATGTACTACAAGTGTTGCTGGAGTCATTGACATTTTTATAGATCATAGTAAAAAGATGGGAGCAGCCACACTCCCTAATTTACACAATTTGTCTACAGTTTATCTCTGGACAATGTTTGTGATACTGAAATCAGGTCCCTTGAACTATCTGGAGGGAGGAACAAAGTAAGTGCAAGGAAAAGGTCGTTTGACAGATCGCACTCGCTCAAGTGGAGGCAGTGTTGTTCTCGTCAACGATGACGATTACGTAATTATTTCGTTGACGCCCCTTTTTGTCATGACGATAACGAGACTGTGACGAGCTAAACATGGCTCTTTGATGACGAAAACATGATTAGACGTGTGTAAGCTGTCGTTGACGAGACGAGACTGGACGAAAATGTTAGTGGGTGGTCTGTCAGACGTTCAAAATGCATGACATTTCTGCCTATTGTCTGTCAAAAGCTAAAAAGTATCAGCAATGGTGCTGCATCCTATCCTTGTTTGGTCACGCCCACCACATGGCATCACGCCTGCCGTCACAGTCACACTAAATGATGGACCTTAGTGGCAGCGGCAAGGTAGCCTGGATACCAGACTCTCTGACTTCTGTAGGGAATGCAAATGAGCGGAAGTACGTAGGCAGGCGGAGCCAGGCTAGCGGCAAGGGCCTTGGTGGTCAGAAACGACGAGATGATCTATGGCAGGGGTGCTCATTACATCGATCGCGATCGCGAAGGTAGTGCGGGTAGATCGCGTGCCACTTTATTTTTTTTCTCGAAAACATTTGCAACTCCAAAACAAACAGCAAGACAAACATTCATCTTATTTATTTTTACTTTATATTTGCAACATGCCCTCATATATATATATATATATATAATTGTCTCTCTGCATTAATTTCAATACAGTATCACAAAAATAAATAAATAAATAACTCCTGGCGCAAAATGCGCTAACTTCAGGCTAAAACTAGCTAACTAAGAATGTTTTTGTTCTTGGCTTTTTTGGAGCAATGAACATCGATTCCACTGTTACCATTTTATCTGTGTGTAATGCATAATCCTTATAGTAGATCAGAAAGTATTTGCTGTTGGGTGGAAAACTTGTCCGTCGAAAACCATTCCTTTGTTATTGTAATTACTGGTGAAAATACTTTCTTTTTTTTCTTTTAACTAAAATTGACTAAAACTAGACTAAAAGCTTTTTGCGTTTTCGTCGACTAAAACTAGACTAAAACCATCACATATAGAAATGACAAAAATGTGACTAAAACTAATAAGCATTTTCGTCCAAAAGACTAAGATCTAAAATGGCTGCCAAAAACAACACTGAGTGGAGGGGGATCATTTTGAAATGGATGAATAGATTATATATCTCTACTGCAACTGCTTGGGCTCTGAAGATAGACACATGGATGTAAAAATCACAAAACTCCACCTTTGAGTGTGTAGTAGTCCAGTATGCGCTGCGTTTCAGGGCTGCAGTTGGTCTTATAGATGACAACCCTGTTCACCCCCAGTAACTGCAGCATCTCCAAACTCTGGACCAGCTACAGTAAAAAATACAAACATTTAGATAAAACCAAAATGGAAGCATCAGCTCAATTTAATTCAGTTTTATTTTATTTATATAGCATCAATAACAATGCAAATTGTAAAGATGCTTTACAAAACCTGGCCGGAAACCCCCAGAGCAAGCACGAAGACGACGTTGGCAAGGAAGAACTCCCTTTTAACGGGAAGATGGAGAGAGGGACACACAGCAGTTAACATGCTGTACAGTAGTAGCACACAATTGCATGAGTAGGAACAGAGAAGAACTTAGATAAGAAACTAAAGGACAGGAGCTTGGTACGAGAGAGAAGCGAGTAGAGGACAAGAGCTCAGTGCCAGGGACAAGAAATTAGAGGACAGGAACTCGGTGCAAGAGAGAAGAGAGTAGAGGACATGTGCTCAGTGCATCGTCACCCAGCAGCCTACACTGTAAGAAATGTCCGTAAAAACACGGTCCAATCTACTGTATTAATAGCAATGAATTTTCCGTATTTGATTATCACAGGTGTTTTTCCGTTTTTCGGGTTTGCGCATTGCATTGTGGGTAAGGAGAAGGTGGGACACGGACACTGGTAGCCACCGCGCTCCTCTTCAGGGAGGGTTACACCATAGACATGTCTATGGGTTACACATCAATTGATGATCAAATTTGCCTTAGCTCAGGTGGGACGGCAGTGTCCGTGAGTTATTGCACCTCTAGCGTAAGCGTTAGCAGCGCTACTAACGCTCTGCTAGCGACGCTAGCGTTAGCATTAGTAGCGTTAGCAGCGCTAGCTAGCGCTGTGTCAATACTTCCCCCGCATAAAAAGAGTTAATGTTATGTTGGTGTGTAACATTTGTGGTGTTAACTGTGTCTCTTCTGTCGACGTCCTGAAACACTGCAGGTGTCACAGACATGTAAACAATGTTTTTATTTTTTCACATGGTCACCAAGACTGGGAGGAGGTTTTCCTCATTTAATAGTTTTGCAGTCCACGTGCCACGGATGCACCTAGACTCAAAGACAAGACAAAGTTGGAGTAAAAAGTCCAGAAATTCTGATCGTTATGAATGTGTGCAGTAGCAGCCTCCTGTTGAGGGTGGACCAGGACAACACTCTAAACAAGATGAACTGAAAAGTGCCTTCAAAACCCATCATCTTCAGGTTGGGCTGCAATCATCTGTTATTATCTTGGCAATTATTCTATGGCTAACTTTTCCACGAATCGAGAAGCACAAAATTGATAATTATTAACATCAAATATTTAAAAAAATATATATTATTTGGAAATTATGAATTGATTCATTTGATGATAACTGTTGTCTCACTATTTTCAGGAATCAACTATTCAAAAACTGATGGCCAATACATATGCCATCCAGCATTAAAATTCTCAACAAAGGAAGCAGTGTAAACACCATAATGGAAGAGTGGACATTCCTTTTTGAAGCTGTTCACCTGTTTGAGCACACATCTACCCTCCTAGGCTTTTCGGTCCAAACAAAACTGACAGAGGAAGTTTCCAGAAAAGGAACAAACATCCAAAACTTCCTTGCCTCAAAAGGGATGAAGATCGGTGACAATACAGTAAAGCTGACCTCTGGCATTGTGAGATACTTCAAGGAAAACACTGATTACTTTTTCTACCAAAATGAGGTAAATTAAACCCCAGAAAATGATAAGATAATATCTGGATACAATGTTTCTCACAGACTTAGGAATCTTACTGTAGGTGGTGGAGGAATCACACACACAGAATATATATAAAAAAAGATTAATTTCCATTCACTTTTGATGTCCCTTTACAGTACATGGGCTACTGTATGTTTTTTCTAGCTGGTAAATTGTTCTAAGTTAAAAATCAGCGTACCATTATTACTATTACTACTACTTCTACTGCTAAACTTGGTATTGTTATTCATCACATCCACATGTACAGAGACACGCAGATGGGGCTCTGGTTTGAAACCCACTCTATAGAGCTCTGGGCGTCATGTGACTTTTTTTGTTGACGCCACCATATTGGCAGGAAAAGTTTGAGGGAAATGAATGGAGCCAGCACTGATTTCATGCTGTCAGAGTGAAGGACTGATGTTGACGAGCCTCCCAAGTAGGGGTGGGAAAAAAAATCGATTCTCCGATTTATTTCGATTCTATCCTGAACGATTCTGTCTCGATTCAAATAAGTTCATAATCGGAATTTTAAAATTAAAATTTTTAATTAGTTCGCCCGCTGCAATATTCTGTGCGCCTGCTGCGGAGCTCAAAAGAAAACTCTCCTCTCTGGCCTGCTATACGCGCATGCGCACACACGTGCGAGTTGTTTACATGCGGCGATAAAATGGCTGCAACAGCGAGCGGTAGACCCATAAGACTTGCACCGGCTTCTTTAAAAGCTGACGTATGGCAGCATTTTGGATTTTTTGAGGATGGAGGAAAGATCGACAAGACTTTCACCGTTTGTAAGGTAAATTCTAAAAAAAATTAGAGAAGGTAATTCATCTGTTTTTCTTTCTCTAATGATCAACACAATAGTAGGAAATGATTTGCAAATTCTGAGTAGCAAACTCATATTTAAGAATCTGACCAAACTAAAATATGTGTGTGTGTGTGTGTGTGTGTGTGTGTGTGTGTATATATATCACAAAATTTAAAGTCACGCATGGAAATGTACATTAAAAAAATAATAATCGATTAATCGATAATCGATTAATCGATAATCGTTTTAGAATCGAATCGTTGACCTCTGAATCGGAATCGAATCGAATCGTGAGGTGCCAAGAGATTCCCACCCCTACTCCCAAGTACCCCGTGCATCCAAATCACAGGTTTGTAATTTGTGTAATTTGCGCATTCCTTGCAAGCTCAAATATCTTAATGTATGTACAATTTTGATTCTGAAAAAATGTACTTAACATCTTTTTCAAGGTATTTTATACTTGTTCTTACCAAAACTTGTCTATGGTCAGACTGTGGTAGACTTTTAGCGTCTTGTCAAATAGTATGCGATATTGTGTTTTCTTGAATTAATTTTATTTTTCATATACATTTTAAGGTGGCATTTCAAGATTGCTGTCCATCAGGAAGTTGTCAGTGACCACATAATGTCCCCCATTGTGGCCCTGAGCTGACCAAATTCCATTAAATGACTACTGGACGACAAGATGACCACTTGCAGCATTTCTCCCAGCGGTAGCCTATATTCAATTCCTGCTGGAAGCCAACTTTTTTCTTTTTTTTTTTTTTTTTTTTTTTTTTTTTACATGGATTTGTTCTATTGTTTATCACCAGAGATGAATAAAAATATAATCATATATGATACAATATTCACAGCATTGTCGGTTAAAGCAGTTCTTATTCCTGTCATGTTGTAGTGTATTACTGATAAGACATGACCGAAACACGGTGTTGTGATTCAGCCCCTTCACTTTAACCCATGGAGTGTTAGCTGCTCAGGGCCCATCACCTCCTGACGGCGGAGGAAGAGCTGAGGCTCAGTCGGCCTGCTTGGTCCACTCGTCTCAGAAAACACTGTCTCTCTAACGACTCTGAGTAGTTCTGCTTGTATAGTGATTGACACTTGACTCTAGGGTTGTGGGTTTGATTCTGATGTTGACAGAGGCCATGTATGATGGAGCCACAGATTGAAGTCTTATAATTTTGTTCGCTTCTTCATCTGTTAATCAGGCCTTCTGTGTACATTTGAGGGGAATTTTAAAAATTCTTCAATGTATTTCTATTTGATACATTTGAGTTTGTTCACGTAATGTTCAAAGTTCTGGAGTATAAGAGTATTTATCCATCTCAACCTTGTCTGCATGTTACTCTGTATTACAGTTTAATTTATTTAAATGCATGTGTAACTAAAATACTTTTACATTTCCTTAGAATTTTCCAGGGAATAGTTCCTGGCCAAGGGTCCAAGGCGGAGAAGAAAAAAGCAGCAAAGCAACAACACATACCACCAAGATTGCTGAAGTTCCTGTGTGACCATAACACTTTACAAAATTTGACATTTCTCTCTTGTTTGTTGTTTTTAGAATTACTTGTTACCTCAAATGCACTTGAATAACTTGAAAAATAAAATAAAAATTGCTCAATTTGTACATATTGTGGTGGCATCAGATTCATTGACGGAAGCATCCATAAAAGGTACAGCGAATAGCCAGTAAATCTACGGAATAATCAGTCTAAGCATTGACAGAAGCGTCCATAAAAGGTACAGCGAATAACCAGTAAATCTACGGAATTATCAGTCTAAGCATTGACAGAAGCGTCTGTAAAAGGTACAACGAATAACCTGTAAAGCTACGGAATTATCCGTTATCAGGTTGACGGAAGTGTCTGTAAAAGGTACAGCGAATAACCTGTAAGGCTACGGAATTATCCGTTATCAGGTTGACGGAAGCGTCCGTAAAGGGTACAGCAAATAACCTGTAAAGCTACGGAATTATCCGTTTAAGGATTGACGGAAGTGTCCGCTATCAGGTTGACGGAAGGTGTCCGTAAAAGGTACGGAATTGTCCGTTATCAGGTTGACGGAAGTGTCCGTAAAAGCTACGGAATTGTCCGTTATCAGGTTGACGGAAGTGTCCGTAAAAGGCACGGAATTGTCCGTTATCAGGTTGACGGAAGGTGTCCGTAGAATGACAGACAATGTACTGGCAGAAAATTACCAGTAGTTTTTCCGTTTTTTTACGGAGTTTTTTCTTAGAGTGTAGGCCTATTGCAGCATAACTAAGGGATGGTTCAGTCGAGCCCTAACTATAAGCCTGAACAAAAAGGAAAGTCTTAAGCCTGACCTTAAAAGAGAGGGTGTCTGCCTCCCAAACCCAAATTGGGACCTGGTTCCACAGGAGAGTAGCCTGAAGCTGAAAGCTCTACCTCCCATTCTACTCTTTTAAATTCCAGGTAAGCCTGCACTTTGAGATTGAAGTGATCTTTTAGGATGATATGGTACAATTATGGCTGTAAGATATGATGGAGCAAGGCCTTTAAAGGCTATGAGTTGTTACCTGCAGGATGTTGGAGAATTCAAACATAGTGGAAAAGCAGACGGTGAAGTTGTAAGGAAATGAGTTGTTGTCTGCCTTCTGGTTCTTCACCTCCAATAACGGTTTGTTACATTTATCTAAGAGGTCACAGAAAGGCACAATGTGATTACGTTTTGTTGAATGTACTCACTAAAGACAACCTGTTCATAAAGCAGCTTGAGTAATGTCAACACTATCAAACTTTGAACCATTCGTTCCAGTTTGAACTTGTAGTAATGATGTAGTGGCTATCTGACTGAGCTGTACACTGAGATAAGGAAGTCTTTCACATGTCGGCACAACACTGAACTACCCCCCTCACAATCATTTAAAATGGGCTTGGTTTTGACAAGATGAAATGATTACCAACTTTACACCAGGCACTCCCATAAAGCACACCATCATTTACAGCATTTACTGCACTACTCTACCCTGAGGTGACAGTGATGATCAATGGATCCAGCTCGCCTTGTTGGAGGGTTGTGTAAAGAAAGCTAGAACTAAACTACAGCTTTGGATCCAACATGTAGAAACCCAGCACATACATAGACGTAGCGATGGTCATATACTCTTGACCATCACCAAATCAAGTGAACAATCTCTCATTCATTCTCTTGTTAATAACCTATTATTAATGTGCGGTTTATGCTTCTGTGTCAATTTGACATTGTAGCTACAGCCCAGACCCTACGCAGACCCTAGAGCTGTAGCTGACGTGCACCTCCCCAGAAATGAACTATGCGTCTCGGCATTGCAGACTGCAAGAGTTGTGATTGGTCCGCTTGGTAGCTGTGTATTTCCGCTTTAGTATTTCTGGCTGCTTCTCCATCTTCTGTAATTTTCTAATTAATTGTTTTGGATCAATAAAGACGGAACACATTGAGGAAAGGTTAACTGAGGAGGTCTGGAGATACAAACATTTGTATGACACTTCTTTGGCGAAATTTCTGCAAAAGTTTCAGTCGCAATCGTTGAAAGTGAAGCAGGAAGTAGAAACAAAAATTAGTCCAACTGGCTACGTATGTAGGTTACAGCGTCTGTGTCCCACATAGGCATAAACCGCACTTTGGTCTTACACAGTCCTTTAAGCCATCCCAGGCAAACTGAGATTGTGCCCTCAAATCTGAACAACCCAAATACGTACTGAATTGGTGCCCCATGTGAGGCCGGATATTAAAACGTCTTCTCTGCCGTGAATGAATGTTGACTATAGCCTAAACAAGCACATTAACTCAATAGGACAGTGAGGTTGTCTGTATATTTGTAAATTTTGGTGAATATGCGTATCTGTGTGTCTTTTCCATATTTGTATCTGAACATGCTGGCTTTGTGTATGAGCAACTCAGGGGGAGTGATAGTTTATCACTAATTGGTCCTTTATCACTAATTAGCTGCTGTAAAATAAAAGAAGTTTAGCAAGAACTCAGATGGCTTTGTGTTATTTAGGACACAAAAATAGCACAAAACTATTTGGTTAACAATTAGCTTAGCTACCTAGCTGTAAACAACTGCCGCTAGGCTTTAGGAGGTTATTGTTTTCAGGGTGACAAAAAAACACACATGCAGACATACATACCATTTTCTCCACTAGATCCTGGTTTAGTTGGCTGCAGTAGTTCATCATGACCACCATTACCTGATCTGGCACTGCTGTTAGTGGTCTCTGGACAACACAAATTTATACAGACAGTCAAATGACATGAGGGTGATGAGGTGATAATAGATCAAGGTTAGAACAAACCCTCATGAGTGGAGACAAGGACGTAATGTATGTAGCTTAATACTTCACAGTAGGTCAACAAATGTTTTTAAGACAATTTCTTCAAAAACATAATTTGGATTGAACCTCATAGTTTGCTATCAATCCAAACATTTCAGCCTGGAGTAAAGCGGTAGCCCAGCTGACCAACAGACTGCCACAGCCTAGCAAAGCCTAAAACATGCCCATCAATACCTTTAGTTTTAGGTGCAGCAGATGCCACAGCAATATGAGACGGTGTCTCACAGCCTGACGGTATGGGACACATGATGTCTGCATGACCGTAGTCAAAGTAAAAGTGATGGCCGTTGATGTTGCAAACACCTTCTGAGATGTGCAGCTTCTCCTGACAACAGAAGAGGCAGCGATAGGCTACTGCCTCCCTGCGTAACACCACTGCAATAACACGAACCTGCAACAATAAGAAGGAAGAAAAAGTAAGTGTAGTTTAACGTTGTTTTATTGGAACGATTTATGGATTTATCCATTTATACAAATATACTACAATGCCTCAATAAAAGACTGTTGTGTTGGTGAACCTCAGACACATGGACTCCTGTGCCTTCCTAGATGAGGGCTTATAAAACTGGCTTATAAAGAATCTGATAAGAGCTTCTGTAAAATGTTAAACTGAAAAATGTTGGTTACTGGAGTTTCATGTCACTGAACGGAGGTAACATGCTGTTTACCACGACAAAGGATAACTCAAATTTTGACCTGCACTTTCCATCATCATCATGAAGGAAGCAGAAATGTTTGCACCGGATTTTATGGAGATGGATTTAATAGCTACTGGGACACGCTACAAAAGGAAAGTCAGAAGGCCATGCTGCATTCAAATAACAGAACAAGGAGTAAATCCTGGCTATTGTATATTGGTGCCTTGCTCTCTTCACTGACCTCCTTTTTTCCTGTGCGATGCTCCAGATAAGCTGATATCAGCCTTGTCTTTGTCTTGTTGACCAGCATGAAAGGCGGCTCTTGTCCCCATTGAACTTCTAGAGTGAAAACATTTTAAATAGAAGCATAGTATTTAAGAAAACATTTTTATTTCCAAAGTCAAATATTGAAACAGGAAGTTAGATAGACCTTCATTAAGGACCAGCTTTCATTAAGTATTAACTTACTCTCTCTCTGGGACAAGGTCAGGTGCTGTGGGGTTGGTAGTACTGTCTCAGACCTATAAATCCACAACAAATGAATGAGTTCATTATGAAGTTATTTTAAACTGAAATGCACAGAACTGTTCTGGTTATGAAAATGATAAGGTAAAATGAGAAATTACAACTAAATCTCAACTCATTAAAATGACAAAGTTGATTCCTGTGTCCCAGGTGTGGGAATCACAGGGGGGATGTGAGGACCCTTTGTAAAAGCGTCTCTCTGCCGGAGTCTGGTGTTCAGAGTCAGGTCTTCATGGACCTTGAACTCACTTGGACTGGCTTCACTAAATAAGGAGGAGGTCAGTTTAGTTCAGTAAAACCTGAGGCTGTTAGCTAGCACCAACTGAAGAGACAAGAAAACCACATGGAATATTCCGCAAAACGTTTCGTAAGAACTTTCATGTCTCATGTCACAAAAAGCCTGAAGAAACAGAAACCAAATGAATAATCTTGAAAATAAAAGGTGCACTGATCCACTGAGATATGCAGTTACCATTCAGAGGAGAACTTTTTCCAGAACTTTTTCCGTCCTTTTTTCGTCCAAAAACAATGTTACTATAGTAAACAGAGACGCGTCAAGCACTAGGACCAAGTGGAAAACGGCCGCTCGAGCTGAAGCCTGTTTCCTTTAGTTTAGACCCGCCCACAAGCTTTTTTTTTAGTTCTCTATTTTGTATTGTTGACTTTTAGCTTTTTGTTATATTTATGTATGGTGCTGAATTCCTGTACATTGCTGCTGCAACAGAGAAATTTCCTAGTTTGGGATTAATAAAAAAAACTATCTATCTTTCTATCTATCTATCTATCTATCTATCTAGCTAAAAGTAGCAATAGAAACCTAGAAGAACTACTAGAAAACACAGTGAACTGAAAGATTAGAGTTTTATTAAAAATACTTGTGTCCCCCCCCCACTTCTGAAATCAAAATTTCGTCCTTGCACCACAACTTCTTCATCTGATTGAAAACTCCGTCTTATTGGGCAATTCTGTTCTGAATGAGGTGGTTACATGAGGCTTTTTATTCTGTTTTTAGTGGAATATGAGCCTGGAAGCTAGCCTGAATTTTGGATTGAATTGGACTGAATTACCACAGTGAAGATGTGTTAAGCCAGTCAGATGTTTGGGTGGGCTTGTGGGATTGTTTACAAGGCTCTGATAGTCTGGAATTTCTTTCTCTGCATCGGTTGAAACATGCCCTGTAATTAAATCCAAATGGGAAGTCTACTCTAGTGGAATACTGCAGCAACTGTCCTATGTGCAGACAAGTACATTCACCCACCAGAAGATCCAGAGCAGGAAGAGAGAGATGGTGATAACAAAACTGATGCACATCCACTGTTTGAACTTTGGTAGTGTTGACGGCTTCGTAGAGTTGTGGCCCATCACTGATATACGGCGTCGGAGCTCCTTGATCCAGGTTCTCTAAGCTACACAACACACAGACATGGTGGAGGAACTGTTACAGGAAGCTGCCCCAGACTCAGTCCAGCTGATGCTGGTCCTCTGTACTCCACGTATTGCTAATAAAGGTAGCCTGAAATAAATGCAGAGAAACATCATCCCAACCTTTCAGAAGCACTAAAACTGATCAACCAACTGTGAAGGTCTCAGTCATCCAGGTCATGTGCTGTAAAACATTCCAGCCACATTAAGTTATGTCAGTGTTTTTCTTCTCATTAACTCCAATAGTCATGACAAGTTTTTGATACTGAACTCAATTTAACCCTTGTGTACTGTTCAAAAACACTACCCCTTTATACCGTTTGTTCCTGAAAACAGCCACTAACTTTTAAGTTATGTAAAAATATATCAGATAAATATTTTTTCAAATTTTTTTGCATAAATCTGTTAATCAACCTCAGAACTGATCAAAACTGCAAAATATTAATAATAATAATCAGGATTTTAACCCTTTAAACAGGAACTACTGTTTTTTACAACCTGGACCTAATTTCTGGCATAAAATACGATCGTTTACTCACCCATATAACTTTGGTGTCATTAGGATGTCATTTACATACATATAGTGGGAGTGACTGGGGCACCGAAACACAGCCTCTAAATATCTACATTATCTGCCGTGAAACTCGTTCATTTCACCAATATTTTGTTATGATACGCTAGTGGTATTCCCCATTGAGTCCAGAGTTACCTGTTATCATCATTTGGGGTCTGTAGGTTGACCTACTAACCTCTGACCTGGATGATGTCATCTCTGAGCGCCGCTTGTTTACCTGTAATTTGCTAGTGCTAGTTTTTTGCAACGTGCCTGAATATTTTTGCGATTCTGAGGTTGTGGATGACGACTTTGTTCATGATGGACGTCCTTACTGTTTTGAGCCAGAGTATACGGATGAAACGCTCGTTGAAAGGAGGATGGGGAGGCAGAGAGAGAACAACAAATCGCTGCACATCTGCGAATAGACAACAGGTAACTCTGGACTCAACGGGGAATAGCACTCGCGTATCATAACAAAATATTGGTGAAATGAACGAGTTTAGCGTCAGATAATGCGTTATTTAGAGGCTGCGTTTTGGTGCCCCAGTCACTCCCACTATACGCAGATCTATGAGTTATATGGGTGAGTAAACGGTCGTATTTTATGCCAGAAATAAGGTGCAAGTTGTAAAAAGCTTGCTTAAAGCCAATTTAAAAGATATGGTCCCTGATTTTGTGAGGTGAAAAACACAAAATGACATATTTTTAATATACAAAATGATTGGAGACACAGTCTTGAATATGTCAAAGATTGGTAACATGACTGACTTTGACGCATACTGTGTTTAGTTTTTGAGCAGCATCAGATTTTCATTAAAACTCCCTCACATACTGTTAGTGGCCATTTTTGCCCCACTGACTCCTATTATAACCCGATTTTTTTAATGCACGGACAAAACACTAAATAACAATGCATTTTATAATCCTGGTGATTTCCCCTGTTCAGAAGGGCTCAAGTTTGGCAGTTTTACCGTTGACCACCAAATCGTACCATTTACCCTTTACATAGGCCTGTTGTATAAAAAGCTTAGTTTCTGTATTTGATATATGGAGTTTATGAGGATATTAGTGTGCGTGTGTGTATATATATACATATAAATGCAATAAATATGGATATAAAGATATGTGGTCTTACAGATGTATAGATTTGTGTACATGTCGTGTTGATCATGACTGACCTCCCTAGTATCACTCTGAGACGAAAATAAAAAATAATAATGGAGAACGGAGTCTCCTCAGGAGACCAAAGAATGAATTAATATCTCAGTTTGTAAATAAAGCTTTATGGTCTCACCCTTTGCTCTGTGGGACAGTGTCTCCACCGGGATGATAAGATGTTTCTATATACTGTATGACTTCCTGGCTTGACATTAAATAGAAACCTGACATATCGGTTAATGTTTACATTGGGTCTGTTTGCTGAAGGGAAATTAGAAATGGGAAGCAATTGTTTAGGTCGGTATAGTTACTGCCTCATCTCTACCTGTGAATGAGCTTGATACATAAATTGATAGTGACGTATGTAGACACGCTGGGAACGCCAACATCAATGTCAGCAACACTTGCTGTAGAGAAACCGGATCAACACGCCACTCAGGATCTGTTCAGAGTAAATACTATGAATAAGACTCAATTAAATTAATGAATTGATTTAAACTGAGTTAAAGTGAAGTAACATCCTGTAGCACTGTGTAAACATAAATGAACTGTGTGTGAAGGTTCAAATAAAACAAAGCTGAAAACAGGATCAGCTACAGGTGAGTATCAGGTTTTTATCAGACTCTAGATTCATGAGTTTCAGGTGATCAACATCGACAGATGCTCACAATTAAACCCCAACTTCCTGACAGTCTATTAGAACCAAAGACCTGGATGAAATAAACGCCTTCAAGATACCCAACGAATCCGGAAATTAAACCTGATTACAGAAGAAACAGTGACGCGGTTCACAAGACCGTCACCAAACAAATTCGAAATGACAGCTCCTTTATGCCACGTCACACCACAATCCAGATTCTGCAAGCGCGAATCTGTTAGATAATCGAAGGATTATTTTATAGTAATACCTGTTTGATAAAGGACTGTGATGAAGTGACAGATCAAAATGGTTTTAAAACACATTAAAAATGTTTCTAGATTGCTTTAAAACCGTAAGCAGGTTCATGAATGTAAAAACAAAATTTAGAAGATTAAATTAAATGAAATCAGTGTTTTTTGTTTTTTGTTTTTTTGTTTGAGGAGACTCTGAGATGTTTTGTAAGAATCCTGTGTTATCCTCAGTTTTTTAAAACTTCCTTATTTACCTCAGCGTTCCAGCCTCCTGTCTGCACCAACACCAGCTACAGATTTAACAAACGCAGTGACTTACCTTCCTCCAGCAGCATGTCATTAAAGTGTGAGGAGAAAATATTCCAGTTTGGCTGGTTGAATAATTTCCAGGAGTTTAGCTTCAGGTACCTCTGGTTCACAGTTTACCTCAGAGTCTGTCTGCTCTTAACTGACGCTGATCATTGACCCAGGAGTGGGTTGAGCAGCAGATGTGTGTTTGAGCGTTGTGCGTGAAATTGAAAAGGAGGAATTCTGATGAAGGACAGTTCGAGCCCAAACTACATCTACAAGTCTGCAGGAGATGTCTGTTAAACTGAACGCTGACTGCTGCCTGGATACGTTTGTGCTGTGCGTGGAACCAAACGCAGAATAAGAGGCATATTATTGGTGTTAAGTAAATATCAAGACCAACGCCTTTCATAAAAGCTTGACTGCTGTCCTCTTGTTTTCTGTGTGATTTGACAGGATGCACACAAAACTGCAACAGGACTCCTGAAGAAAAGAATAAAAGAGAACAACAAACGAGAACATTAGTAGAATAGAAATGTTAGTAGAAATGTTAAAGGATTTCCAATCTGGAGTTACCATTTTATAAATAATTTCTCTAAAGCCTCTTTCCATTTTGTTGGATTCATGTCAAAATGATGATTTTATATACTGGTCAGTAAAACTATTTCACAGAAACAGTCAACTGAATTAAATAAAGAAAGTGTTAATTGCATATCATTAAAAGAGGTAGAGAGTTTAATAATATAAGTTAAATGTGAATCTGAACTAGTTGTTAAATACTGAACTTTATAGTCCGAACAGATCACTTCCCTGCTGCACAATAAAGGCATAAACAAGATACAAAAGAGCAAACACACAATCATTGACAGAGTTGATACCCGCTGTGCTTCATGTGGACCTGCAGAGGGAGCTGCACAAACACTCTTCTAGTAAGATGCTTGGAGTGTAAGTGAGTGTCTTTTTCATTTCTTCACCTTAAATGCCATGCATTAAATTAAGTGTTGGCTTAAGACACAGAAATACACTATACTACCAAAAGTACTGACTCATCCATCCAAATAATATAATTCAGGTGTTCCAATCACTTCCATGTCCACAGGTGTATAGAATCTATCACCTAGTCATTCAGACTGCTTCTACAAACATTTGTGAAAGAATGGGTCACTCTCAGGAGCTCAGTGAATTCCAACGTGGTACTGTGATAGGATGACACCTGTGCAACGAATCCAGTCGTGAAATTTCCTTGCTACTAAATATTCTACAGT
This sequence comes from Chelon labrosus, assembly GCF_963514085.1. Lineage (NCBI taxonomy): Eukaryota > Metazoa > Chordata > Actinopteri > Mugiliformes > Mugilidae > Chelon > Chelon labrosus. The sequence goes on along the minus strand of NC_140346.1, from coordinate 27,748,774 downwards.
CAACTGTCAATGGTATTAACAAAGTCAAATTGATTGAACGACAGTCCACGTAAAATGACACGTTAAATGAGTGGGGTCAGCAGATGCTGAGACACATAGAGGACAGAGGTTGCCAACTTTCTGCAGAGTCAGTTGCTACAGGTTATGGTGTGGGGTTGTTATTCAGGAGCTGGGGTTGGCCCCTTAGCCCCTTAGTTCCAGTGAAAGGAACTCTGAATGCTTCAGCATACCAAGAGATTTTGGACAATTCCATGCTCCCAACTTTGTGGGAACAGTTTGGGGATGGCCCTGTCCTGTTCCAACATGACTGAGCACCAGTGCACAAAGCAAGGTCCATAAAGACATGGATGAGAGAGTTTGGTGTAGAAGAACTTGACTGGCCTGCACAGAGTCCTGACCTCAACCTGACAGAACACCTTTAGGATGAATTAGAGCCAAGACTGTGAGCCAGGCCTTCTCATTCAACATCAGTGTTGAAGGACCTAACTGTGAGGATCCCATGTGCCACCATCCATGACAGGTCCTGGAGTCTATTTGGGAGAGCGGGATGCTTCACATTGTGCCAAACCATGGAGGGCTTGCCGAGGTCAACCCTGCGCACTGGACCCACTGGCTCCTGTTCCTGCACAAAAGAGATCATATCACGATGGTTGGTTAAAATCTGCAGTTCTTCCTGCTCTAGGTTGAACTGCTTTAAAAACGTCTGGGTTTTCTGAGGTAGCACCCCATCCAGAATTTCGTCATCGCTGCTGTCTTTGGATTTCTGGATGGGTCCGTGATGTGGCTGGTGTGCAGTGCTGTAAATCTGCTTCCTAAAACCAGGTGTAGGTCCGGTACTCCCTTCCCTCCTCCATCTTTTGGTTTCTTTATTTTCGTCTCTCCTCAGGTCTTTCCCACTTTGCCCCCAGAAGAAGTAAAAGATTGTCTGGTTTAGATTTAAAAGCACTTTTCTAGGTGTATATCCCCGGTATCTTCTGGTCTCAGTTAGGGAAAGTCCTCTCATCTCTGTGTCCCAGGGCAGAAAAGTGTTTTAGTATGATTATAGTTTTTTACTTGGTTTTATATTTTATTGAGTTTTTACTTTTGCATGCTTTTACTTGTGTTGTGTTTTTAATTGCTTTATTTATTATATTTTTAATGCATGCGTGTGGTTTTAATTAACGACTGCTTGTGAACGCACCACTTGATTGAACAGCTACACCTGGGAGGTTCCGCCCTTTCCCCCGAACCGCTGAACCAATCGGCAGCGGCGGACAGTGGCGGAGGGATATAAAGGGAGAGGCACGAACTGGAAAAAAAGAGAGCCAATATAGGAGGAAGACGCCAGCTGGAGGCACGGACTTGGCACCGATCGTAACATGTAGGAAAAGAGAGAGCAAAGATGGACGAACGGACTAGGCACGGAGGCAACTCAAGGAGATAACATGTGAGTGGGGCGGGCCGCAAAGAAGAGACCACGGAGCGTTACAAGTACTCTCAGCAGCAGAGCATAGCGCTCTGCCTGGCGGGTAAGTTTCTTCCTATGGGCCGTAGTAACGCTCTGGCGTTGTGTGGACACCCGTACTGGCCTTGTGTTTTATTTTCCAGGTGACATCCAGGAAGCCCACAGCAAGGGGCAGAAGAGGCGCCTGCGGCACCTGGAGCGGTGGCAGACCTCCGTCACCTCCCCTTTGAGCCGCCTCGTCCCCGGTCTGGAGACCATGATAGACTCTTGTTTTCTTTTAATAATGGAATGTTTTTAACGGGTGTAGTTTTTACCTTTGGTTTTAAAACCTTTTTAAGGTTTTAACGCGCCTGTGTTTTTATTATTTTAAGTCCGTGCAATAAAGCATTGTTTCAGTACACCGATTGGTTTTCCGCATCTTTCCTCTGGTCCCTGTCGGCGTGCTTCTTCCGATTATAGGCCTACCTGTGTTTCCCCCTTTAACAATAACTTTTTCATCATTCATTCTTCACATCTCATCTTCCCCCCCTCCCCCCTCGTTACATCTGTCCATACAGCTCCATTCTACTTTATGAAATTCATCCATTTTATACTTATATCTGCTTCCTCTTACTCCAGCAAAGAGTCCAACTTGACAGTAAAATACAGAAACCGTTGGCCCACTTATAATAATCAGACATAATTCAGCTCTAACGTCAGCTATATTTATTTTTACGACTGTACGACCCAAGAGTTATAATTCACAGCCATCAAATATCAACACTAGAAAAGTTTACATGCATAAGTTTCTCTTGTGCACATTGCACAGACATGAGATCCCACCAACACTTCATAACAAAGAGAAGGTCATAAAAAACACACAGATCTTTACCACGTCAGTTAAAATGATCTGAAAATACACAATCTTAACTAAATGCTGACAAAAACCTGCCATTAAGAAAGATGTGTTTAATCCCTGAGATCCCCCAGCAGGCATGACAAGTTTATTTCCAGGCCTAAAGCCACCGAACAGAAAAGAAGGCGAGGCAGTGCTTGTGTTTCATTGCATGTAAAAACACTGATACCTGGGAGAAATTATGCATTTGATGAACATAAAAAAAAAAAAAAAATCATCTCGTACCTCAAATGTCAGATATCCAGATCTCTATGGAGAAATGAATGTTATCTCTACAATACATGACAGCACAAACAGAACACAGGAGAACAAAACATCTGAACAGTCAGCGCAGGTTTTAGTCGACTTGTCATTTCACTTTCTAAACCACAGGACGAGCAGCCTTCCCGCTTTCTTTGTCCTGAAATGTGACCGACAATCTCACAAAAACCACGTTCTCCCACAGAGACGGTGCAAATAAAAACCATGCAACGGGCACTTTTGAAAATGTTCACGCTGTAACTGGAGCCTTTAAGTGACAGGTTTTACTTTCAGTCATGAGAAAACAAAAAACAAAAACAGCATGCTAACGTTAACTGTTGTTCTGCAGCTTTCTACTGCATGTTGCTCCTGTTTCACTTTAAACAGTTCCCAGAAAAACAAATCAGCATCATATAGAACAACAAGGAATATGAACGGTACCGTATGAAGACGCTGAAAGGTCTCACAATACGTCTCTGCACTCTTGTAGCTTGCAGCAACTCTTGCAGAAGTCTGTGATGCATTATGATATATTATATGACTGCAGCTGGCTGTAGGGGGGTTAGTGCCACACACTGAGTTGTGGCTGTCAGGCACATGTCTCACTAGAGAATTTACTGTCATCCAACTCGTTAGTTAAACATTTTACATGAATGCAGTGATTATTCTGCAGATCTGTTGTATTCCTTAACATCTATAGTTGTAATACAACCATGTCAAGTCATAACTTTAGCAGCCTGGCTAGGCAGAGCAGCTGCAGCTCTACTCACAACCAGAGATCAATTAATGCATCACATATGGAGTGCTTCCTTAAAATGTCAGTACCTTTTGGTTTCTGTAGAACTGCAGCCGTATGATCAAGTATAGAACCGTGATGTGTCGTTGCATCTTTGCAATTATTGTAGTGTTTTCATTTTCACCATTATCTCATTTAAGCTGATCTGTTTGCAGATCCTGTGGAACTGAAATCTGTACCACCAAGAGTTTTTTACTCCAAAGACTTCCTCCAAAAAAAATAAAATAAAATAAAAAAATATATATATGTTCCTGCAGTTCAAGCCACTCCGCTCCAAACAAAGGGACTAAAAGTCTGAGTGTGTGAGTCCCACGTTGACGAATCTATCGAGATGAGATGGTGCTGCTCTCTCCCATGACTTCCTCCGTCAGGAAGGTCGTGAGTTGTCGCTCCATCGCAGACGATCACATCGCTCGCTGCCGGACGGTTCCTCCCTCGCTGGTCCGGCTGCTCGTTACGTCGTGGTTTTCTGGCAGCAACGGTGAGAGCTCTGAAAATGAATCAACCGTGGGGCGTGTTAATTAGTATTTGGGGTTTTTATAGTGAACGGTCTTCTTACGTTCAGCCTGGTATCTCAAGTTTGTCCCCGAGAGCCTTTAGTGGAGGTCGTCTGTGAGCTTAATCCCATAATTTGTAAAGTAAAAATGACACCAAATTAGTGTGTTTTTAATTTTTCAAGACTTTTGTTTGATTCTCTGCTTTTTTCTTTCTCTTGTCTGTGTGGACCGATGTTAGGGTGCAACATGGAGATGTCTCATGAAATCATTAAATCAAGCATTAATGTGCTCATCAGTAAAGGTGGGGCTGATTTAAATTTTTCCAGGTCGTTCCTAATTTCGTCCTCAGTATCAACAGTCTCATCGCACCATGTTTTATTTTTAAAAACACATTTTTCATCATCGGTTCAGAATTTGCAAAGTAACTAAAGCTGTCAGAAAGTGTTAAATGTAGGGATGCACCGAAATGAAAATTCTTGTCCGAAACCGAAAACCAAAAATGACACTTTTTGCTTTCTGCGGTTGTTGCTTGCATCATCACAACATCCTGTTTCGGCCGTGTTGTCTCGGTGATAAAAGTATTTCGGCCGACATTTTTCGGTGGCCAAATATTTGGTGCATCCCTAGTTAAATGTCCTCTGACGTGTAGTGGTTTGAAGAGGAAAGCAGCAGAGATATAACTATGGAGAGTAAATTAGAGTAAAACACAGAGTTTGTTTATCCCATACGAATGTGCCACATGAAATGCAAACGGGTATCACATGACGTCCTCAGGTAAAACTAATCCCGTACAAATAGGACTTTAAAGTCTGTAGATCATAGGATCAAAATCAGAGTTTAATGTTCCACAATGTAATATAATCTAGAGTTTACCAAGACAAAAATATGTTTTAAATGAAACCTCTCCGTTCTCACCTTTCATCTCAGTTCCCATCTTGCCGTTGTTTCCTGCGACCGACTTCTGACCATCACCGCCGCTCTTCACTGACACAGCGACGGTTGCTGCTTTGGCTACCTCTATTTTTTCTTGATCTTGTCTTTCTGCAGCATCCGTACTTTTTGTCCCGTCCGGGTTGTCCATCTTCACCGGGCACAGAGTCTGCAGCAGACCCATGGCGTCAAAGTTTTCTCCGGAGCATTCGCCTCGTTTCCTCAACATCTCCAACACCTGCAGCGGGATTGGACAGAAGAAAAGACGAAAAAGATGAGTCTTTATACGACATACATTCCCATTTTAAGAAAGCTAAAATGAGCTAAAAACAGGGACGTAATAAAAGGATCTTTATTTATCTACTTTCTATAGACTCTAGAAGAAAAGTGAACAAATATCAGGAAACCTTTCTCATAACAGCTTCTTAATATAAAAATATACCATGTGACAGACAGAGAGACATGTTTGAGTTTCAGGTTACATCCAAACCGATTCAATTACTCGATCAGAGATGGATTTGTATCCATCGTTGTCTGTTCAGTGACGTACATGCAAGATATGACCGTTGATTTAACAATCCAGTACGATATATAATATTTAGTTCTGCATATCTCACCACTAACCCACCTTGATATATTTGTAGGACTTCAGCTCGCTGATGTTCTCCTCCAGGAAGAGCAGATACAGAGAGAGATCGTTGCACTGGCCGCCAGGGCTGGGCAGGACGCTCACAGTGGGCAGTGATTGGTAGATTTCCAGGAAGTTGCCGTGTCCGCGGCAGAGGACGGGACGAAGGGCGGCGTAGATCACGAAGGGAATCATTGCAATGAACAGGACCAAGTTGACCCGACTGGAAAGAGGAAACACAACATTTAACCTCCTTAACCAACGTTTTATTAGAAACCATTTTACATCCTTATATTTCTGTTCTATTTAATGCCGTTTTTATATCTTTAAGATTAGATGACATCATGCACAGAGATGCCACTGAACTCATTCAGCAACCCCTTGACTAGAATTGGACCAAGAGTTTATAGAAACACCACAAAGCACACATATTCTACAAAGGTTCTAGTAAAAATAGAACCAGTCCCACTCTCCATTTGGACATTTGGAGAACCAAAGAACCCAGAACGTGCCTCATAGGGATTTTACCTCTTGAAAGGGGAATCTGGCTACAGGAGGCCATGTACACACAATTCAACCTTTGGACATTTTATTTAACCTGTAAACAATCAAATTCTACCATTGTGCACATTATAGAATCCATAAGAATATTGACATTTCCTCCATGTGGCTGTTGTTCACACATGTAACTCCCCAAGACACCTTCTTTGCAAAGCTCTCATGTTTGTTATCTGTAGTACCACCATTGCCCCACTAGATGGAGGCACAGGCATCAGATTCTGTCAGGTAAGTCACCGATTGGTGCATAGTTAGGCTCAGAGGGACAACAGAAGGTAATAAAAACATAATTTGTATTGCATTTCAGTTGTTTTTGGACTTGATGAAACATTGAGACATAAGAAGAACTTCTGACAAACTGACTCAAGCTTGTTTGGCTTGTGTTTTCTAGGCTAGCTGGTTAGCTCCAGCTCTGTGATGCTTTGTATCAACGGAAAAAGTGCTTCTGTAGTTTCAACCGACACCCAGCATGGCAGAGTGGAGCAGAGTGAATTGTGTTGCATTCTATTTTGACTGTTCCTCATATTTACAAGCCACTAGACTGGCAGCTAGTTACAAAACAACTCAGAAACATACCTCAACAAAGAGAAGACTCCCACGGCAATGAGCTTACACTGCACTTTCTCTGGAACGGTGGGGTCAGAGGCGAGCAGGCCGACACGCAGCGGGCAGCCGAACTCGTCCGTGACGGACGCCAGGCGGAGGTAGTAACCCAGGTAGATGCAGGCACACAGCAAGGTGACCAGAGTCAGAATGCGACACAGCATGTAGTAAAACAGCAGCGTCCGTGAGCTACGCTTGGTCATCAGAAACTTCTCCACCAGCGGGTAATTGAAGCAGCCTTCGGTGGGGTCGCTTGAAAGAGAGGGGGAAAGAACCATAAATGTTATTTAAGTAAAAGTAGAACCAGGCAGGCTGTCTATTTGGATCACCACAGCACCCAAAGTGAGTTTATCTCTTAAAAAGGGGAATCTGGTTACAAAATACAACTGATTCCACTACAGGAGGCAATGTACACACAATTCAACCTTTGGTCATTTTATTAAGCCTGGACATCATCACATTCTACCACTGTGCACATTATAGAATCCATAAGAATATTAATATCTCCTCCAGATCATCAAGGCATGTTGTTTTTCTGGAGTACCACCATTAGCCCACTAGATGGAGGCAAGTCACCATGTGGTGCATAGTCCACAGAGAATCATGGCTCAAAGGGACAACAAAGGGTAATCAAAAATAATATCAACTGCATTTGTTTTCAATAGTTTTTTGTAGATTTAATGAAACGTTGAGACATATGAAGATATTCTGACACGCTGACTGTGAAATTTAATGTTTGGTTGCATGGAGAAAAATAGGATTCTTCATGTGAAACAGCTTCTGATAGGGTTGAACACTGAGACAAAGACCAGAGATAGAAAGCCGACACTGACAACATTAAGACTTAATCTGCTGTTTAAGAATAATAAAGAAGATCCTCCTCAGAGGTTAGTGTCTTTGCAAATCATTAACACATTTATCACCTTATCTCAAAGTGTAGATCCCACTTGGAGTGTAATTCTGAACGCTAAACTGTCGCAGGGAGATGACTCATTTCTTAATTTTATCAAAGTCCAAGATAAAATGTTGCCGCTGCCTGTACAGGACGCCATTAATGATTAGGGAGATTTCCAGAATCTTTCTTTCTTTAAACCAAAAATTAAGTGTGTAAGCATTACCTAACCTAACTACTAACCACAGTGGGTGAAAAATATGTTTCAGAAACTGAAAGAAATCCAAACTTAAATGCTGCTGGGACATAAATGAGACCAGGAGCTGTGGTCTGAATGCAGCCACGATGTCCTCTCCAGACATTTAAACCTCCAGGAGTCCCTGTTTACCTCTCTGGGTTGAGCGGGATCAAGCGTTTGGCCAGAGTGACGGCGCGGTTGTAACAGTGGTCCAGCTCCTCCATGATGAAGCCGAGGTCAGACTGGATTAGCGGCGCCGCCAAAAACCTCCAGAACAACGCCGGGAGGTACATCATCACGGCCACCAGCAGCAGGATGTAGGGGAAGAACTGCAGAGAGGAGGAAACGTAAATAAATGATTCATGATCGCGGTCACGTTTCTGCTCATACGTTTGATAGAAAAGAAAAACAGAGTGAGAAGGCGTGTTCAAACATTTGACTGCTACTGTACATCGAGACATTTAAGTCTAGGTCAAACTGAACACGTGTATCTACTCTACACCGTTTCAACTCTCTAGTATTAGTCGTGTCACTGCAGACGGATTATTCCAGGAATGTGAAGACACACGCCCTTCACTCCAAGGTGTTGTGTCTTTTATTCCTCTACACTGTCACTGTGTATTTAAATGAACTCCACCTTTACTAATGCGATGACCACATTCATGCATCATTAACTGCCACCACACCTGTCATCCATCTCATCATCCTCTTCTGATTCTGTGAAAGTGTCTCCATGCCCAAACATCTGTCCAAACTTTGGTCTATCACACAGCTTTCATGATTATTAAATGAAAAGAGGCAGAAAAAAGAAGCTGTGAATCAAAGAAGACTCTTCAAATATGTCAAATGTTCGCGCAATTCTCTGTGTTGGTAATTTGTAGCGTGATTTTCACTTTACAAATTACAAACAATGGATTAATATCACAGATATTACCAGAAGTCCAGAGGCAAATGGGGCTTTAGCCTGCATTGTCTTGTTTTTAACTCTTTAAGATTAAAAAACAGAAGCTTCCAGTGAATATATATTCTTTTAAAGCCATGTAAAGATGCCTCACTTTTATTTCTACTTATTATCATAAGAGCAGCAGCAGAACAGTCTAAACACAGCTCATTGTTGTGACAGACAGTGTGTCACAGGGTGTTTTTTCACATCATACAGGTGTCACAAAAGCTTCAACTATTAAATTACATTACGCATTTGAAGGGTTTCATTAACCCCGTGCGTACCTTGTGCAGCCACAGAGGTAGAGTGTGAGTGTGCACGGCTGCCCAGCAGTAGGAGTCCACGTAGGCAGCCTGCCTCCACGAGAAGTTAGTCGGCGCAAAACAGCTGATCTGAGTCCCTGAGAGAAACACGATAAGACAATAAGCCAGGGCGGCTGAGTCAGAATAACGTTTATTAGCTCCTGGGAGTAGGTCTGGACTGAGTCTGGTGCACACTCACCGACCGAGACCTCCTGAGCGAAGGCCAGAGAGATGAGGAGGAGGGGGAGGCCCACCGCCACGCAGGTCACCATCTTGTCCACGGCCAGCTCGGTCCGGACGCTGCGGTATCGGGCCGGGTTCTTCTCCTTCAGCAGGAAGTCGCTGAACACGTACTCTGTAGCCACGTGAGCGATCGCCATGTCTCTGGGCTCGGCTCTCAACCTGAGAACAAAGACGACAAAGGGTCAACTCTCCTCGAGGACTTCATCTGAGATTTAAATAGAGATTTACATAAAGATTTAAATAAAGCGACCTGCTTCCTGGTGCTGATCTAACTCAAGTCCAACCTAAAAGAAAGATAACTTTGATAAATGAACATCTTAGTCTTTGATTTATTTAGTTATTTATGAAAAATGATTGAAATTTATATCTTTTTCCAATTTGTCTCAATTTATTTCTTTATTATTATTATTCTACACTTTTTAAATATTATTTCAGTGCCTTTTTATTTTATTTTGCATCACCATCAATGAGGCAGACTTCATCTACGTCAGACTGAGCACACAGCGTCACCATTTAATGCTCATTTCATCACGTTGTCTCGACGCTTCCTGCAGCTTCATGTTCAGTAATCATCTCAGAAACCTGTTCTTGGCGCCTCCCTCCGGAAAACACAAGACGAGCCGGATCTTCAATCATTTTATAACTAACACCCTGCAGCTACTCGATGCTAAATTCTGCCAACTATTAGAAAATAACAATGATTACATCTGCTCTTGTTACCAAACGCTGAGCATGTGTATTCTTGTTTCCTAGAACTTATTTCGTCTTACGTTCCTTATTCTGACGCTGCCGATCACGTTTGTAGAGTTTATTCGGACTGAACATCCAGCGAGCAGCAAACACAAACTCCTTGTTGTTGCTGAGAGGTCAGAGGTCAGACTGGATGGAGATGACAGAAAGACTAATTCAGAGAAGCTCTTTACAACCGAGCAGAAAACAACCTGGAGGCGGACGGACTCCTGAAATCCGGAACTGAAAACGAACCAATGTTTCCTGGTCTGATGAACCTCAGATCAACCTGCTGCTGCTCTAATACTGAAGTTCCTTTCAGAGCCCTGGAGTTTATTTTAGAGCCCTGAAGTTCTTTTAAGAACTCAGGAGTTCCCTTTGAGAGTCTTGAAGTTCCTCTTAGAGCACCGTAGTTCCTTTTAAAGCCCCAAAGTTTCCTTCAGAGCCCCAAAGATTCTTTCAGAGCTCAGGAATTCGTTTGAGAACCTTGAAGTTCCTTTTAGAGCCCTAGTTTGAGCACTACAGTCCGTCTGAGTTCTGCTGCTGATCATGTTCATCTCTCGGGACGATGCTCCACGTCACAGAAAAATGTTTTCATGAACAGGTCAGTGAGTTCCTCCACTGTCAGCTGATCAGAACCCAATAGAACCTCATTTAGGAGATCGGCCACATGAATGAAATCAACACGAAAGGTTCCGACATCTCACCAAGAACTGAGAGCTAAAAAATGCTGACCCAGTGGTCGTAATCAAGTGCTACTTGTAAAGTTGTAGAGATTTAATAAACCAAAATATGTCCAACCTGACAGTTTGTTTGCGTCCTAGTTCCTCATTCACTATTTCCTTTTTAAAATATGTTGTTGTTCAGACTTGAAGCTGCTTCACAGAGGATTTAATTTTAGGACCTGAACAGCTGCAGTAAATAGAGGAGGAGAAGGAGGGAGGAGGGTCGTCAGGAGAAAAAAATAAAAACAAAAACCAGCATGAATCATCAGTTAGCCTCCATGTTAACCAGCAGCACCACTCTGGATGTCATGCTTCACTCATTTCATGAGGTTAAAGTGGTAAACACGTTTTATTAAAACCTAGACTGAAAAACTCGTGACAGTAAAAAAAAAAAAAAAAAAAAAACATCTGCATCAATAGACTCCTTTGTTCGTCTGGGCCTCTTTACATGAAACATTTTCAGTTATTAATATTATTTATTACATATTTAATGATTATAAACGCTCAATTTGAAGGATCTGATCCATTAACTCGTTGTATAATTGATCGAGTGCTGTAATTAATAATAATTAAACAACAATATACTTTATTTACTTCGTTTAAAGAAGGATTCAGATTAAACTCATAATCACTGACGGTTAAATCGGGATAATTAACTTTAACTTACCTACGGCTTCCTCTATGTGTAATTAGTCGATTAAACTGTCATGGCGGCGGTTAAACGGCTCCGTCGGAGGCTGAAATGATTCGCAGATGTTTTCCAGGAGAGCGACGAAGTGCGCGGCGGAGGAGCAGACGTTCAACAGATGGAACAATAAACACAACTTTCGAAATCAGTCTTCTTCCTGTAAGACGCCGAACTCCTTCCGCCCTCCTTAAGCGTCAGATGCCTTCACGGGCAAACACGTGGCTCCGAATTTCCAGCTCTAGCAGCTGCTTTCAAATGCAGCTCGTAATTTTCGCTATTCCGCAAGTGAAACCGAGTAGAGCGTGATTAAACCTCCACTTTAAATTGTGTTTTGGTTGTTGTTGCTTGTTACAAAAGAGATGATTCAATTTAAGCTAAACAAATTTCACATTAAATAATTCAATCAAAATAGTTAAGGAGCCAAACTTGGTTCTAGTTTTGGTTTTGTCCAGTAAATTCTGCATGTTTACATATTTCTGATATTCCTCTGGAAAAGTATGACTATATATAAGTTTAACTAACTCTGTTAAGCAAGATTATTATTCAAAGCTGCTATTTTATACACCTTCAATATCTAAAACGCCCGGCTTTAGTTGGTAATTATTTGGAGGAGTTACAAACAGAAAAATAAATAATAATAAATATTAAAATGTTTCCGAATTGATATTAAAATATATTAAACACATTAGTATTACATATGGTTCATGCATTTGTACTATTAAGTGATTAAACTACACTATACGTGTAAGGGATTGTAGAAAATAGTAAAATTGTGATGTGAAATTCAAAATTTACGAAAGAAATCTTGGAGGATCTTTGGTGTTTCCAACTGCCCCTGAAGGCAGCATCCTCCTGGGCAGCATGACTATCTACGCAGCATGCAGCAGCACTGTGGAGTGATTCATATATTAAAATAAAAATAAAAAGACAAAATAAAACAGGCAAGCTGCAGTTAAAACTTAACAGTAAAAAGGGCTTTTGAGAAATAATGTATTGTGTTTGGATCTATTCTCCACGCCGCGGTAGGCTCCTAGTTTTAGGGTAAAACTGATGGAGTGTCGTTAAATGAGGCTTTACTTTGTTTTTATTCTCATCCGGACACATTTGATGAATAAAAACCAGAATCATTTTCGGTTGTTGTTGATGTTATTCTATCGCGATGGATTCTGGGCATTCTCGCTCTGCCCTCCGTGGTCCTCCCCAAACTTCTCACAGATGCGTCAAGTTACAGTCAAACACGCACAACTCGACCGGAAACGTGGCTGTTGTATATCATAATAAAAGAGTTAGATATATAATTTAAGCGGAAAAAGGGGGGAAATGCCGTTAAAGTGTATCATATGTTTTGGTGTAGTACTTGGAAGTAAATGTTAGCATTTACATGCTTTAATTTTATTTATTTAGTTGAAAAACAGAACATGATTAGCTGAATGGGTTTTATTTTGAAAATCCAATCACGACGCTGTCTCGCTCTCGTGCTGTGAAACTTGACACCGGTAGATGCCTCGCTCTCTTCCATTCATTTCATTCGCGCACAGTCGCATCCCAGCAGCGAGCCCTCCCCTCTCCTAGTTTCTCTCCGCCTGGAAAGATGGCTGCTCCGGCGGTGTTGAGGAGCTCCGGCCCGCCGCTATGCCCGAGCTTCGCGGAGGTCTGCTCGTTCCTGGAGCGCTACGGACCGGCGCTGGACCTGCCCGAGATGACTTTCCCGCAGATGGAGAGGTATCTGCGGGACACGACGACAGGTGAGAGGCCGGCGGTTAGCGGTGGCGGAGGAGGAGAAGAAGGAGTAGAAGAAGAAGTGGTGGAAAGCTGCGACACTTGAAACCGAAGGAGAAGGGGGCCAACACCACCATCATCATCATCACCACGATGATGATGACGAAAAATGTTGTGAGTGTGTGGCCCCGGCGGAGCAGCATCACGCCGGGGGAGCGTCCAGGCTTCCTCCCCGGGTGCTGCTTTTTGATTTTGGCCCGGTTCTCTGGACAAACAGTCCAAGTTTCTGGAGGAACATTCTGGGGCAGAGGAGAACCGGAGGCTTGCTAACACCAAGCTAACCTCCCCCCCCTCCCCCTTACCCTCCCCACTCCTCTTTAATTTCCACACTCTCTTTTGTATTTAACGTGAAGTTTGTGGACACAAACGTGGTTGGGAAACATTTGGCCCGACATCCCCGGGGGTTTATTTTAATTAGAGCCAAGTGACGTTTCGTCGATAATGTTGACAACGGCTCGTATCGATCCGTTAAACTTGATGCGGGAGCCATGATGCAGCAGTGCCGAGCGACCACACACAGCCAGCCCGCTAGCTCCGGACGGTTGTCAGGTGTAATTTTTCACCGGCCTTGCCTCACAGGCGGCCGGGGTAGGAATGATAGCAGCGTTCACCCCCACCCCCTCGCCTCACACCACTCCACACTGCGGCTTCTGCATCTATATCAACGCTTTCATCTGTTTTTAACCCGCGCTGCCAAACAACAGTTAGCGATGTTAGCTAAAAACACTGGATGTTATTAGTTTTTTTTTTTTTTTTTTTTTCTTCTGGAGCTATCGGTAGAAGGGCTGTCAAGTCTGCGCATGCGCTATATGACTAGCTTCGGCTAACGGCTAGCTCCAACGGTTTCGTCCGCTTTTAGTAAAAGTACAAAAAAATCAAATACCACGTTATAGTTTCTTACACACACATATTTCAGAGTTTTATTTGTAGCTTTATGAATAGTGTCACAAACTAGCTAGCTTTTTTAAAAAAATATATTAGCTCTGCTGCTTAGCATCCATAGCTAATAATTAGCCCGCAGAGTAAAGTTAAACACTAACATGTCTTCTATAGCTATTTACGATTATTTTAAAACTGTCCGTCGGGCATTTAGTAGCTTTAATCCCTAGTCGTAATTCGGAGTATGTGTCGATAATGTGAACGAATAAAATTTAGTAGAACGTGACCGTTTAACGCAGAGAAAACTGTAATTTCCCGTAATTTCAAGAGCCCCGTAAAAGCCTCATATTAGAGCACACAGAGGGATATTTTAATGAGTTTTGTGTAATTAGTTTTTTAATTATTATAGTTACAAATATTCTTAATAACTACAGGATACTACAGAATAAGAGCAGAATAGCTCTGAGGATGTTTTTAGCTTTATGCTAGCTCTGGTAGAAAACATAAAATGGTAAAAATCATGTCTGTGATCCTGACAGATAAAATAAAAAATACAAGAAGCATCTAACCCTGTAATTTGTGAGGTGACTGATGAGAAAGAACGACTGAGAAAATAAATAGTTTGGCCTCTTAAAAGGTGATTTAGCTCCGGCAACAGCTGAATTTACATTCATGAGGCGTTGGATTGAACGTTGTTGTGTTTCTAATCACCGTCTGTTTTCTTTTCCAGTCCCTAAACCTCTGGTGGAGCTCCACGTGAAGCTGCTCAGGAAGTTGGGGAGGTCTGTAACAACAGACCGCTGGGAAAAATACCTGGCTAAGGTGAGCGCTCTGAGACGGAGCTTTCTTTCTGCTTCAGTTTGTTTTTTTTAGGTAAAATGAACAGAAGGGAATGTGATGCAGCTCCAGTTTGTGCAGAAAACTAATCTGTTGTTTGATGTAGGTTTGCCAGGAGCTGAACAGCACCTGGGCATGGGAGCTGGAACAGAAGGGCTACCAGGAGATGTCCATGGAGTGCAAGTCAAGCATCCTGAAAGTACGACTCAATTTATTTAAAATTAAAGTTGGAAACATCCCCGATCAGTGCGACAGCTGTATTTACTGTCCCTTTGCTCTCCTCCCTGCTCCTCAGTATCTCTGCGAGTGTCAGTTTGACGACAACCTGAAGTTCAAGATGGTGGTCAACGAGGAGGACCCGGAGAAGATGCGCCTGCAGCCCGTCGGCCGCGACCGGCAGGGCTTGATGTACTGGCTTCAGCTGGACCAGGAGCAGAACATCCGGCTGTACACGGAGGAGCAGGATGATCTGGACGGATCCACCTGGAAGTGCATCGTCAGGTAAGTTTGTAAATTTCCAAATTCGCAAAAGTCGTCCTCTTCCTTCTTCTAAGAGGCTGCGGAGTCACATCCGTCCACTTTTAACGTCTTCTCAGGACTCGTAACGACCTGGCTGAAGCTCTGGAGCTGCTCAAGGCCCAGGTTGAACCAAACCTGAATCAGGAGCAGACTCAGAACCAGGCTGGATCCAGGAGCGCCAGCCCCACCGAGAAAGATGCAGGTATGATGGGAGACAAAGCAGGAGTGGATTTATGGCTTTACCTTATAAATGCAGAGGGAAAACAATAAAAGGGTTTAAGGTTTTTATTTTCATAGAAGAAGAAACTAAGAGCTAAACTATCTCCAAATTATCGTCTTGTTTTTGTTTTGGTGACGCAGGTGATGGAAGCAGCAAACTTGAACCCTCCCAAACCACAGAGGAACACGATGACAGAGAGAAGACAGACTCTGTTAATGAAGAGAAACCCACAACACAAGGTATCTGGATGAAAGAAGTCCTTATGCTTCTTAAAATGCTTTATTAAAATCACCTGAGAGACGATAGATATGTCACAAAACAACTGTAGAGAAACACGATGCAAAATATCAACAAGATAAATCAAAAACACGTTTTTTTAAACAGTCTAATCTGCTCCGTTCTCGTTTCCTTAATAATTTTGTCCCTTTTTTGTTTTGCAGACGTCAAAAAGGAGCAGGCGGCGCCGGTCAAGCAGGAAAACACTCAAGCTGAGGCGAAGGAGGTGAAGGAGGAGAAGGCGGAGCCTAAACCGTCCATCTTTGACAACCGCGTCAGCACGATCACCGCCGTCATCAAGTCGGAGCCGAGGGATGCCGACGCCCCCAAGAACGCCGTCTCAGTTGTCATGGCGCCCGGTGCAACCGCCACGAAGCAGGAAGCGAGTAAGGACGAGGAGGCAGAGCGGGCGGTCGTCAGGAGCAACCAGCAGGCCAAGATACCACTGAAGAAGAGGGAGCTGAAGCTCGCCGAGAGCTTCCACAGCAACCACCTCAACAACAGCAGCAGCAGTATTATAGTCTGTAACCCGTCGGTGATCCAGGCCAAGGACGGCCACGCAGGAGATGGGAAGGTGTCCAACTCGTTGGCCCCCCCTGGCGGTCCGGCTGCCCCCCAGCCGCAGCCGCTAGGGGTCAGTGCATCAAGGCAAGAGCTGACCAATGGGAGACCGTCTCTCCTCCCGCCGCACAAAGAAGGACAGAATGGTGTTATAGGGGTCATAGGTCAAGTTGGTGTGATAGGTCACATTGGGGTGATCCGGAGCCCGTCTGAGCGTCACAGAGCAGCCGGCGCCGAGCAGCAGGAGCAAAATGGGCCGAGTTTAGACCCCCGGGGCCCCAGAGCTGTGGAGGAGGAGAGGGAGGTGAGCCGGCAGTCGGTGCTGGTAAGGAAGGGACTTAGTGACGGGGAGGCGGCACCGACAGCACCAGCAGCACCGACAGCACCAGCAGCCGTCGTTCATCCTCCTCAGGTCGCGATGGAGGCTCAGACAACTAGAAAAACACCACCGTTGAACCCTGATCAACTACCTGAAGCTGGAGAGGAAACTAAGAGACAAGCAGCGGAGGACGAGGATCAAAAAGAGACTAAACTGGAGCTGGACAAGACTGAGAAAAGTGGACAACAGAGAGACGACGAGGTGGAGGAGAAAAGAGATGAAGTGTCTGGACAGTGTGAAGGTGACCAAGAGAAGAAATCAAGCACTTTAGGGAAGACGGAGGCAGAGTTAGATCGGGTGGATCAGTGGGAGAAAAAGGACCACCAGCGGGACGGAGTCAACGGTGGCCTGACAGCCCAGGTGAGGCTGAAAGACATTGGACCAGTGGAGAGGCAGGGACCCCTGGAGGAGGCGTCCTCTGAAATCCAGAAAGAAGGAATCAGGCTGAAGATCAAGATTCCACCGCACCGCAGGAACAAGCTGAAGGGAAAAGCTGGAAAGGAGGAGGCGAAGGAGAGAGAGCAGGAGGTGCAAGAGGAAGGGAAGCCGCTGAGGAGATCTGCACGGATCTGCAGGTGTGTGTGTGTGTTTGTATATAACAAGAATAAACCTTTACGTCTGTTTCTTTGTCCGCTGTGATCGCAGCTGCATCTGGTTTGATTCTGACCATCAATTCATCCCATTTTCTTGAAGATCCTCTGCTTTGCCAACCTGCAGGCCGAGCTCGAAGGCGGCTGAGAGCCAGAGAAAGAAACCACAAAAGAAACAGCCTCAACCTTCCAGAACGAGGGGGGAAGATGAGGGGGAGGAGGAGGAGGAAGACGACGACGAAGAAGAAGAAGAAGAAGAGGAGGAGGAGGAGGAGCAAAGTGCAGCTACAAAGAAAGGAATAAATGCAGAACCAGTTGGACAAATTAAGAAACAAAGGGTAAGCAGCTTTTAAAGTCATTTCGTTTCATTTTGTTGCATTTATTTGACCGTCTGCCTCCTTCCGTGGGTTTCCAGGGTAAACGAAGGCACCGGCGCCCCCGATGGTCCAACGTTCGCTCAAAGAGACGCAAGCTGAACGAAGCCGGGGAGGGGGACGACAGGGGGAGGAAACGAGGGGAGGAAGGCAGCGAAGGAGGGAGCGAGTCGGAGGAACAGTCGTGTAAATCGGAGGAGATTCCCACGGAGGACGCCTGCTCTCAATGTGGACTCCCCAACCATCCAGAACTGGTGAGAGAGGAGAGATTTATCACAGAGGGAAGCGTAAAAGCTTAAATTTTTATTTATTTCTGGATAAAAATGACTCAAAACATCTCGAAAAACAAATGAAATAGAAATATTCTACTTGTGCATTTAAGTATTCAGGTAAATGAGCCAATATTACATATCAGTGAGGTGCACCTGTAGCCAGATCAGAGTCAGTGTGTTCAAAAGTGTTTCCAGCCAGTGTGAAGTTGATGTTTAAGCTTCGTTGACGTGACGATTTGTCTTATTTCATGTATTTATTCGTGTTTATTCGTTTCAGATCCTCCTGTGTGACTCCTGTGACAGTGGATACCACACGGCCTGTCTGCGGCCGCCGCTCATGTTGATCCCGGACGGAGAGTGGTTCTGTCCGCCGTGCCAACACGTGAGGACGACGATTCACGCGTCGATCAGGAAAATCTGTTTCATGACTCGGATAAAAATAAAATGTTTGTGTGTGTTTTTTTTTTTGGTGTGTGTGTTTGCAGAAGCTGCTGTGTGAGAAGCTAGAGGAGCAGCTGCAGAATCTGGACAGCGCTCTGAAGAAGAGGGAGCGAGCAGAGAGGAGGTAAAAACACTAAAACGTCCATACGTGTTTATACAAACATCAGCTGTGAGACTAAACATCCTTCCTCGTTCCTCGTTCTTCATCCGTCCAGGAGGGAGCGTCTGGTGTACGTGGGAATCAGCGTGGAGAATATCATTCCTGTGAGTTTTCATTTCTTTCATCAGCGTTTAGCTGGAAGTACATCCACTGGCCACGTTTGCACAGTAAAGTCTGGTCTCCATGAAGGTTCTGGTGTTTTCAGCTTTAGTTTCTAATAACTGAGAGATGGTGATTCTATTGTGGAGGCTGTGGTTTGTAGCTTGTTCATAAATATGTATCATCTCCTCAAATGAGTTCAGTTGAACAGCACCACAAACTACATCCTCTAAAAATGAACTTACCACCTTTCTGACGCTGTTTCAACATGAAAGAAAGAAAGAAAAAGGGAACAGACGAAAAGAAAGTACCAAAAAATGAATAACAAAAGGAAAGAAAGGGAGAGGGAAAAAGAAGATAAAAGAAAGAAATGGATAGAAAGAGGACAAAAGAATGAAAGGGAGAGAGGATGAAAGGACGAAAGAAGAGAAAGAAACAAAGAATTACACAACAAAAGAAAGAAAGAAAAGTGGAGAGAAAACAAAACAGACAGAATGAGAGAACCAAAAAATAAATAACAAAAGGAAAGAAAGGGAGAGCGAAAGAGAGGAAAAAATAAAGATAGAAAGAGAATGAAAGAAAGAGAGGCTGAAAGAAAATAACCACAAAAGGGAAGAAAGGGAAGAGAAATTGAAATGAGATGAAAGAAAGGACAGAAAAAGCAATAAATGACATAAGGAAAGAAAAGGAGAGTGAAAGAGAGGAAAAAAATAAAGATAGAAAGAGGACAAAAGAATGAAAGGAGGCTGAAAGAAAGAACTAAAAAATAGCCACGAAAGGGAAGACGGAAAAAAAAGGATAAAAGAAAGGAAGAGAAAATGAAGACATGAAAGAAAAGACAGAAAAAGCAATAAATGACATAAGGAAAGAAACTAAAACAGAAAAAAATAAAGAATTCAAACAACAAATAGAAAGAAAGAAGGAGAGGAAACAAAACCGACAGAATGAAAGAACCAAAGAAAGAAAGAAAGGACCAGTAGAACAGTCATGAAGGAGTTTAGAGCACAGCTGTTACATTAAGATGCATTCACTGGTGTACCTAATGAAGTGGCCAGTGAGCGTCTACAGCGGTTCCATAACTTTAGCGTCGTTCAGCTCCAGATGAAGCAGTTTAATCTGGTTTAGATTTGACTGTGAGGGATTTGATTTTATTGTAAATTTAAAAACCTTTCGTCTTTGTCTGACAGGGCGATGAAGAGGAGGACGAGGAGGAAGAGGAGAAGAAGTCCGCGAAGAAGAAGGACTCCAAGAAGAGCAAGAATCTGGGGAGGAGGTCGACCAGAACCAGGAAGCACATCAGCTACAGGTGGAGGTTTAAGTTCAAACAGTAAATAAAACAAAATGTTCAGAGCGGGACTGGAGCTAAAACGTGTGGTCTGCTGCAGGTTTGATGATTTCGACGACGCCATCGACGAGGCCATAGAGGAGGACATCAGGGACATCTGTGATGGTGAGCGGATGATTTGAAGGTTGAAGAAGACGGATTGTCTTTGTTTTATTGCAAAGTAGAATTAAAAATGAGTATTAGTGACTCAGAACATCAGCAGGTTTTCACACAAGTCCTGAAAGTCGCCAAAAAGAAACCAGTCAAACACATGAAACAGATAAATATTACATATCAGAGAGGTGTAAAAGTCAGTGCAGTTTATTTTATTTCGACGGCTCTCTCTGGGATTATTCCGACACAGGAACAGGACAGGGAAAAGAAATCCCCGCCATCTTGTCAGAGGACGGGAAGGAGAGCCAGCGGCCAATCAGAAGCCAGACTCACGCCGCCAGGAACAGCAACAGGAAGAAGCGGAGACTGAACGACCTGGAGAGCGACAGCACGGCGGCGGAGAGCGAAGACGAGTTCATGCTGAGTAACAGGTCAGACACACACAGAGCTGCTTCAACACTCCTCTCCTTCCTCATGTCGTCTGGTTTATTCATTCTCCTCCTCCTCCTCTTCTTCTTCTTCATCGTCTTCCAGCTCAGAGGACGAGGACTTTGCGGCGTCGGGGGTGGATGATGATGAGGAGGAAGAGGAAGACGCGGGCAGCGACGTGGGCAGCTTGGACAGCCGGACCCGACCCAGACGGGGGCCGAAGGGATTACCTAAACACAGAGTGGTCAAGACCCAACGCAGGGGGAGGAAGCGGCTGAAGCGACGGCGGAGACACTCCTCCGACGAAGAGGAGGAGGAGACCGAAGAGGAGATGGGTGAGGGCGTCTTTAATGAGTTGTTGTTTCTCGTTTTGTTGGACGGTAACGGTTTACTGAACGTCTCTCTCTCCTCCTCCTCAGGCTCGGATCAGTTCAGCGACATGACCGACAGCGACGATGACAGAAAGAGGCGAGGACTGAGGCGGGGGCAGCGCCAGCAGGTCAACTACCGCGAGACGTCAGAGTCCTCGGACAACTCCCCGCCCACCGCCAAGAAGGACAAGCCCAGACCCCGGGGGCGACCACGCAAGGAGCGTCTCTCCAGCGACTACAGTGATGGTCGGTTCTTTTCCTCTCTGGTTCCTTCGCTAGAAACCACAAAGCTGCACGAGGTTAAGTAGATTTTTATCTTTTCTGTTTCCTGTAGTCACACCTTCCTCCAGAGAGTCGGAGGACGAGGACGATTACGAAGACGAAGAGGACGACGACCAGAGGAGGAGAGTGAACAGGAGGCGACGAGAGGAGGAAGACTTCAGGAGAAAGAGGACGAGAGAAAAGCGCGGGAGATACGAAGACGAGGAGGACGGCGACGGCGGCGAGAGAGGGAGGCGACTGAAGAGGAGACCGCTGGAGAGGGACGAGGACAAGGACAAGAGGAGATTAAAGAGGACAGACAGAGACGAGGAGGACCCGGAGAAGATGGGGAGAGGGAAGAGGAGGGAGATCCTGTCGGAGCAGCGCCGCAAACGTCTCGCTCTGATGCTGAAGAAACGGCGGCCGTCGACGGACGAGGAGGACGAGGATGAGTCGGAGGAGTCCGAGTCGTCATCGGAGGAGGACCGTCCCATCCGCAAAAGACTCAACCGCATCGACTCTGACGATGAAGAAGACGAGGAGGAGGAGGAGGAGGAGGATGGAAGGCAGAGCAAAAGGTCGGCGGCGGCGGCGGCGGCGGCGGAGAAGGAGAGGAGGGCTGACGTCAAACACGACAGCGACGCTCAGGAAAAGGGGAGGGGCCGGAGCCTGTCTCCATCTAACGGACATCGGACCTCCAGAGGCCCCGCCAAGCCTGGGGCCGGGAGTCCTGCTGTGCCCAGGGACAGTGCAGGGTCAGGCAGGCACAACGGGCCCTTACACCCAGAGGAGGAGGAGGAGGTGGAGGAAGAAGATGATGAGGAAGAGGAGGAGGAGGAGGAGGAGGATGAGGGCCAGACAGACTCATTGAACTCGGTCCAGAACAGTCCACAGTCATGATGGCTGTGAATATAACGCGTCTCTTTGTTTCAGATTCTTTTTAACTGTCAAAACCTTCATCACAGAAACTCCTCTTCCTCCTCCTCCTCCTCCTCCTCCTCCTGCACTTCTTCCTCGCTGTTGTCTTGTGGTAGAGTGCTATCCACCAACACAAACTTCACTGTAGAGCAGAAGAACTCACGGTTCATCAGCCGGCCGGACCAAAAGCCTCCAGACGACAGGACTGGACGCTGTCTCTCTGTCTGTCCGTCTGTCCGTCTCTCTGTCTCTGTCTTTCTGATCTGGTCCATGTTACACGATGAAGGACGGGGGTCTGTTTGTAGTGAACCTCCTCCTGAAGCACTTCATCATTCTCATAGCACTTAATAACCTCCCTCCCCCCCGCCACCGAGAGAGAGGAGGGTGTCAGTGTCAAAACGAACACTTTGCAGCAGCGGAGCGGTGAGGATCAGCTGATTCTTTGATTAAAACAATAAAAAATAAGAATATTTTATTATTTTTAGATCCAAAAAAAGACAAATTATCATTAATTAACGATGGAATTAAGAGTTGATGCTGATTGAAGAAACTCTGATGTCCCCCTCGTTTAGGAAACAGTTTTTAAAACATCTTAAAACCAGAATAAAAGTCTAACCTTCAGATTTAATGGAGTTATTGTTGAACTCTGTCGTAGACCCGTTTTATTCGCTGAATCTTTTCTATCTGATTTTTCTATGCAGCCTGACGCTGCAGAGCTTCACTTCGTTATTTTCCTCAGTTATCACAGTTTACATGATTTATAATAACCTTTTATTATACGCATTTAACAAGTCAGAGACACAAGTATTAGGTCTTCAGTTCATCTACCTAAAATAAAAAGATAACAAGAAAGATTCAGATTAAAAAAGAAAACTCCATGGAGGTGTGTGTGTGTGTGTGTGTGTGTGTGTGTGGATGTGTGTTCGCTTTCAGACTGCTCAGCCTCGGTCCAGCTGGCGGGGGTTTCCATGTTCGCTGTACATACTCTGCCCGTGCGCCGTTTCCTGTAAGATACTAGATGTTCTGTCCTCTTGTAAAATATAGTGTTATATTTTCTATATGAAGGAGAGGAGGAGAGATGCTGCTGCCGCCGCTGCCGCTGCTGCTGCTGCTGCTGCTGCTGCCGCTGCCGCTGCCGCCAGCGACGTGTAGATCGATCAGCTTTCCACTTGCGAAGTCCATTTGCTCGTTTTTGTTTTGAGATCGTCGCAGAGAGACGTCACAGAGTCGCCACTCACGTTCAGCCCCTCGTTTCTTTACAGGTCTTTTAATCAACATTCCCTCTCTGGCACGGTTTTTTTGTTTTTTTAGGAAAGGAGAGAAGCTCCATGTGTCGAGAAACTGACAATTCAACTTCAAACTTCCAAATAATAACCCTCAACGTCCAAAGAGCCGAGATGAGAATAAAAAACATAAAGATGTGATGCATAAATATATAGACGCAGATTGAGGGAATAAATCTAAATTTGTCTTTATTCTTCCACCACGTTTATCTCAAATTTAAAATCATGTAAATGTAATTATTTTATTTTTTTAAATCTTGACTGTTTTCCTAAAGTAGCTGAAGCGAGGGTTGGTCGTTTTCCTCGCGCACAAAACAAAAGCAGAGCTCCACAAGTCAGACGCCGACAAATAAAAGCTGGTGATTCCCCCTTTTTTTTTTTAACTCGTGTTTACGCTCACGTCGGATAAAAACTGTCTCTTAGGGGAGTCAAAGTGTATTTTTATAACTGTCAAAGAACACGTGGAGAGAAACTGGAGAGGAGAGGACTTTGTAAAGTGTGATTTATTGTTGCCTGTACGTTCGTCCTCCACCCAGGAGGAGGCGCCGGTGTACGATCTGTAAAAAAAAAAAGGTCAAAACTCTGTAGCTGTGAGAGTTTCCATTATTTTGTAGATCATAGTGAACTTTAAGGTCAAATGTTCTTTGTAATGACTTAAAAAAAAAAATAAAATAAGAATGAAGCGTGTCTCTGTGTGCGGGGTCAGGACAGTCGTGAAAACCAGCAGAAGCTCTGGAGGAGGTTGTTTGTTTTCTTGTGGCCGATCTTAAATGTTCTTTCAGGTTCTTTCCTCCCACGAAGAGTTTTGATTCCAGGACTGAGCTCATGTAGCATCATTTTGATTTGATGAGTATTTTCTGCTATGAGATCCTCCATCCACAGCATTTGGACAAATCCTCTCCATCAATGTGTTTTCATGGCTTATTAAATAATTAAATAAATAAATAAATCATTCCACTGAAGAAGCCGCCGCCATCGCCGCCGCCGCGCTCTGTGACCGAATCTGTTTCTCTAATGTTGGCGTCACTGGATGTGAACGTGGCTCCTTCCATTTCTCTGTTGTACTGTTACTGTAGTTCTGCTGTAACATAAATGTTTTCTAAGTTATTAAAACCAACATCCGGGCATCTCCTCAAAAAACCCTCGCAGTCTGTGCCTCGTTATTGTCTCACAGAGGTTCTTCTTCTTCAGTCTGGTTATTGATATTTTGGGAAAGAATCTAAATACCTTCAGAGAACTCTTTAAACAACTTATTGTTGAACTCGACCAGTGACACGACCAAAACGATAAGGAAGACGCCTGACATTTTGAAAAGAAGTAAACTTTATTTGTTCTGGAGAAGAAACTCCATGGTTCTTAAAGAAACTACAGGGCTCTACAATGACGTTCGGGGCTGTAAAATAAAAAAAGGAACTCCACGACTCATAATAGCGAACTCCGGGCTCTAAATTTAACTTTAATGGCTCTAAAAGAAGCTCCAGCGTTTTCTGAATGACTGTCAAAGTACAATTACAGAGCTCTAAACGGAACTCCTGGGCTCTAAAATAAAATTCAGGGCTCTAAAAGGAACTCCAGGACTCACAATAGAAACTCTGAGGCTCTAAAACGTAAACCTAGAGCTCTAAATGAAACTTAATGCCTCTAAAATAAAACACTGGGCTCTAAAAAGAATTTCAGGGCTTTGTATGACAGTCAAAGTCACGTCACATTTACAATTTATGGAAACAAAATGAACATTTCATCAAATCGTACACATTCTGGCCCAACAGAGAGAGTGATGACATGCTGAATTCATGCCTTCATAAAACATTTTAAGAGTTCAGCCACAGTCTGGTTTGTCCTCAGGTATCAGAACCACTGAAATAGTGAACGTGTTTATGTTCACTGTGGCAGATTCTGGTTAAATATGGCGACGTGCAAACATTGGTCATAAAAGGCGTGGATACCAGCTGACTACACTCACTGAGCACTTTATTAGGAACAGCATGTTAACACTGGCTCTAATGAGGATCTGTCATCTCCATCCAGTCTGACCTCTGAACTCTCAGTCAGAGGTTCTGTGTGCAGAGATGCTCGCCGGATTAACTCTACAAATAATCACTCCCCAATAAACTGAAGCTCCTCCTGAATAACTGCATGAATAAGCAGGTGTTCCTAATAAAGTGGCCAGTGTGAGAAGTCTACGACCAGAAAAAAAGTAAAACATCGTAGTAAACAAGAATAAAGATGCTCAGCGTTTGGTGACGAGAGCAGATGGCACAAATCTGACGCCACGTGAGTCTGAGTGTCTGCAGCGTCGGTTGTTTTGACAGAAGTCAGCTTCTCTACAGGTTGATGTTGGTCGCCCAGCTGCAGGAGTCAACAACGGGTTTCTGAGATGATTACTGAACATGAAGCTGCAGGAAGCATCGAGACAACGCGATGAAATAAACAAAGATATAAACACGTAAATGGAGCCGAAGAGTCAGGAGGCTGAGCTCAGTCTGATGATCAAGTCTGAAGTGCAATAAAGAAAGAGGCCTTTAAACAATATGTAAAAATCATAAAAGATAAAAAGACAGAACTGTAAACGAGACCAATAATAACCCAGAAGTCATTGTAATATTCTCAGGACATAAAGAGCTTTAAACGTCCTCAGCCTCCGTCCGTCCTCTGCTCAGTAAACTGAATCTTCACCCTCGTACGCAAACAAAGTTTTGACAATCCCGTAAACTCGTCGACTCGTCTCAGATGCTGGTGAGCACCGCGCTGGTCACTATGGAAACAGTGAGGGTACCAGGGAGGTCGTTGTCCTGGCGATTGCCCTTGTCCCTCAGGTGGAGCGTCTTCTGGATTTGTCCCTGCTCGACGGGCAGCGTCACCTGACCCAGGAAGGAGTCCTTCAGGATGTTGTGGTTGTAGATCTGAGAGAGAGGACGTCACTGCGTTAAGTGACGACAATAAAACACACACACACACACACACACACACAGCTTTCTGTCCTCACACAAACCTCAATGCTGATTGGTCGGTTGGCTTTCTTCCGGTAGAAGAGCCCCTTGGTGTCGAAGACGGGGCTGCGGGTGTCCTTGTGGACCCGAGAGCGAACTTTCTCTCCTTCGCAACGAATGATGACGTAGGGATCCGACGCTGGAGACGTTTAACACATGTTAGCATCACTCTAGCGTTACTGTAACCCTGAACAGCACACGTCTAACCTTTAACCTGTGATGTAAATAACTGACGGTAAGTTTTTACTCATGCCTGGGTGTCATTTGAAACAAGAGACGCTTCTCTTTCCATTATTATAAAGCTTCAAATAACAGGAGCTAACCGGCTAGCCTCAGCCAACAGAGAAACCTAAGTTCATAGTCAACATTTCTTCTTACGTCTCAATATTTCATCAAATCCAAACAAAATATTTACAACAAATGTAACTGATATGGTTTTTGGTCACCGCCACACAATGGAGCCGTCTTCTACTGTAAGTTAGCTTTGCACTAAGATCTAACGTGACTTGGTGACTTGTTTCCCACATGTGCACAACAGCCATATGGAGGATATGTCAATATTTTACTACAGATGACAAATACAATGTAGGCATCTTGTATGAAAGGAGACCTTTGCAAAAATATGTAACCTGCCTCAGTGGCTCGTGTCCTGGTGGAGATAGAGGGAGGAGATATCAATATTCTTATGAATTCTATAATGTTCACAAAGGTAGATTTTGATGGTAAACAGGCTAAATAAAATGTCCAAAGGTTGAACTGTGTGTACGTTGCCCCCCCGTAGTGGGAAATCAGTTGTATTTTGTAGACAGATTCTCTTTTACACACATCATACTTGTGCCTGGTTCTGTTTTTACTAGAACCTTTGTAGAACATGTTGCTTTGTTGTATTTCTATAAACTCTTCAGTTCTAGTCGAGGAGTCGCTGAACGAGTTCTGATAGTTTTGGAGATATTTCTGATTTTAAATTGTCTTTTTAGACGAGCTCAACCTCCCAGCACCCTGAGTGGTCAACTTAAAAAGTAAAAAGTAAAAAGTAATACCTGGTTGAATCATGAGCTATTTAAGGAAAATCACCTGATTTAGTTTTAAATGTCAGTCTCTGAGCTACAAAATCAAATCTCGTCACCACTCTGAGCTCAGCTTAGCTTAGCCAGCATTCTAGACAACACAATGGATTTTGCAGAAGCTAAAATGGCAGCTGTGTTTTAAAACAGGACTGTAAAATCACCTTGGAAAAAATAAGGCACAGTCTTCATCTAAACAAGACAGAATAACAACCTAAAAATCCCTGAAAACAACTAGAATGAACTCTTATGTTCTGGTTGAACTTTACTGTCCTATATATATATATCTATAACTGTGCATGTGATCTTATCTGTTAAACCTCAGTACCTTTTGATTTGATTATCGTGGAACAATAAAGACAAACGAACATCTACCTCCGTCTGAGTCTTGTCCTGCGAGTCCGTTGGCCTGCACGATGTGGACCTGAGTGACCAGAGAGGGATAACCACACAACCCGGACCAGCAGGTCTGTGGAGGCTCGTCTAGGGTCAGCTCCCTACGGGACAAAGAGACAGAGAGAGAGAGACATTAGTTTATATAAAGCTTAGGGTACAGGTCAGTGAGGAAGATCTGTCCTCTATGATACCACTCCGCCAGCATCCCTCTGTCACCCTCTGTCTAAACTCGTTAGCCATCACTGTCCTCCCTAGTCCGTGTCCTTACTTGCAGTCGGAGGGCACGTCGGTGAAGACGCGGAGCAGGAACTCTCCCTCCAGGCCGGGGTCAAAGGTCGTGGGTATGATGACGTACCGTCCCTCTGTCAGGTCTATGCGCAGGAACACGGACCTCGAGTTGATGTAGATGCTCCCCCCGACCTTCTGCTGGACGGCGTGCATGCGGTAGGTCCGGTTTAACTCCACCTGAGCTCAGGTAGACGAGTTAATTAGTTTAATAAACACACCTGTCTCTAACCTGCTTCTAAAAACACACTCACTTTGTGTATGTCGAAGCCGATGGCCAGGTTTTCTCCTCGTCCCTCTTTCAGCCTGGCTCTGCGGTCTTGCTGCTGCAGACAGATCAGAACCTCGTCCTCCGGCTTCGTCACGTCAAACACGTACTAGAGCGCAGACAGAAATCATTTAGAAGGTTAGAGGACAGAGATGCTGAGAGGTCGTGCAGACGCTAGAGACGCTGTAGCACCTGTGGGTTCTGGAGGAAGCTGTGCTTGTTGTTGGTGCAGCCCCCGGCTCGGTTGAGCAGCGGGTCGTCGTGGCGCCGCCAGGCCCCCCGCATCACGGCCTCCTCCCAGGTCTTGTGGAAGCTCAGGTAGGACGTGTTGATGAGACGACACAGGATGAGGTCCGTGAAGTTGGCGATGAAGTCGTCAAACGTCATCCTGGAGAGAAGGAGGAGGGAGAAGAGACGGGACGAGGAAATAATGTTTAGAAAGAGTCACAGCTTTAGCCAGAAGGTGGCGCCGTTGCACTAAAACTCACCAGAACTCTCCGTCGTCCTCCACGGTGACGCCCATGCTCTCCCTCTCGCTCTTACTGACCTTCTTCCACTCTTCAGAGCTGCAAACAGGCAGAAACCAGTCGGTAACCTTCACCTACACTTATTAAAGCTGGGCTTCACAATAACATCTGAACAACCACTGACTCCTTATTTGTGTCTGAAGATGTTTCTTTCTGTCACTTAAACCTGAAAAGTTTCACCTGATTAAATCATGTGCTGTTTAAGATTAATAAAATTACGCCTGATTAAGTTTTTAATATCAATCTCTGGGAACAAAAGCAAACCTCATCTCCACACAGAAGCTTAAACAGCAGCTGTGTTGTTACAGGACTGTAAAATTAACGAGGACAAATGTTCCCCTATCAACTCATTTATCACGTCTGGGGTTAATGATAAAATCTGCCTCGTCATTTGTGCCTTAGTTCACCAGCGTTTGTTTGAGTCATAACCGAGTGTTTGCCTGTTTATCGTTTCAACTCCATCGTCAAGTTTGCTGATGACATGACGGTGATCGAGCTGCAGAGGGCGGTGGAAACAACAAACCACCACCCTCCATCCATAAAGGACATTCAGATGAAGTGGTGTCTGCAGAGAGCACGCAGCATTGTTAACGACGCTTCTGCTGTTGCTGTTTGCCCTCCCGCCCTCTGGGAGGAGATACAGGACACACTGTTACAGAACCAGTAGGTTCAGGAACACAGATGTTCCCTGATGATCTACTCTAATAAACACTTTAAACCCTGACTGTGTCCTCACCTGTCGCTCCAGGGCCCGTTCCACTCCCTCTGTCCCCAGGGGTTCCTCATACGGATCATGGTGAGCTTGTCCGACCTGAAGAAGGCCAGCAGGCCGTGGCCCAGCCTCACCCTGCGGACGTCGGTCACGGCGTAGGCGTGTCCCTTCACCAGGCCACAGGCCAGCCTGGCCTCCATGTCCTCTGCAGTGGCCGCCTGGAACGACATTAAAACGGTTCATTCATCTCGTTACCGCTCAGCCGTCGCCGGTTTGTGTTAGTCGCCGCCTCCTCACCCGGATGGAGCAGCTGATCAGGCCTCCTCTGTCGTGAACCTTCAGGACTCTCTCGAACAGCTCGTTACGTTTCTCTTCGTCGTCCTTGTACCCTTCTTCCACCAGGTCCATCGGCTGAGACACGCCACCGGTAAAATCCACCAGAGCGTCGGCAGTGTTGCCTCCGTCCAGAGCTTCATAGCAGCCGCTCATCCTCAAAACACAAGAAGCACAGTTTGTTATTGTCGGTTTTCCTACAAATCTATTGAATGTATTTTACACATTAAACACGTCATAGAGATTCATCCTCCCTTATGTAGGCGGGTTGTTATCACCAGGAAACACAAACTCCTTAATAATATAATATTATAGTAGCGCTATAGAAGAGTTGGGATGTGAAAATCAAAGTTAAAATGTTCACACAGTCAATGTATGAATATTTATTAGAATAGAAGGACGGTGACGTTGTCCTTTCATCTCAGGCTCCATGTTTGTGGTGTAAACTTCTATCTGCAGAAAGCTGGAGGAGATATTTTAAAGGCAAACTTTAATTAATAATAATCACTAACACAGCAAAGCAGAAAATGAAACAAAACTGCTTGAAATAGAGAGAAACTGGGATTAGTGTTATTAAAAATGACCAGATATAAAACTAATCCTGAGCAAATCAGGCTCCAGAACAAAGCTTGAGACTAATTATCGTTGCTAAAGATTGAAAACTAAGCTGGAAAATGTTTGGTTCAAGCAGCTGGAGATAAAATCCTAAAGGAGAATAAAAAAACATCCAATCAGAGAATTTAAAATGTCTCTGATGACGGACGTTCTGACGTTAAACTGATCGTAGAGCAACAAACACAAACGTTTACTTGGCGTAGGCTTTCTCCACCAGCGCGCTCCAGAACTCGTTGCTGTCGTTGGAGTGGCAGTAAACCAGCTTCCCGTTCACCGTGGGCAGACGGTCGTCGATCACCACGTCCACCCACTCGCCGAACCGCCAGAACCGGAAGTGGAAGATCCCGGCGTAAGACTCGGGTTTGTCTTTGTCCCACTCCTGGTCCTTCCAGTCGGGAATCACCTGGGAGGGGGAAAAAGAAAGAACACGAGGTCAAACTGAGATTCATTATATAGTATACACTGAGTCGCCAGTTCATTAGGTACACTAGTGAATCCTGCTCTAATGTTCAGCTGATGTAGAAACGTCAGAAAGGTGGTGAGATTAAGAGGGTGGCACGGTGGTGTGGTGGTTAGCACTGAGGCCTCCCTGCAAGAAGGTTCTGGGTTCTAATCCAGGCCGACTGGTTCCTTTCTGTGTGGAGTCTGCATGTTCTCCCTGTGTCTGCGTGGGTTCTCTCCAGGTTCTCCAGCTTCCTCCCACCGTCCAAAGACATGCTGGTTAGGTTCATTGGTGATTCTAAATTGGCCGTAGGTGTGAGTGTCTCTCTGTGTTAGCCCTGTGATAGACTGGAGACCTGTCCAGGGTGGACCCCGCCTCTCGTCCCAGTGACAGCTGGGATAGGCTCCAGCCCCCCCCCACCCCCCACCCGCAACCCTCCAGAGGACAACAAGCAGTTACATACGGTTCACTAGTGTACCTAATGAACTGGCAACTGAGTGTATTTGTCCACAGACAGACCATGTTTCTCCTTCTCTAGTATTTTGTTTCAGGAGAACATTACGTCAAGACTTAAATCTTTACATGCAAGAAGCAGAAAAAAATCATTTCCCCTCAATTAACCTCCATCGTCTATAATTAACACCAGCAAACTGAGGAAAGTTTTCACCAGGGGAACGTCATCCATCCGCATCCTGTGCTAATAAACTCCCTCCTGACGACACATTAACACCGACTGTAACGCAAACACAAACACTGTCCTCGGTGAAATGTCCTCGATATAAATAAATAAATGATCCGTGGAGCCGAGACGAGCCGAGCTCTCAGCAGCCCTCAGGAAACTCCCAGAGTTCCCTCTGGTACGTCATCGCCGCCTCCCGTTGCCTAGCACCCCTCATGCCCACCCGCTCGACGCCTTTCAGGAAAGTATTTTCACTTGATTTTCATTTCAAAACTCTCCCTAAGTAAGTCACATTAGTCTGTGGATGTTGGAGAGCAGAGTTCACACCAGAAACAGTTCAGATAAACGAGATTAATTCAGATTTAATAAACTCTACTTGATTAAAAACATGAAATCTGCAGGTTTGATGCAGAAATGTCTGATTCTGACCGACGCTCGTTTGCTTCATGCATTGATTTTGTCTCCCACTTTCTGTGCTAATCAATGTGTCCTGACTAAACTACCCCATGGGCAGAGAGAGGAGGGGGGAGGGGGGGCGGGAGCAAAAGTGAGAAACTGGTTCAGTGTGATGGAAACAGCTGTGAATGGGAGGAGGGAAGAAGAGGAGAGGAGAGAGCTATCAGAGACTCCATCAGAGCTCCATCTACCACAGCATCCGTCCACATCTCCTCAACCCAGGATCAGAACCTCCGACACGGACATGGACAAGGACAAGTCTCCCTCCGACACGCTGGTGCTGGAATTTAAGGAGGACACCGCCCTGACGGAGGTGAGCTCGAATTTAAACTAATAACTATTTAGCTTGTGAATCTATAGAGTTGTTGTTGTGCAGCTTATTACTTTTACCTACTTAGGAGACGTCTCCTGACTGAAGGACTCGTGGACGTGTTTGTTTAAATAATATTGTCAGTTTTAAAAGACAAAATGTCTCCGGGGACGTTTTCAATGTCACAGTCGTAGCGATCGATAGCTCTGATCATCAGCTCAAACGTCCTGGGCTGTATGTCAACGAGTGTCTGGTTTGCTGTGGTTCTCAACCAGGGGACCCCGGGACCCCTCAGGGTCTGGGACACTCTGTCTGTCCTGTGTTGATCTATTAAACAGAGATAGATAGATAGATAGATAGATAGATAGATAGATAGATAGATGAAAACTTTATAAACATGGAGACATCTTGATCTTCTTCTTCTACTCAATCAATTCAGAGTTGGAGAGAAAGGTGTAGAAAAATACATCTTCCTCTTCTTCTTCTTCTATTTATTTTCCTTCTCAGTTTTCTTCTCCTCCTTCTTTTATTCCTTTTCTAATCTTTTAGGGTCAGCGATTAAGTTAGGATTAAAACAACATCTTCTTCTCTGACGGATTTTTCATCAGATCCACTTGATGATTGATGTTTTCGTTCGTGTTAAAATGAATCTCTGATCAGAATCACTTCTTCTGCAACTCTTTGTCGTTTAAATGTCCTCCTTCACTTCCTGCTTCTTCTTCTTCTTCTCCCTCTGCAGTTGATGCGTCACCGCGTCTCGTCCTTGCAGAAGTCTGGACAGAAGCGTCAGGACGGCGAGCGCCTCCTCCTTCCCCACGAGGCCGTCTACCGCCTGGACTTCTCCAACCAGGACCTCATCTTCTCCCGCTGGCACTTCTCCCTCACGGGCCACGGCCGGGTCACCATCACCGGCATCTCCCAGAACTGGACGCCCGACCTCACCAACCTGATGACCCGCCAGCTGCTGGAGCCCATCGGCACCTTCTGGCGCAACAGCGAGGACCCCGAGGACTCGCCGCTCAAGTGGCTGGAGGCGGACATGCAGGAGTTCGGGGAGAGGATCGCGGAGCTGGCCAAGGTCAGGAAGGTCATGTACTTCCTGCTCGCCGTCAAGGACGGGGCGGAGGTGGCCAACGTCACCTGCTCGGTGGAGTTCACGCCAGAGAAATGACCTTTGACCTTCTGATATTCAGCTCCATCTTTCACACGTAGCTAAATGTCGTCAGACTCGTTCAGTCTCCACCTCTTTGTTCACTTAGATCAGTTCTAACCCCAAAAACAATAAGTACTTTTTTAAGCTGATTTTAAATTATGAAGACACGTTGATCACACTTTACAATCAGGTAATGCAGTCATTTTTGTAAATTACTGTGATAAATGTTAGGGTTAAAAACGTTAGATGAGTGACTCTGAATTATCAAATGTTGCACGACTGTTAGAGATGAATTAAATATAATCTGAAAGATGTCTGGTCCTCATGGTGATTATTTACTGGATAGATAGATAGATAGATGAGGTTTAACTGTTTTGCTCCTGGACCTAGACGACCGACGGCTCCACTGAGGCTCCGGCGCCTAAAACAGACTTTTAGTTTCCCTCTCGCTCATGGAACACCGAGAGCTGCCGAGGACCTCCGAGACCCGACAGCGGGAACGAGGCGAGGGTGGAAAAAACACACAAGAGGACAAACGCTCGGCTCCAATAATACCGTCCAATAATGTTTCAATGCAAATGACTTCATTTCTGAAATGCAAAACGACTCAACGTTCTCAAGACGACACTTTTAAATTAGCACAAACCTTTTCTATGTAAATATAAAATATGTAAAAACAAATGAGCTGTAACAGATGGGACGTCTTCTTAAAATAACTGTAAGATTATTATCAATGTGTTAAGGTATAAATGTGATTAATAATAAAGTTTAATAATTATTTTCAGCTCCTTAAAAAACATCTGTTCATACTTGTAGTTCTCTGTTCAGTTTTTAAATCGAGTGGCGCCGCCTTCTGGATGAAATATGTCACTTCCTGGATCGTTTTTAAACTAATTTAGATTTTCTTATTTTCTCAGGTCAGTTTATTCCTAAAAGAGAAACACAAACACAACCTCACTTCTGTCGGAGCGTGTGTGAACTAAACTTTAAGATGGTCTAGATGAGGGTCCATGAATGCAACACACACTCATAGACAACTAAACGAACGCACCCTGGCACAGCCGAGAGGAGACAGTAATGAATCCTTCTCCTAATTTATTATCAATACGTGGACAATGGAGTCATCTAGTTTAAGTGGTAAACATGTATATTTTTTACAGACTAAACAACATCATCAACGTTAAATATGAAACTGATTGAAGAAGCGTGAAATGTGAAGTGCAGAGGATAATTAAATAATTAAATAAATAGGAGAGAGTAACATTTGAGAACAAAGACAGTCAGCTGTAATAACTGTCTTAAATCAGTTAATCTTATCTCTTTCTTTATGTTTGTTGATAAGGACCTGATTTATCTGCACTGATCTTTGACCATCAGATTTCTAACCTGATCGTAATAAATAAATTACTATATATAAATTGCTAGCCATGAAGGTTGACGTGTTTCCTTTGACCCACCTTCTGCCACAGAGCTTCTCTGGAGGCCAGACTGGAGCAGGCGGCTACGAACCAGCAGTTTCCCAGCTGGCCTTGGTGCAGGTCGTGGGCACTGATCCCATCCACAAACAGATGAGGGTCGCTGCACAAGTCCTGGAAAGATGAACACAGTCACAGTTAAGGTTTGTGTGTCTGTAAATCAGCAGCGCCATCATGTGGTCAGTAGAATATTGTAGCAGCTGCTGTCTCTAATGGATCTCTACCTACCGCTGGATCAGAACCATCAACAGCTGCTGGTTGACTTGGAGACATGATCCAGATGTTGGAACAAGATGGAAAGACTCTCACATTTATTTCTGATGGTAGTTATTTTAGAGACAGTCCTAAAATGATGATATCTTATCTTATCATCCTTTATGAGGCTGAAGTATCAAAGATAAATCAGATTCTCCTCTTTAAAGCCTCTATCATCCTACAGCAAACTCACTCTGATCAAAAGAGGAATTATGAAGCAGCTACTGATCCTGGAACACAACATTTTACAGATTAATACGTTTAATTAGCATTTTCCTCCAACTACAGGTGAGTATCTGATCATTAACAGACTCTAGTCATGTGACTTTCAGGTGTACACCACCAACACATGTTCCCGTTTAAACCCCAACCCCACACCAGTCCTTCTGAACGTACCATGACCTCTACATCTGAGAACCGTCACAGACTTTAATCCTTTTTTCTAGGATGTGGTCAGACTGCTAAAGGAGCGGTTGAACGTGAAGCAGGGCGTTAGCCGGCACAAGGCAAATACACTCCGGCATTAAGTGGAAGCCACAAAGCAAACCACGGACTGACGGGACGTTTGCCAAAGGATAGAGTCGGAGTAAACCAGTGGCACACACCCAAAGGGACAGAAGCCTAACGTCTCGGCAGGTCCCATCTTGTTCAGATTAAAAATAAGTTGTAAATTATGAACTACAGATAATCTGGCGGACTGAAACAAGTCTCTTTGAACGATGTATAAAAAGAAACTCAAATTCAAAATTAGAGGCCTCCATTTTAAGTACACATACAGTACATGCCTACATATATAGAACCATGTATGTACTCATCTGTCCGACCACAAGAAAGACTCAAACAGGGCTGGACAGAGACAAGAAACAGCCTGGAAGCTTCTCTAGTTTCTGCCTCAGACACAAACATGTAGAGTGATGGCAAGTCTGCAGAAATGATCATCGATATAATCAAAACACTTTGACTGAAATAAACGATGGACTCTGGACAATAACCCTGAAATACACTATTACACAATGACCGACGTTATCTTAACATCAGTGTGATATTTATAGGCTGCAAACACCTCCCTGTTTGACATTAACGATGATTTATTGCACCTATTGCATTAGTAGGATTAAGGTTGTAAAAATCAACTGATACGATGAAGGTTTGGATGTAACCAAGATTAAAAACACTAAAGTTCAATGAGGGATCGTAAAATAAAGAGGAGGGCTGATGTGTTTTAAACTAGTCTTGTAAAAGCATCAGATTCAGTCAATGACAGCTCCACAACTGGAGCGTTTACAATGGATGTCAACGGGTTATTTGGATCAGAGACGCTTTGGGAGATTTTTGAAATGCAACAGGCTTCATTTGCCTCAAAACTCTTCATCAAAAAATGCAAATCAATAAGTAAATGGCAGCTTTAACGCAAAGAGTCGGTGACAGTGATGTTACTGAACCTATTGTGTAAACTACTCGCTGCAACTCAATAGAGCATCAAGCGTTAATAACAGATGTATAGAGCTGCTTAAACGTTTTTGTCATTCAACATTTTCTACATTTTTGCATAAGAATGACTCAAAACAAATTCTGAAAGTAGAGAAAGAGAACCCAGTGAGTTCACCTCTAGGATTACAAGTTAATTTCAAGGTCAGATTAGACTCAACCTGTTCAGAACATGGACTTTATAAAGATGGAACTGCTCCTCTAAAGTGAAAGCGAGTAGAGCTCCCCCTGGTGTCTGGCTGCAGTATAGTTCATAAGCTCCACCCCCTCCATGTTAGTGGGCGGGACTTGGGCCGAAATAAAACGCTAGAATACATGTCAAATAATCTTTTTCGAGGATGGCTTCTGCCATTTTAGGTAATTATATAATGGAGGTAGAGCAGAGCGTAGTATGAGTCTGGAGGAAGTGTGGGCGGGGCATCGATATCGTGGTTCCCCTCTCGGACCGTACTGATCAGACTCTGGCTCCAAAGTCACAAGACTTTGAGCCAGTTTGGACAATGCAAGGAAGTGGTGACGTGTTGTCCATATTTATATACAGTCTATGTTTCACAGACTCAGGTGTGGTTCAGTTCCTGGTTTAGTTTCAATAAATCAGGGATTTGTCTCAGTCTGATCTTCACAACACATGTTTGTGGACAAAGGAGCTTTCTGAGGAGCTCAGAGAAAGAGTTGTTGTTGCTCATCAGGCTGGAGAAGGTTCCAGAACCATCTCTAAAGAGTTTGGAACCCACAAATAATCCACAGCCAGACACATTGAAGACGACTGTTCCCCTCCACAGGAGTGGTCCACCAACAAAGATCACTCCATAATAGTCTGAGAGGTCCCAGAGGAACCCAGGGGAACTTCTAGTCTATGTATCAACGGTAAATGTTTCCTCTCCTTCTCTTTCTCTCTCTGTCCATTCAGTGGTCACATCAATAATATTGATCAGCTGGAGTGCTTTATGGTTCCTGTTTAATTATTTATCCACTAGGATCATCAATGATTGACGAGTGAGAGCGAACCATAGACACAGAGTCCAGGCTCTTTCATAAAAGAGGAAACTCTCACAAATCAAACTTCAGCAAAAAAAATAAAGACGAGGATGAACGTGAGAAACGAATGAACGTGTGAAACTTAAAGGGAGGAACTGACAGTTTTCTACAAACACAGAGTGAACAGCAACAGGAAGAAGCTCCACATCTGTCGATAGGTTCGTTGAGAGCATCGTCTGAGCTGCAGCGGTTAGTGCTGCTGAAACAGGACTGAAGATTAGAGGAGATGGACTGGGACGTAAAAACAGAACAGAGGAGAGAAGAAGAGTTCTTCAAGACTCTGAGAGGAATCAGGTCTGGTGGTCGACTTAAAATAAGAGGAAAGAAAATATCAGAACATGTCAGTGGGTGGAATATAACAAGCTGAAGAAGAGGAAGAAGAGAAGGATGAGGAGGTGGAGGAGGAAGAGAAAGAACAGGAGGAGGAGGTGGAGGAAGAATGGGAGGAGAGAAGGTGGAGGAGGAAGAGAAAGAACAGGAGGAGGAGGAGGCGGAGGAAGAGGAAGAAGAGAAGGATGAGGAGGAGGAGGAGAAAGGCAAAGAACAAGAGGAGGAGGAGGCGGAAGAAGAATAGGAGGAGAGAAGGAGGAAGAGGAAGAAGAGAAGGATGAGGAGGAGGAGGAGGAAGAAGAGAAGGATGAGGAAGAAGAGGTGAGGAAGGAATAAGAGGAGGAGGAAGAGAAAGAACAGGAGGAGGAGGAGGAGGCAGAGGAAGAATAGGAGGAGAGACGGTGGAAGAGGAAGAAGAGAAGGATGAGGAGGAGAAGAAAGGCAAAGAGAAGGAGGAAAGGGAAGAAGAGAAGGAAGAGGAGAATGTAGAGGGAGAGGAAGAAGAGGAGAAAGAGCGTTTAGAAGGAGAAGGAGGAAGGGGAGGAAGAGGAGGAGGAGGAAGAGAAAGAACAGGAGGAGGAGGAGGAGGAAGAATAGGAGGAGAGAAGGTGGAGGAGGAAGAGAAAGAACAGGAGGAGGAGGAGGCGGAGGAAGAATAGGAGGAGAGATGGAGGAAGAGGAAGAAGAGAAGGATGAGGAGGAGGAGGAGAAAGGCAAAGAACAGGAGGAGGAGGAGGCGGAAGAAGAATAGGAGGAGAGATGGAGGAAGAGGAAGAAGAGAAGGATGAGGAGGAGGAGATGGAGGAAGAGAAAGAACAGGAGGAGGAGGAGGAAGAATAGGAGGAGAGACGAGGCAGTGGAAGAATAGGAGGAGAGACGGAGGAAGAGGAAGAATAGGAGGAGAGACGGAGGAAGAGGAAGAAGAGAAGGATGAGGAAGAGGAGGTGAGGAAGGAATAAGAGGAGGAGGAAGAGAAAGAACAGGAGGAGGGGGAGGCAGAGGAAGAATAGGAGGAGAGACGGTGGAAGAGGAAGAAGAGAAGGATGAGGAGGAGGAGGAGAAGAAAGACAAAGAGAAGGAGGAAAGGGAAGAAGAGAAGGAAGAGGAGAATGTAGGAAGAGGAAGAAGAGGAGAAAGAGTGTTTAGAAGGAGAGGGAGGAAGGGGAGGAAGAGGAGGAGGAGGAAGGGAAGGAGGATGAGGAAGAATGGGATGAAGAGGAGGAGGTACGAGAAGAAGAGAAGGAAGAGCAAGAAAAGGAGGAAAAAGAGGAAGAAAAAAGGAGGAAGAAGTAGAAGAGAAGGAGGCGAGAGAGGAAGAAAAAGGGGAGGAGGAAGAGGAGGTAGAGGAAGAATAGGAGAAGGAGGAGGAGAGAGAGGAGGGGGGAGAGGAAGCCAGAGGAACACACGGCTCCTAGATGCCATTCTTGGTTTGTTTTTATTTTGCTGCAGCAGAGATTAGGAGCTTTTATGGCCTTGGAGTGAACTACGCTGTAATGTGGTGCATTCAGGGACAAACAGACGTTCGGCTGTTCAAATACTTCTAAGAGGAAACAGACACGAGGAGACAGAAATTCCATGAATTCCTCCTCTCTCTCTTTATATTCAGTCTTTGTGTCGTGACCGCCCACCGTCTCATCAGCTGATAGTCAACTACGTCGTCTCTCTGTCTGTCTCTGTCTCTCTGTCTCTCTCTCATGTGATAAACACTGAGACCACCAGCTTCCCATTAAAGGAAGAATCTCTGTGTTTCTTTTTTTTTTCTCACCTTGGGTCTTTTCCAGGTGACGTGGCCGATCTGGTTGCTCTGGTAGAACAGAGACTGGTCTGTGGTGGGGAACAGAGGGTCTTCAAACAGCTGTCCATTCTGCTGGCACTGTCTCCTCAGAGCAGAGAAAGACTGGCCCTCGTACGGGACGACCATCCTCCTGCAAACACAGCAACACTCCTCATCATTCACCCAGACAACAACAACAAACACTGAACGTTTAAAAGAAGAGAAAAGTTTCCTGGAGACAGCGTCAAGGAGAAACATCTTCCAGAGAGGGTTAGGGAGTTTATGGCAGCGTTGGATGACCAGAACATTTCTGGAGTAGAGAACACAAGGTACCAGCTACCCTCTCCACACTACATTAACTTTGACAGAAAGATTTATTGGACTGAATCCAGTCCACTCTAGGAGAAGACAAGGAAGACAAGGACAGACTTTAGGAAGCTACAGGAGA
Source organism: Chelon labrosus (assembly GCF_963514085.1). Classification (NCBI taxonomy): domain Eukaryota; kingdom Metazoa; phylum Chordata; class Actinopteri; order Mugiliformes; family Mugilidae; genus Chelon; species Chelon labrosus. The sequence goes on along the minus strand of NC_140346.1, from coordinate 27,708,299 downwards.
CCAACTCTAGGAGAAGACAAGGAAGACAAGGACAGACTTTAGGAAGACACAGGAGACCAACTCTAGGAGAAGACAAGGAAGACAAGGACAGACTTTAGGAAGCTACAGGAGACCAACTCTAGGAGAAGACAAGGAGGACAAGGACAGACTTTAGGAAGACACAGGAGACCAACTCTAGGAGAAGACAAGGAAGACAAGGACAGACTTTAGGAAGCTACAGGAGACCAACTCTAGGAGAAGACAAGGAAGACAAGGACAGACTTTAGGAAGCTACAGGAGACCAACTCTAGGAGAAGACAAGGAAGACAAGGACAGACTTTAGGAAGCTACAGGAGACCAACTCTAGGAGAAGACAAGGAAGACAAGGACAGACTTTAGGAAGCTACAGGAGACCAACTCTAGGAGAAGACAAGGAAGACAAGGACAGACTTTAGGAAGCTACAGGAGACCAACTCTAGGAGAAGACAAGGAAGACAAGGAAAGACTTCAGGAACCTGCAGGAGACCAACTCTAGGAGAAGACAAGGACAGACTTTAGGAAGCTACAGGAGACCAACTCCAGGAGAAGACAAGGAAGACAAAGACAGACTTTAGGAACCTGCAGGAGACCAACTCTAGGAGAAGACAAGGAAGACAAGGACAGACTTCAGGACGTTGCAGGAGACCAACTCTAGGAGAAGACAAGGAAGACAAGGACAGACTTCAGGACGTTGCAGGAGACCAACTCTAGGAGAAGACAAGGAAGACAAGGACAGACTTTAGGACGCTGCAGGAGACCAACTCTAGGAGAAGACAAGGAAGACAAGGACAGACTTTAGGACGCTACAGGAGACCAACTCTAGGAGAAGACAAGGAAGACAAGGACAGACTTTAGGAACCTGCAGGAGACCAACTCTAGGAGAAGACAAGGAAGACAAGGACAGACTTTAGGACGCCACAGGAGACCAACTCTAGGAGAAGACAAGGAAGACAAGGACAGACTTTAGGAAGACACAGGAGACCAACTCTAGGAGAAGACAAGGAAGACAAGGACAGACTTTAGGAAGCTACAGGAGACCAACTCTAGGAGAAGACAAGGAAGACAAGGACAGACTTTAGGAAGCTACAGGAGACCAACTCTAGGAGAAGACAAGGAAGACAAGGAAAGACTTCAGGAACCTGCAGGAGACCAACTCTAGGAGAAGACAAGGACAGACTTTAGGAAGCTACAGGAGACCAACTCCAGGAGAAGACAAGGAAGACAAAGACAGACTTTAGGAACCTGCAGGAGACCAACTCTAGGAGAAGACAAGGAAGACAAGGACAGACTTCAGGACGTTGCAGGAGACCAACTCTAGGAGAAGACAAGGAAGACAAGGACAGACTTTAGGACGCTGCAGGAGACCAACTCTAGGAGAAGACAAGGAAGACAAGGACAGACTTTAGGACGCTACAGGAGACCAACTCTAGGAGAAGACAAGGAAGACAAGGACAGACTTTAGGAAGCTACAGGAGACCAACTCTAGGAGAAGACAAGGAAGACAAGGACAGACTTTAGGACGCTACAGGAGACCAACTCTAGGAGAAGACAAGGAAGACAAGGACAGACTTTAGGAAGCTACAGGAGACCACCTCTAGGAGAAGACAAGGAGGACAAGGACAGACTTTAGGAACCTGCAGGAGACCAACTCTAGGAGAAGACAAGGAAGACAAGGACAGACTTTAGGACGCCACAGGAGACCAACTCTAGGAGAAGACAAGGAAGACAAGGACAGACTTTAGGAAGACACAGGAGACCAACTCTAGGAGAAGACAAGGACAGACTTTAGGACGCTGCAGGAGACCAACTCTAGGAGAAGACAAGGAAGACAAGGACAGACTTTAGGAAGCTGCAGGAGACCAACTCTAGGAGAAGACAAGGAAGACAAGGACAGACTTTAGGACGCTGCAGGAGACCAACTCTAGGACATTTAACATCAGATCAGGACTCAGGACTCAGGGGACAAAGAAACTTGAATCGGAACCAGAAAAATAAGCGAAAAATTTGGCAATTCAGCTTTAACTTGAAAATGAAACTACGACGCACGAGCCGCTAATTCAAATGTTTCGGTTTCACCAAATCTGATCTTCAGTTAATAATTTCCTGACGTCCGCGAGTCTCTCGATAAGACTCCAGGACGTGACATTAGTCCTCAACAGTGACTCTCGGTCACAGAGCTTCCTCTTTCTGTCCGTGTCTGACTGAGTCTGGGCGACAGGAAGCTGCAAACTCGTATTGTTATCTATGTTTGGACCTTCAACTGACATAATACATTCCCTAGTCCTTAATATCTAGCTTAAGCGCCTAACTCTAACCCCTGAACTAACACCATCAGCCCAAATACAAGTCTTAACAGGATCTAAAGCTAAAAAAATGTCAACATGGCCCCACAACATTAGTATTCAATGAGTAATTTGCCCCCACAACATAATACAAACATGACCCCACACACACACACACACACACACTCTGAGGCGTTTCATCATGTGTTGACTTTGTGATCCTCGATCAGACTGTCAGAGTTTCTGTCACGTGACTACAGGGTTAGTTTCCATAATGTAAATCTGACTCAGTGCTGTGTTTATGTGTGTGTGGATGCGATATGTCTGTTAAAGTCAAGCTCCACTGTGTCTGCTCTGAATTATCCTCCAAACATTTTATTCTCAGTTTGGATATTTAACCTAAAGTGTTTTAGCCTCAGTCGTGTCTTTTGGTTCTGGTTTTGCTGCAACACTGATTTATTTGGAGTCTAATACGATCTATTACTAGAAACTAAATGGAAGTAGAAGTCTTTGTCTAATTTGCAGGTTCACTTGGTGCCAACCTGCAAACTTTTCGCGTCTGCATTGCAAATATTTACTTCACAACACAAGTACGTCTGAGACTAATCTGTTTTTATTTCCCTGTTAAATACGATGAGTAATAGCTGTGATTAAGTGATCGCTTAGTTTTGTTTCATGTCTTTATTTGGACGATAAATCCAAGCGGAAGAGAGAGTTAAGCTGAAGAAGAAGCTGAAGGAGGAGAGGACCAACCTGAATCCAGACCCGGTTACCACGGAGACCGGCCACCATAATCACATCAGTGTCACTTAAAGGCCATAAAGCGTGAGGTGATGCTGAGCAGAGCAGAGCCGTGTGAGCCCTCAGGTCTGTTTAGATCAATGCTGAAACTCACTGTCACGTAGTAAATAAAAAAATAACTGAACCAAAGTTTGACTTTCCCTAAAAACGTCGTGCCACGCTCACTTGCCAAAACATTAGGTACGGCTGTAAGAGCGTCAGAAAGGTGGTAATTCACCTGGATGGTGTAGTTTGTGGAGCTGTTAACAGATTAAGTGACATCTTTAGTTATGGATCTTCTTTACTGCAGAGAAACCACACAGATTCATATCTTTTCTTCTTCTCTTTGCTCATTTTCAGAGTTATTGTTCCTTAAAGTGATGATATCATCAAACGCAGCACATCACTTCCTGTTTGAGACGATGCTGCTGACGACTCTTTCACCATCTTCCTCAGCGTCACACCTAATAAACCAGTCCTGCACTAAATCCTAGCTTCATCAGTATCCGGCCGCTCACAGATAAAGATGTCCCCCGATCAGTATCAGGGCCGGTCCAGGTATTTTTTTAAATGATCAGATCTGTATCAGGCGTCAGCCGAGTCTGATCTTATGGAGTTATTTATTTTAAGTCATAAACCAAAACCACATCCCTGTAGCGTAATAACTTCTCCTTCTTCTGTTGTAATAGCGGTTGGCCCGGGGTCAAAGGTGCCAAAACTCCCAGAAGAAGAAGAAGAAGAAGAAAAACAAGATGAAGAAAAAGAGTCATACAAGTCAGGAGAAGAAGAAGAAGAAGAACCAGAAGAACCAGAACCCAGCTGTGACTAACCACGTCTGCTGTGTGAAGAAGTTCAATAAATCCAGCTGCTTTTGTTTCATTTTTTTAGATATGCCCTGACCTCCATGTGTCTGTCTGCTAAACTTTAATTCAAAGATGCAACTCTGGCCTTTGGGGAAACTAAACGACTGAAAATAAATGAAATAAATGTGTCTGGTTTAGTTCAGACTCCCAAGACTTTAAGTGAGTCCTCTGCAGAATTACTACAGCGAATGGAAGGAGCTTTAGTGTCTCATACAGACCAGATTTCATTCACTTTAACTGTGGGAAGAAAACTGTGTCACATGAGACACAAAGCTTTAACTGTGGCGCAACAATGCTCAGAGAAATGCCATCCACACATGGGTGTGGTTTCATGTGGCCTCCAACAGGGAGGATACGTGAGAGCAGATAAGAAAATATATTTAAATCATCATCACTGTTCAAACTGTCCAGCTGCTGAAAGTTTACTGAAATAAAAAAATAATAAAAAATCTGTTTTCTGAGGACTTTTAAGGAGGTTTAAAGTAAAGACGACCAGAGTAACACCGGAAATCAGGAAAATATACATTCAAAATAAAACTGCAATCGATGTAATTTTTTTTTTGGCTGCTTCAAATCAATATTTAAAGGTTGTTAATGTGCATAGTATGAATTTATTTTGTTTTGATGCAGCACTAATAACTATCAATAACCATTAAAGTGACATAATTTCAAGTTTATCATTGACATTTTCTTTAATTATCATAAATAATATATTTTCAATGTAAACGAGGATGCTTGTTTTATTTATTTGTTCTGTAGTTGACACTTTCACAGGATTTACGAACTCAAAAAGTTCAATTTTTAATTTAAAAACACTTTTATTTTGAAGGTTTTACCGGATGTGTTTGTTTACTAGCGCTAGCTTGAAACTTATTTTCCTGTTGGGGAAACTTTTTATAGATTTTTATTTTTGTTTGAAGCTGAAATCGAAACTTTGAACAAACTTTACTTTTTATTACGATCATTACTTTTATTCTGCTTCTTCGTTATTTAAATTAACGCTGCCAACGTGCGACTAGCTGAAGTTAAAAGAAGTAATTTAAGCTTTTCTGTCTTTAAAAACAGAGCCATTAATAACAGCCTATAGTCAAGTTAAAGAGCCGTTAACGAGTTGGTTTTAAATTAATAAAACTTTACCTGGAAGTGAGTTTGGTTTATGGATGCCTTCACTCCGCGGTTCTCTCTCGCGGGTTTTCGGAGCTCTTTCCCCGTCCTGTCAGCCCGGGGATGTGCGAAGCTTTTCGGCTGGAGCTTGGTTCTTTTACGACCCCCCTAATAACACCCACGGAGGCGGACAGGAGGAGCTCCGGGTCGGACTGAAAGCTCAAACCGACCCGCCCTTCTCCCCAGGCGGTGATGCCTTCAGGTGCTGCTCGGACAACTGAACCCTCAACGACTCAGCATTTACATAACATGTTAATCATTAATTAGCGTGTTTAATGTCATGTTTTAATCACGCATTTGATGATTTGTATGTTTCCGACTGTAAATAAACCCTGTACATAGAGAATATGGAAACATAACGTGATATATTTTTAGTTTTGGTTTGTTTAGTTAAGATTTGACAGCCGTTCAATGGTATATAAAATAAGAACAACGAGTAGGATTAGATAGTTCACTAGCGTCTTCACCTTTAAATAGATTACTAGTGTCTACAGCTTCAGCTTCATACAGTTCACTACTGTCTTCACGTTTAGATAGTTCACTAGTGTCTTGAGCTTGAGACAGTTCACTAGTGGCTTGAGCTTTAGATAGTTCACTAATGTCTTGAGCTTTAGATAGTTCACTAACGTCTTGAGCTTTAGATAGTTCACTAGTGTCTTCAGCTTGAGACAGTTCACTAACGTCTCGAGCTTTAGATAGTTCACTAATGTCTTGAGCTTTAGATAGTTCACTAATGTCTTGAGCTTTAGATAGTTCACTAGTGTCTTGAGCTTTAGATAGTTCACTAACGTCTCGAGCTTTAGATAGTTCACTAACGTCTTGAGCTTTAGATAGTTCACTAATGTCTTGAGCTTTAGATAGTTCACTAACGTCTTGAGCTTGAGATAGTTCACTAGTGTCTTCAGCTTGAGACAGTTCGCTAACGTTTCGAGCTTGAGATAGTTCACTAGTGTCTTCAGCTTGAGACAGTTCATTAACGTCTCGAGCTTTAGATAGTTCACTAGTGTCTTCAGTTTGAGACAGTTCACTAACGTCTTCAGCTTTAGATAGTTCACTAGTGTCTTCAGCTTCTCAGTCAGCTCACTTCTCTCCAGCTCCAACTTCTTATTCTAGATACTGGGTCAGTCTGAAACCAGTCTGTGTAGACTAATAGTTCTAAAAAATTCACTCCAAGGAGGCAAATGTAAAAAATAATGGAAAACTGTTTTATTCTGAGGAGATTTCAAACAAAATGGGTCATTACACAAGACATGTAATCTAAATGGAAACCAAAGCAAGAAAAACAGGACTAGGAGCAACAACGAAAGAACATATAGGAAAAAGACATGTGACAAATAACAAAGGAAGAAACATGACTATACAGTAAACTAAAGATGGAACAAAACACAGGTGAAAGATGAGCACTGAGGTGGGAAAACATGAGACGCGTGGAAACTGAAACACTAAAGATATGACTGTAAAAAAAAAAAAATAATAATAATATAAAACAGGAAATAAACACAAAGGAAAACAGACAAATGAATCAATGAATCAAGATCAAATTAAAAGACAGACAGAAACAGTCCAGGAAGGATTCCCTCGGGGGCATTTGTGCTTTTCCACTGACCTCTGGTGGGTGCTGCAGTTATGACACAAACTGATTCTGAGACATGAAGAGCAGAACTGAGGAGTGATACACCCAACTCGCTCAAGAGCACCAACACAGCGACCAGTTAAATCAACGGCAAATTTATTTAAAGAACAGGATTTAAGTGTAGGTCAGTAATCAGTGTGATGAAAGGTGTTGAATGTGCAAGGTGTGTATGTAATTATGAGGAAACAAAAGATCCAATAAAAACACAACCAAACAAAGCTACAGTGGGGCACCTGAAGGCACCAGCCATCCAGGAATGAGAGCGAGAGAGAGAGAGAGAGAGAGAGAGAGAGAGAGAGAGAGAGAGAGAGAGAGAGAGAGAGAGAGAGGAGAGAGAGAGAGAGAGAGAGAGAGAGAGAGAGGAGAGAGAGAGAGAGAGAGAGAGGAGAGAGAGAGAGAGAGAGAGAGAGCACCATCTTAGGAAGGCCATGCCTTTATAGATGAAGCCACAGGTGGAGTGGATTTCCTTGACGAGGTGGGAGGAACAGGCAGAGAGAACCTGGGAAGGGAGGAGCTCAGAGAGGCAGCAAAACACAAAAACAAAGAGCCCACTAACAGAATCAGCAGGGTGCAACGGGAGAGCGCATCAGCCAGTACATTATGACCTTTGATGTGACATACATAAGGCTGTAAAAATAGCAACCACCTCATGAGCCTACGATTGGCGTTGTGCATACTGCTCAAGAAGGTCAAAGGGCAGAGATGGGCCAACATACACTTCAAAAGACTTCAAGGCCCAAATCAAAGCTAGAGTCTCCTTTTCAATTACTGAATAATTCAGCTGGTGACGGTTGAACTTACGTGAGAAAAAACATACGGGATAGTTGACTCCCCCCCTCCTCTTCCTGCAGGAGCACAGCCCCAGCAACAACTTACCTGGCATCCACCTGGATATTAAAGGTTTGTGGAAGACTGAGCTGACAGCACAGGCAGGAGTAGAGCATATGAAACCTTGTGCACATTCAAAGACAGCATGACAGTGAGAGGACCAGTCAAAAGGCGTATTCTTCTTTAGTAGGTTTGTCAGCGGTGCAACCACAGTGGAGAAGTTGGGGTAAAAACTACGATAATATCCCACTAACCCAAGGAACCGCATCAGTTCTCTTTGGATGCTGGCACTGGATAGTTGAGAACAGCCTCCACCTTAGTCTGCACTGGCCCAACTTCACCCTGACCAACCACCGTACCCAGATAGGTTACAGTCTGACAGTCCTACTTGCTTAATGTACAGTGAGTGTACAGTCACCAGCCAGTTTATTAGGTACACTCGTAAAAAGAAATTGTCGTGATTCTTCAGTCTGTAAATGTTGAGAGCTGCTGTAAAAACACAAAACGCCACTGTCGCTGTGATGCTATTAATCTTTAACCACCGTCACAGGACATCCACGGTGTCATGTGAGAATCTGCACTTTACACCGTCACAGCGACGCGACCATCACACAAAACGAGTTCACTTCCCATGAAAAGGATTAAAAAAGAGCAGCAGGCGAACAGGTAGCACACACTTTTAATCTGTTACTTCTGCTAAATGTGATTTATTTGTTCCAGTGGTTGAACTGTAAACAGCTGGTCCTAAACAGCTGGTTATTATTACAGATGCTGACTGTGTCATTGTGTTTGTCATGTGATTTATTTCTGTTGTCTAAGCTGTTCAGAGGCTGAGTTCTCTACGTCTGACGCTCCCACAGCTGCAGAAATTCATCTTTTAGAGATTTGTCAGCAACTCTGCGTTAGTGTCTTTTAGGTTTTGAGATCAGATATGATGTGAGGTGAGAGATAAGGTGAGGTGAGAGGAGATGAGACTTTTATATTGTCATTGTACAGTTTCTTAAAATACTAGTTTCCAGAAAAACAGCCACCATAAATAGTTTTATTTTAGAGAATCACACTTAACTGCTGACACAGCATCCTGTACCAACACGTGCATCCAGAATGAAATTATGTTTTATTGCATTTACAACTTCTTTAAGGTGTAAAATAAATAAATTATTGCACATTATGGCTTCCAGTGCAGCGTCCAGCATGGTGGAGCAGATTTAATCTTAACATTTGCAGCTAGATGTGATTTTTATTCTGGAACAGTTTGTTTTCACGGATATTTAACCCTGAGGACTCCTCCACGTCCTCTGCAGGTCTAAAATGTTAACCAGCTGGTTAACCTTCACGGCTTTTGTGGCTGCTTCAGTGAATCCGGCGGCTGCAGCTGCTCTGACGTTTGCACCCAGCCGCCGGGTGACAAGTCCTCCAGAGGCAGAGCTGACTTTAAAGTGTGGAGACGACAACGACGCAGGTCAGTAGAGACAGTCAGGTCAGTTTTATTTTATTTATTCAATAGAAAATTGAATAAATAGATTGTTCAGTCACTTTAGATTTTGAAGAATAGCTTCTTACTCTTACAAGCACATTTCAGCACGAGGAGATTTGGTGTGCAGCTCATTAATTAATATCATTTTACAGCATATAAAATACAAACATTGTCTATAGAGACTTAGAGATAAAAAAGAAAACAGAGAAGATGTGTGAGAAGCTTGCAGGACGTCAGTGGACTCCTCTCGTCTGTAGGTGAGGTCCAGTTCTGGCACACCCCCTTCGGAGACCTACAGACCCCTGGTTCTGGTATCCATGGTGACCTGGACCCGGCCTTTGTGCACCGGGACGGCAGCCTGGTGATCCCCAATGCCAGCGTCCACCACAGCGGCCTGTACTACTGCCTCCTGCAGCACATTGGGGGAGCTACTCTGTGGCAGTACGAGCTCCACGTCGGCCCCGGCGCTGGGTTCAGGTTCAGGAGGGACGTCGGGCCCCTGCAGGAGGAAGGGGCCCGCGTTTCAGACGGGACGTTTGCTGGAGCTGTGGCGGCTTCGGTGCTGCTGACGTTTGTGTGCGGCTTCAGCGCTGGAGCTCTGGCCAGGAGCCATGTCCTCAGGTGCGTTCAGGGACTCTGAGTGAAATCAGCTCGTAATCCTAGAGGTGTACTTCACTGATATGTAATATTGGCTCATCTTCTCAAACTGAAATGACCTTTAATATGAAAAATGTTTCCTTTTAGGTGTTTCGAGGCCATCACTAGGAGGCTGCGGTCACCGCGGCAACGTCAAAGCGATGTGCCAGATCATCAGTCTCAGGCCAACATCACGACCCTGCCGCCCATGTACGACAATCAGAGCTACGAGACGGAGCAGGAGCTGCGAGACGAGTCTGCAATGACCCCGTCTCCTCCCGCCAAACCTCGAAGAAGCCTCAAGCTCAATCAAGAGGAGGTGGAGGAGTTGGAAAGGACAGCCTATCTGGAGGGATGTGACAACAGGGAGGAGGAGGAGGAGGAGGAGGAGGAGGAGGAGGAAAGAGAGGCTAGTGGTTTCTATCCGTTAGAAGATGAAGGGAGTCAAACTGAAACAGATGAGGAGAAAGGTGGAAGAGAGAGCAGGGAGGAAATGGTGGAGGAGGAGGAGGAGGAAAGAGAGAGCAGGGAGGAAAAGGTGGAGGAGGAGGAGGAGGAGGAGGAGGAGGAGGAGGAAAGAGAGTCTAGTGGTTTCTATCTGTTAGAAGATGAAGGGAGTCAAACTGAAACAGATGAGGAGAAAGTAGGAAGAGAGACAAGAGAGGAAAAGGTGGAGGAGGAAGATGGAGAACCAGAAATGTCCAGAGACTCTGAGCAGTCGTCCTCAAACACAGAAGAAGAAGAAGAAGAAGAACCATCCTCCTCCTCCTCCTCCCGCCGCCCTCCGGGCCGTCGCGTCATCCGACTCTACCAGTACGACGAGGACGGCCAGATGTACAGCCACCTCCCAGACCCCGTCCCCGCCGACCCGGAGCCCGCCCCCCGTCTTAAACACCGCTCCCTGTCCCTGACCCGCCTCAACACCATCATGGCCGTCGCCTCGGCTTCACCGCTGGACGGGAGAGAGACGGAGAGGGAGGAGAGCGAGGAGAGGCCACACTTCCACATGGAGATATGAGAAGACAGAGGCCTTGAAAGTCTTTAATTATTACCTTTAACAAGTTTAAAGAATGTTAAAAATGTTCTTGTTTTTCTGGAGGATAAAAAAAAAACAAATCTGAAATAACTGGACTTGTTTCTTGATGTTTTATCCAAATCCTGTGTTTGTTGACTTTGGATTTATTTACTACAGAAACAAATCTTGAAACAAATCAGTGAAACTGTTGAATGTCTAATACAGAACTTGTGGTTGTACTTGAAAGGTGCCGTTCATGTCCGATCCCTGTGCATCCGGACAGAGCTTGAGGAGTTTTGCAGAAGAACTGAGTAAAATTGTGCAAAACAAAAATCCGTGCAAACCTGATTAAGAGGGTGAATACTACCGCAGCTGCTTATTTCATGTTATATATTTATTTAGCTAACACAGAGAGACACTCACACCTGCAGCCAATTTAGAATCACCAATGAACCCAACCAGCATGTCTTTGGATGGTGGGAGGAAGCTGGAGAACCTGGAGAGAACCCACGCAGAAACAGGGAGAACATGCAAACTCCACACAGAAAGGAACCAGTCGGAGTGATGGATTAGAACCCAGAACCTTCTGGCTGTGAGGCATCAGTGCTAACTACTTCTAATGTAAAATAAGTGATTGCAGAAGTATTTAGTGGCTGCATGTTTGCACATCTTTTCTTTTGCACAATTTTACTCGACTCTTCTTTGCTCAACCAGACTTCAGATTTACTGGACTGAGTTCTGAGCTTTAACTGGTCCAGAACATTCACCGTTGTTGTTTTTAAACCATGTCTGTGGAGATTTTGCTGTTTGCTTCGTGTCATTGTCACGCCGGAAAATAAAACTTTTAATGTTTTGACAGTAGAAAGTTGTTTGATCATGATTCAATTTATAGAAGAAACAAACGGGGAAAACATCCTTTCCTTCATCATTTCATGTTTCAGCATTAGATTTAAAAACGCCTGATGATCTCTACAGTAGAAACAGTCGTCTTCCTCAGGGTCAGCGTGTTTTTATAATTAATATCTGCAGGATGCAGCATTTATCAAGAGGCAGCATGTCGTACTTCCGTTTCCTCTTTATTATTGTGAAACATCTATAAACAAGACACAAAATGAGAAAAAAAAAAAAATTCATTCTCAAGAAAACATAAATCCCACAGCTGAGCGCTCAGTTCAATGTTTTCTTCTTTTTTTTCTTTTCTCCAAATTAACTCTATAAAAAGTCTACTGGGTGAGAGGAAGGGCTCCGGGTGGAGACGGCCTCTGAAGGGATGTGAGTCTAGGATCAGTCCACAGGGATGTAGTCCATTATTGGTGTGAGGTTGGTGTCAAAGGTTCCTTTCTTATTCCTGTGTTGGTGGTTCTTTAGCTTTCTCCTCCTTTTTATTATTTATTTTTTTGGTGTTTGGCTACGATGCTGACCAACCTTTCTGCCATTCCACAAACTCATCTAGCAGCACCGGCCCTGCACACAAAAACAACGAGTCAGTGAGACGTAATATACCGCGTTCATGAACAAGTTGCACAAAGAAACCTTAGAAATGTAGTTTTTACACTGTGATCAGTGGAGAAAACCCCCGTCCACTCACCCTGGCGCCAGACAGACTCAATTATTATCAGAATATGAGTCTGGTAACTCGACATCTTTATGTTTCCACTGATACAGAGAAGAAAATACCTCCGCTTCAAGTGAACTGTCCAACCAATCAGACTCTAATTTGACTCCATGGAGCTGAGATGATGTGTATGACTAAATTCTTCTGTCCATCACCACATAAATGATCTGACTGTCCTGACTGTATCTTCTCATAATAAACTGCTAACGGAGCAACTCCCAAAAAATAAAATAAACTCTCAGCAGGTACGGAAGATATCTTAACCAAGACTGTACTTCTTGCAAAGGCTGAGGACATTCTGTACATCAACTAACATCCTGTGCAACTTTTACAGAAACCGCAGATAGTTTCATCACCACCACAATCACAGTGGGGGTGGGGGGGCAGGAAGGTTTGCCTGGGTTGCCCCTCTCAGTCGTTTAACCCAACACCAACAGAGGTTTAAATAATAAGGTGCGCTCTAGGGGGGAAACCGAGGCTGCTTTAAAACTGAGTTACGTTAAATACTCACAAGCTCCGTCTTCATCGTAGTTACTGAGGTCTGTGTTGATGGTCCTGCTGAACTCCAGGACGTTATACCACTGGTCCTTGTTCATTCCCTTGTACTTGGACTGCTGTGGGACACATCAACGGAGACATTAATGAGTTTACTCGCGTCACGACCATCTGCACCGCCGTGCACGTCCAAACGAATACCAGAGGAAGGACAGTACCTCCAGGAACTGGTGGAAGACTGGGAACAGAGGCCACGTCCTCCCCAGCAGCAGAGCCAGCATGGACTTAGCCGTGTCCATGTCCAGACTCCTCTGGTCCTTGTCCTGAGGAAACGGAGACAAACGGTGAGTGGGACGGGACAGAGACAGTTATTGCTCAGTGAGGCCCGGACGCAGCAAACCAGTGTCAAAGAACTACCGGCAACGGTGATGTTTCTTGTGTCCTGAGCAAAAAAGTTGTTCTTGAACGCACCACAAAGACTAGAGCCAAGGACCAGAGCTACACCTGAGAGGAAATAACTGTTCATACCAGCAGGTGTCAGTAATCTGGATTAATTATTCAAAAGAAGGAAACAGGAAGAGCTACAAACCATCACACAGAGACTGGCCTCTCCTGAATCAGCTGATCAGCTGGTCTACAGTTTATTCATTCTAGATGATCACGTTGTTGTGGAAATATTTGTGGATTCAGATCCGTCAAGTACGTTTTTCTTAAAGCATTTCAGAGCTATTAAATAGTGAAGCTCACAGGCTAAAGGACCGATTTTGAAGTTTATTTGTACTTAATAAAGTTGTACACTTGATTTAGGAGAATACAAGTTAAGATAAGAAAAGATTTTATGAATCAGGGGAGGAAATATAATATAAACATGCAAAAAAACAGACCTATCTTTCTGGTGGCAGTGAGTCTGAAGACTTGTCAGATATTTGTGACACTGTCAAACATTTACAACTGTTGAAGATTAAATACAGCAGCACATCTGATTATAAAGTAATTCAGTATGGATTCCTGGTTCAGCGGCTGTAAAGAATGTTCCACATGTTTGCTGCGCCTGGTTCAGACTTTCAACCCTGCCTCTTCTAAGAACATAAAAACCACTCGTGGCTGGTTCTAACTACACCTGCACATCACAGAGAAACATGCAGAGCATCAAACTCACTCTGGCGAAGTCGAAGGCGTATCTGTAGATGTGCTTGAAGACCACGGAGTCGTTGAGCTCGTTGCGCAGGTAATCCAGTTTGCTTTGTAACCTCTCCGTACAGTCACACCTGCAGGAAGATGAAAGAGTTAACAGTCTCATTCATACCCTGAAAGCTGAGAGCTGAATTAAAACCGTTTTCTTCTCACTGTAATATCGTCATCCCTCTGAGCCACTCGTCTTTTGTGAAGAACCCCATACTTGCTGCTTCTAGATGCCAAGCTAAAACTAACATGATAATCTGGAAGAAGAGAAAAAGAGTTCAGTCCAGGACGACGTTAAAATTAAAACACAGACTATTTTAAACCCGCTCGGGCTCATGTTCTCACATTCTCCGGCTCCACGCCGATGTCTTCACAGAACTTCTCCATGGCCTCTGGGCCGACCACCTTGTCGGGGCCGGCGTACATGTGGAACCAGGCCAGGCACTTTTTACTGGAAAAAGTCTTCTCGCCGTTGATCGGCCTCGCCGCTCGGATCTGAGGCCGGGTAAAGCTGCAACGCAGAGGATTCGGTTTGACGGTTGGAACAGGTTACAGGTTTTCATTTACAGCTCAGAGGTCAAAGGTTTGTGGCGCAGTGTAAAGGCTGCTAGGAGATGTCAAACTAGAGGAATATATTATGTAAATACAATAAATCCTTGGACAGATCACAACATTAGTTTTGTAAGATAAAAAAAGATAACTATGCAAAACCTTTTCAAAACTAAAATTTCTCTAAAGTAAATGAAACTATATCAATCAAAATTTAGATGATTTGAGAAAACCCAACCCTAATAATAACAATAACTGCTGTGATCATGTTGATGTTTAAGGGGCGTGGAGTTAAGTTACGTATTCCCTCAATAATGACCAGCGTCTTTATTTCAGTTTCTGGCCCAGACACAGGAGGCGTGCGTTGACATGACAGTCAACCTTTGTTGCCGTGGCTCTTTGAAGTCACTCTGGCGCATCCAGACATTTAAACGTCTCTAATCCTTAGTCTCCTGTTAAATCCTGGATTTGTCCAAACACAGCCGCTCTGTCTTTTCAGTTGATGTACATTATACACACACAAACACTCGCCACTTGTGATCGGATCACCCGGGATGCGTTTTACAACTAGACCTGAACAGTAGGAGACCGTAGAAGCTGCTCACCTTGTAATTTTACGCTTGTGTTCATGATCGTCTGCGTCAGGTAACGGTCTTTTCTTCTTCACAGGCATCACTGCACCTCGACTGGGCTTCACTAGCTGGGCTACACACAGGTACAGATAACATAAACACCCACACACACACTGCTGCTGCTGCTAATAATCAGTCATTTATTTAAATCTATGTAGGTCATACCTGTAAACTTCTGGCTGCCGTGTCCATTCAGATGCTAGAGTGAAATAAACCAAAGTTCAGGTGAAAGATGCCCCCACACACACACATCGTTTAATTATCTTATAAATGTTGGACTATAGCTTTATCTGCTACGTGTAAAAATGAACAGCTACTTACATGCTTGTCCAGTGTTTTGGATAATGTACAGCTGTCTGTCAGGCTGCACGGTTTGTTTCTGTGGAGAGAGGTTAAAATAAATAAATAAATAAATAAATAAATAAAACATCTGCAAACATACAGGACTTTTTGACTTTTCGTTAATGTTAACACCTAGAGGAGGACTTGGGTCAGACATGGCTGTAAATTTGTATTTTGTCAGAAACGATGACAAACTGGACGAGCTCTCGTTAGAAGAACTTGCAAACTTCACGAAAACCTTTCAGGCCCTGCCTACAAAGGATAAAAAAAAAGTAAATCTCGGACCAAATCTTTAAAAAAGTAAGAAAGTAAATGTTTATCCTGCAGACTATAGACTCAAAGGTATGCTGATAGAAAACCTACAATCATGTAATTAACTTCTTATTCCAGCTAAAAAGCGTGAGCACAGATTATTATTCATGCCAGCATTTCAATGTTTACAAGTAAATGTAAAAATAAAATTTGCAGCAGACTGAATTTTCAGTGTCGATACAGATCTACTGCAAACATTAAAAGTACTTTAACCCTGTTTTGGAGATATGAGACTCCCTTTATCTGTTGGGCCATCATAATGAGCATTCGTCTTTAGTTTAAGATGCCAGTTTCAATCACACATTTGATGAAGCCTTTTAAACTTCAGTGTAAATTAAAACCGTGTCTCAACACCTGTCAGATGTCTGACTCATAATATCAGCGGCTCAGTGACTAAAACTGAATAAGTTTAATACAGTTTGTGGTTGAACTTGATAGCTGTGCCAGCGGATTTGTTTTTCTGCTGCTCATGTACAGACTTGAAGTTGTTTCACATAAAGACAGGTCCACTCTAATATGAGTTATAATGAATAATACAGCCAGTGAAAGTTTGATTAAATAATACTGTTTTAATCCCATTTATCGGGGGAAACAACAGCAAAGATTGGCGTTATTTTCGCTTTGAACATTCATATTAATGTATTGAACGTAGAACTCCGAACGACAGTTAACTGACACTGAACAGACGTTAAGGTTTTGTGTTATTTTCAAATAATACCTGCTGGGGGGCTCCTGCGTTGATGCTAACGTTAGCTGGACGCGGCTAACCAGGCTAGGATGACTAATAGCACAATTCCCGTAAAGATCTCCCATGTGGCTGGTAATTTAACGCCATGAAAACTTCACATGCAACTTCAAATATTAAGTTTTTACTTTTAAATTCTGCCCGGACTTAATAATGTCTCACAATAGACTTCTTTTGTTTGCTAGCTAACGTTAGCTTGTGAGAGCTACGGGGCTAATGTTAGCTAATTTGTCAACACCAGCGTCAAAGGCTCATCGCATCATCCTGAAGGCGTATTAAAGCGCAGTTTAAGGGAGTTGGTTGATTTAAAAACTGGCGCTAGATATATAAAAAAAAACATTAAATAACTTAAAAATCTTAAACACTTACCCCTTTCAGTTAAACTCCGACTGACAAATCAGTTCCACCTGCTTCTCCTGTGCCGGGGTTTCGGCTGTAGCCGGCGTTTCCGTGGGTGTGGACGATACCACTACTTTATGGGGGTGGAGGACGAAATAAACGTTCGCATTTCAAGCGAATATGCTTGCAATCGCATATTTTTAAAAAAAAATAAGTGAAGCTATTAATAATTATGATCATACTTAATTCAAACATATTATCCATATATGGCATTTAACCACACGGGAAATCCCTTTCCTGTAATATCTACCCTGCCATATGCAAAAAAGTAGAACTTCCATGTTGTTTTTTAAAGGAACAGGCCTTTATTTTTGGCACTGACATGTAGCTCTCATCAGTGCGTCAGTAGACTTATGTGAAACACATGTGAATGACTTTATTACACACACTGTTTGCTGTTTTAGCAGATACTGTTACTTTCCATATTATTCCATGATTCTATATTATTTATTTTCATTTCTTTGTAATGATAACACAACTGAAGAAGTGTTTGACTGTATACAGCTTGTGGTTTATAATTTCCCAATCTATGCACCTTCAAACGTAGTTTGTAAATACAAACACAAAAACGCATCATCTTCTGCATCTAATGTTTAGTAAACGTTGTCAGTTTAAAGAAAGAATGAAAAAAAGAACGTACAGGGAATAAATAAGGACATGTGCATTTTATAGCCATGAAACATAAGAAATGACAACACTTAACCAACGATGCAATGACAATAAACCAAAAATGAAAACGCACAAGTGCACAATAACTGTGTGATTTCCAAGGTCACTTTCCTGTGCAGTTATTTCTATCATATTCTTAGATATTTAGTTATATATTTAGGATGATTTAAATTTTTTAATATTTGTTATTTTCAAGTCACTTCTTTGTTCAAAATTAATTGAACCTGGAAGTGTTTGATTCAGTCCTTAGGACAAAACACCAAAAACCTTTTTCATCATCTGAGCTCATCAGCTACATTGAGTTAGCAGCTTGTTCGCTAGCTTGTTGCCTAGCAACTGAGAAGTCATGTAAACACAAAACACAACAGCCGTAAATCGTAAGAACACTGCTGCTAGGCAACCGATGTCGCTAAAAACAGTTGCTAACAGTTTAGCAAGCTAACGAGCAGCTAACTTGATGTCAGACATAATAAAAGGATGAGGTGGTTCATATATATACCTCAGACATGAAATTACAAAATAAATAAATAAATAAATCCAGTTAATACCAGAAGAGGCAGACGTTCACATATAGTTTACTCGTCAACACGACATCATTTGAAGGCCACAGCAATCACTAGCTAACAAGCTCCAGCTGTGGTTCATCTTCTGGGAACCACAAGTGTCTGCATTAAACCTCTGATATTTTCTTGGATAAATTAAAACCTTGGAGCTTGAAACAAAAATCCAAGGTTCAACAAAGTCACCAGGATTCATTCTCTGGTTACCATGAACGTCTGAACATATTTATAATATGGTAGTTGTCATTTCAGTCCAATAAACAAAGATTTAGCTCAAAGCTAATATCTGTTGTTAAGTGTTGAGTTTTCGACTTTAAATCTGCTTTTGTGTGCGCACGCTATCTAAACAGATTATAATAATCTAGAATATAATTTTGACAGCTCAAAACTGTTTTAACCTTTAAATTATCTATCTATATTTCCCAGAATTCCTCATGTTTCCCTTCACCTGGCTTTACCTGAATTTGTAAACGTTTAGTCGTCGTTTCAGTTTTTGCAATCAGAAATATCCTGACTGACTGAATAAACACAGAGATCAGATGAAATACTTTCAGATTGTGTTTTTGCTTTAATCTGTGAATCAGTTTGACTTCCTGATCACAACAAGAAGAGGATAAAGTTTTGACAGAATTTACTGGAGTTCATGACGCTGTCTTTTTTTATGTGTGTTTAATACAGAGTCAGGCCTGTGCATAGAGATTTAACAGCATAAAGTGACTGACATGGAGGATGTAGTAGTTTGTGGTGCTGTTTAACTGGATTTGGATTTAGGATGTAATTCAATGGCTCTACAAACCGCAGCCTCCTCAATAAAAACACAGCTGAATCTAAGTTATTTCCAAAGAAACGTGAGAAGAGTCGACAACAAGATTTGTTTTTTTTTTTGCAAAGAAGTGAAATGTAAATTCTTTATTACCAATTCTTTATCTTGTAGTGACATGAACTGAAGATATGAATTAAATCATTAAATGTGGTTTGTGTGATTTTGCATTTTTTTTTTTTTTCCTGGAACAGAAGAGCAAAGGAGCAGTAAATAAATACTGTTCATCTCACTTAAAACATTTTTTTTTCCCAAAGACAAGACATGGGAAAGAAAAAACACATTTTTTTTTTTTCATAAATATAGAATAAATATAAAAATCCCACACATTCATCGTTGTCTTTCTTTTTCTTCCTCGCAGGATTTGATTCGTCAGAAAAAAACAGAAAAAAAATCGGAGCAGAGCAACTCTCAGTGCAACTTTGACTCAGCAGCTTTTTATTTATTCATTAATTAATTATTTAATTCCTGATGAATTAATTGAGCTGAAGTTTCTACGTCTCCCAAACACGTGGAGGAGCTGCTGCAGGAATTAACTGCTAAAATCTACAAACACATCAACTGTCAAAGCAGCAGCCAGAGAGAAGCTACGGGTTTCAGTGGAGACTTTATATGTTTTTTTTGTTCTACCGTCTCGGCCCGCGTTGAACACCTCATGATTTAATCCACCGATTAAAAACAAATAAATATGGCTCTGTGCTGCCTAATCTATTAAAATGATTTGTCACACGTGCAAACTTTTCAGACGTTCGCCAGCATTTTAACATGTCGTCGTTTATACGCATGATTATTCATAACGTGTCTGTTAAATATAATAAAACATTTTGGAAGAAAACCCTTAAAGGAAAGGCTCAGACTTCTTTCTCTCTTCTTTTAATCCATTTCAAACTCCACAATAGTCTGACTGAGCCTGTTTGAACTGACACTCACTGGCCACTTCATTAGGTACACATTAGGTGAATGCATTCTAATCTAAATCCTCCTTCATGATCTAATGTTGAGTTGACGTTGAAACAGCGTCAGAAAGGTGGTGATTCACCTGGATGATCATTTTTGGAGGATGGGGTTTGTGTCTCTGTTAAACTGGATTGATTTTAGGAGATGATAGATATTTTGGAACGAGCTACAATTCAGTAGTACAAAGTAAAAAGAACCCCAGCCCATGTGTCCTAGTGAAACACACAGATTTAGACTCATTTGCCAAAACATTAGGTACACTAGTGAACGCATTCTAATCCAAATCCTCCTTCATGACTGTTCTGAAGTTGGTAATGTTGTTAATTTAATCCAACCCTGCGATCAAGAGACCAATAAAAAGGTAGGAAAGTCCTGCTTCTGAAAGAGCATTTGCATGATGGCAAACTTAGAATAAGATTTCGCTCCCGTTACTGCCAGGAAATGTAACACTAACCACCTGAGTTAGCTCCAGGTCAATGTCAGAACCTGTTTGGTGTCTTTGGACGGGACTGAACACATCAACTACTCCTACACGTCAGAAAAAAAAAGAAGTCTGAACCGGTCCTTCAGAGCACACACTGAGTTACTGTAATTTTATTATTATATCTGGTTATTGTGCAGCTGCTCTGCTTCAACACAACCTCAAACTGTGTGGAAGGGGACGTGACCGTTACTTAGCTCTAACACTGTTCTGATTTGGGGGAAAAAGACCCAAAAAAATAAAAATAAAGTAACAACTACTTGTTCAGTTAAATGAAAACTGCACCCTCCTGGTTCTCCTGTGTGCAAAGAAACGACTCTTAGTGGATTAATGAGGTAAAGATTCAAGTGTTTGTACAGACCAGGCCAGAAGTATTTGGACTGTTTTGTTCTTCAACAGATTACATTTAAATTAAAAATCTGATTCTATATCAACGGTGTTAGGTCTCAGCTTTAATCTGAGTTGATTGAATTTAAATAAAAAAAATAAATCAAGAAGTCACAGCCCACTTAACATGTCACAGAGCAGGTTTAAGGGTTCAAAAGTAATTGGACATCTTTCCTGGGAAGATGTGATTTAATTAATTTAATTAGATTAAAAAGACACTTAAGGTTTTCTGTCAGTACTGAAAGTAAAGATGTGATCCTGCAAGAAAGGAAATTAAGACCCCAAAACCCCAGAAAGTCAAGTTTATTCTGTCGACTGATGAAACAAATGAAATCTATCAAAATGAAATTGTGGATCACCAACACAACGGTGCTTCTCACCGACTGATGATTAAAACCTGACCTCTACAGAGTAAAGACGAAGACGACCACAAAAGTAGATTTTGTCTGACTGTCCAGTTTCTTTTGAACCCTTTAAAATTTGCGTTTAAAATCAAACCATCTCTCAAATTAAAGCCGAGACTCGTCACTTAACTCTGTGGAGTTAAGAGTCCAGACGCTCTACTGGACTGAAAGTTCAAATAAAATAAAAATAAAAGTACCTGGTGAGCAGTTTATTCATGTCTCTGTTTGAAGGATTCAGGATTTAATCTTTCATTTACGTTCATTTACGAAATAAATAGTTTGCATTAACGATGAGTGTGAACAGTTGACCTGCAGTCGGAGGGGATCGAATTTAAATGATATAAATTAAACCTTTCCAGATAAGGTGTGACAGATTCCTCCATTGAATAAGAAAAAATATAATAATAATAATATTAATAATAATAATAATAATAGAGCAGCATGCTGTTGAAAGTGCACACACATACACACATTTAAAAGACCAGATACACACCATGCACCCAAACACACATCCACACAATTTGGCAAAATACTCCTCGGTAGTTCAAGTCTCTCTCTCTCCGTGTCCACTCCTCCTCCTCCTCCTCCTCCTCCTCCTCCTCCTCAGTGGCAGCTTTCACTTTTTATTGATTTTTTGCGTTCCCCCATTCAAAAACAAGTCCAATGTAGAGTAGGAGGGAAGCAAAATGGCTGCCGCTAAGATGGCAGCTGTGGCATCAAGTGAAAGCGAAGGATTATCAGCTCCTCTACCTCCTCCTCCTCTTCCTCCTCCTCGTCTTCTCCAGTCCATTGCTGATGAAAGTAAGGCAGGAAGTATTTCATTTCATTCAAGTCTGTTTCTTTCTTGTTTTATTCTGAGCTGCTGGCCGCCCGTGCTCCTCCTCTGATCTGACACTAGAGGGCAGCAGAGACAAACACACACACAGCCCGACGACTCCACGCTACACCTGGAAATGACACTCCGGTAACACAAAAACAAAAAATAATCCACACGTTTGTTGAACAGGCTTCCTTGTCCTTCAACATTCCCTCTCTCTCTCTCTTTCTCTCTCTTTCCTTTTCCTCCTCGTTCATCTCAGGATTTGTAAAGCAGCCAGTTTCAGGCCAGTAGTAAATAACGGCATAAAAGAAAAACGCCACCCTCTCCTCGCTGCCTAGGCCATGTAGAGGAAGGTGTTGATGTCCGCCTCGTCCCTCTTTATGTACTTGTGCTCGATGAGCCACTCGATCTGCTCCTTGATCATCTTCTTCTGAGGCAGAAACATGTTCTTCAGGATCTCCACCAGCTCCGTCTGCAGCTGGGCGTTGCTGATCCTCTTCCTCATCTTCATGATCTGAATGATGGCCTCCTGGACGACAAATAAAGACAATAAAGAAGACATTTTACAAATTAGGTCTCAAAATGGACAATGCCCACTGCAAAAACGTTTTTAAATGACGGATCTGTTACCTAAAATGAGCAAAGTCTGTCTTGCCAAGAGTTTTTAAAACAAGTAAATCTACATAGCTTCAAAGAACCAACAGATATTTGAAAACTCATGTTTTAAGACTGAAAACAAGCAGATTTGCATGAATACAAGGAAAATATGAACAGAACGGTTTAGTCAGTAGCAACAGTTGTGACTTTACAGTAAGTAATGACAATAAAACAATGAATTACATCATTATTATTAATTATCCTTGTCTGTTTTTAATATGTTAAGAGAGGAAAAGATGCCTGAAATATGAAATTCTAACTTTGACAAAGTAGTTGTTGGTCTTGTAAGTGTTCATCTAAAACCTGTAGATCTGTGGCTGTTCACATTTTAAACCTTGACTTACTATAATAACAAATTATAATAGTTTTAATTTATGTAAATGATTTAGGAATAAAGTAACTAGTAGGACTAGTAAGAACAATTATCTTGGTGGACAGGAAACAAGCATATTTTGCCTTAATTTAAGAGGTTATATCTTAGTTAGAGTTCAGTTTTTGCAGAGTGTCGGGTTCAAGTTCTTACATTTATTTTAGAAACAAGTTTCTAGAGGACGTTTCATCTAAGTCTTCACATCTAACAGACTGCTGGGGGGTTGGTGTTGTCCTGAAACTCACTCAACCAGGGTCTGTTAACGACCTGATATCACATGACGTTTAACACCATGTTCCCAGAAACCAGCGTCCTGCAGTGAGCCGATCAGAACCAAAGACGTGTAAATATTCTGGTACCTGAGTTCTGAGTATTCTGAGCTGGACGATTCCTTCGTTCTCCTCTTCCCTCATTCGCTCGGTGGTCAGCTGCAGTCGACCAATCAAATTGATCTTCCCCCGCTTCTGGACTTTGGAGTTCTTGCTAAAAAAAACGTGACAGAAAGAAAAATACTTATCAATATTCATAAATGGGTTTAAAGTTTAAGGAGTCATTCACAGTGTCGGGTAACAACATGTACGACAGCAGCAGTAGCATATGTGAAGGAGTAGGAGGAGGAAAAGAAGAAGAAGAAGGGGGAGGAAAGGGAGAAGAAGGAGAAGAAGAAAAAGAAGAATGAAAAGACGGAGAAGAAAAAGGAGAAGGAGAAAACAAAGGAAAAGAAGGAAAAGAAGAAGAAAGGGAAGGAAAGGGAGAAGGAGAAGAAGAAGGAGAAGGAGGAAAAGGAGAAGAAGAAGAAGGGATAGGAAAGGGGGAGGAAGGAGATTAAGGAAAAGAAGAAGAATGAAAAGAAGGAGAAGAAGAGGAAGGAGAAGGAAAGAGAGAAGAAGAAGGAAAAGAAGGAGAAGAAGAGAGAGGAACGGGAGAAGAAGGAGATTAAGGAAAAGAAGAAGAATGAAAGAAGGAGAAGAAGAGGAAGGAGGAAAAGGAGAAGAAGAAGGAGAAAACAACGGAAAAGAAGAAGAAGAAGAAGAAGAAGAAGAAGAAGAAGCAGCAGCCATGTTACCAGCTACCCTCTCCACACTACATTAACTTTGACAGAAAGATTTATGAATCCAGTCGTCTCTAGAAGACAAGGAAGACAAGGACAGGCCGCTGTGTTTTCACTGTGCATTTTTCTAAATAACCTACATGAGTGAGAACTCCTGGTTGACGTAGAACAGCGTGCTGTCTGTGAAGTCTTTGGGCGAACTAACTGGAGGGTCGTAGGACAACACCTGTCTCTTCAGCTTGGGGAAGGCGACCAGAGACTGCACAGAGACAGAGCAACAAATACATATATGAAACATCATGAGAGCTGCTGGCAGAGTTCAAATAAAGAGCCTTAAACCGTGTCCTCGGTCTGACCCAGAGAGTTCGGCGTAGCTCTGCGTCTGGAAGCTCCGTGGCCAGTTTGAGGTTCTCGAAGCTGATCCTCTCTCTGGGTCTCTGGTTCCAGGCGAACAACACGGCCAGCTGGAACGTCGTCACCTCCAGGTCGTACTGGCCCACCTCGTTCTTAAAGGTGATCTGAGGAGAAGCAGAGGCAGCTCTCACCCTCAAGGTAAACCCCAACTAAACTAGATTACAAGGAGAGACAAATGTTCTTATTCTGATTGTTGGTTCTACTCTCCACTCACAATGCCGTTGGACATGAGGTGATGCCAGTGGAGTTTGCGGCCGCTGTGATTCCTCTTGTAGAAGTCCTCCACCTCTGGGATCAGGTCCTCCAGCTCTGTGGGCAGCGACACGAAAACCTTCTCGCTGCTTCGGGACCAGGCCCCGGCGTTCAGGATCTTAATGTTCACACTGTCGGCTGCAGAGGAAAAAGGGTTTACGGTTTTTTTTATTGTCATTATAGGACATGGTGGATGAGAGGGAACAAAACAAGCACAGAGGATAATTAATAAAACTATGTATAATAAACGTGTATAAATATACAGACATTTCACATGGAACCAGCTCTCCTGACCTGGCAGTGCCAGCTTGTTGTGTTTGTGCATCTCTTTGAAGACCTGGTTGAGGTCCTCCGAGACCTTGATGTCCTGAAACATCCTGGCCAGCTTGTTCACATAATCAGCAGGCATTCCTACTTCCTACAATCACACAACAGGAAACAACACAAAGGACAAAAGAAACAAAATCAATACACATCCCATTTTCATCCAATTGGATCCAATTTCTGCTATATATTATTTTTTCAGCAGACGTCTATGATGAAGTTTGGACGCTGAATCCATACAAGCATCCATCTTACTACTGACATACTACCAACAATAAAACCACTAAACAGAATCCATGGAGTCCACTCAGTCAAAGGCTGCACCCAAACAACAACAACAAACACTGAACGTTTAAAAGAAGAGAAAAGTTTCCTGGAGACAGCGTCAAGGAGAAACATCTTCCAGAGAGGGTTAGGGAGTTTATGGCAGCGTTGGATGACCAGAACATTTCTGGAGTAGAGAACACAAGGTACCAGCTACCCTCTCCACACTACATTAACTTTGACTGAAAGATTTATTGGACTGAATCCAGTCCACTCTAGGAGAAGACAAGGAAGACAAGGACAGACTTTAGGAAGCTACAGGAGACCAACTCTAGGAGAAGACAAGGAAGACAAGGACAGACTTTAGGAAGCTACAGGAGACCAACTCTAGGAGAAGACAAGGAAGACAAGGACAGACTTTAGGACGCTACAGGAGACCAACTCTAGGAGAAGACAAGGAAGACAAGGACAGACTTTAGGAAGCTACAGGAGACCAACTCTAGGAGAAGACAAGGAAGACAAGGAAAGACTTCAGGAACCTGCAGGAGACCAACTCTAGGAGAAGACAAGGAAGACAAGGACAGACTTTAGGAAGACACAGGAGACCAACTCTAGGAGAAGACAAGGAAGACAAGGACAGACTTTAGGAAGCTACAGGAGACCAACTCTAAGGAGAAGACAAGGAAGACAAGGACAGACTTTAGGAAGACACAGGAGACCAACTCTAGGAGAAGACAAGGAAGACAAGGACAGACTTTAGGAAGCTACAGGAGACCAACTCTAGGAGAAGACAAGGAAGACAAGGACAAACTTTAGGAAGCTACAGGAGACCAACTCTAGGAGAAGACAAGGAAGACAAGGACAGACTTTAGGAAGCTACAGGAGACCAACTCTAGGAGAAGACAAGGAAGACAAGGACAGACTTTAGGAAGACACAGGAGACCAACTCTAGGAGAAGACAAGGAAGACAAGGACAGACTTTAGGAAGTTATAGGGGAGGAAGTTTAGGACATTTAACATCAGATCAGGACTCAGGACTCGGGGGACAAAGAAACTTGAATCGGAAACAAGAAAAATAAGCGACAGAAAGATTTATTAGACTGAATCCAGTCGACTCCAGAAAAGACTTTAGGAATCTACAGTTTAGGACATTCTGGATCAGATCTGGACTCAGTATTAAAAGATTGGTTTTGGATCAGGGGGCAACAAAACTTGATCTGGACATCTCTAGTCAAATCTCATCCACTGATCAAATATTTACTTGTGTAGAGTTTATTCAGCACTAACAAAGTTCACATTTCTCTGAGCTGCTTTGAAATAAAACTTTCTGGTGACTTACAAGACGCTAAACTACTGAGAGACGAACACTGAGGCCTTTATCTGCAGTCACCTGCTCAGACATGAGTGCTTTGAGTTGATCTGTTTTAAGCAAAAGTTTTAGAGCGAGGGCTAAACCAGGTTAGACAGAGGACAACCACACAATAATAATTAATAATCTAGGGTGAAGAGAGGTGAAGTTCTTCTATAAATGTTTATCTTTAGTTGTTAAATGTAAAACAAAGTTAATAAAGATTCTGCGACTCACTCTCAGCCACTCCACCATGTTCTCTTCAATCTCACTGTCGGCTGAAATGTCCAGGATCAGGCGCCGGGTCAGGTGAGCTTTGTGGTAACGCATGAACACGTCTTTGTTCTGGACGTACTTCAACACCAAGAGCTGCAGGAAGAGAAGATGAAAAGAGAAAAGAAAGAAACGGGCGTGAGGACATCAGGTTGAGAAGGTCTGAAAACAGAGAAGCACTGAAGACTCACCACTTCTTTGAGTTTGAGCTCGATTTCCTCCGACGTGAGCTTCTTGCTGAGGGGAGTTTTCCTCAGCAGCATGTCACAGTAGTTTGCTAGCAGCTCCGGACACTTTGACTCGGGTTGAGTCTTCATCCCCACTCTGGTTGAATGAGCACATGAACACGTTGGTGAAGTTGTTCCACAGCTAAACAACGCCGGGACAACGCCGACTCTTCCACTCACCCTTTCTGTTTCAAAGGCAGCTCCAGTTTGAAGATTGTGGCGTCATTGACGACAGCTTTGTAAGCCTGTCGGTGGAAAACATCATCATGAATAAGTGAATAAATCACTTCAGGTGTGATTATCAGTTTATGTTTGTGTGTTTTTGAAAGAATCGGACCTTATCTCTGGCTGTGAGGAAGCGAGGGTCGTCCTGGAAAGCCTCCTTCACCAGCTTACTGAAGCGGTTAAACAGCGTCAACAGCTGCTCCACGTACTTCTCAGAGTCCTGCACAAGCACAAAAATAAATCTTTTTCCTCATTTTTTTCCCCCAAACATTTTACTAAGAGTTGCGTATCAAGAGTGTGTGATTGTGAACGTACAGTAGTGATAGTCTCGGCGGCAGCCACCATGTCCGCCAGTCCAGCACTGATGATGTGATCTTCCAGGTCTTTCAGCATCGGTTCGATCCCACTGGGAACCTTGTCCATCAGTGAAAACATCAGGTGCAGCTCTGCTCCGGGAAAAAAAATATGTTAGATAAAAAAAAAGACATGATGGGGTCTCTCTTGGTCGTGGTTGAACGTTTGTAAAGCTCTACTGGCCTCCCTGGAAGGAAACCAATCCGTCCCGGGAGAAGCTATTTCTATTTTTAAACTCATGTCGTAGAGAATATCCATGCCACTACTTCCAACAGATGTTATAGTTTGTATCTTGTCAGGATTACTTGATACATTAAAAAGAAATAAGGCACGGCGTCGACTCCTGGAGGAACTCACTGTCCGTCTCGTTGCGTTTGATCATCCCCGGACATTCGGCAAGGATGGTCTCTTTGAACGAGGTCACCAGGGCGTTCACACAACACTCCATGAGCTGAGAGGAAACACAGAAAACAGACACATCGGATTTGTTCTGCCTGAATCAAAGGAACAAGAGAAAACTGTATTTTGTTTTTTTGCACCCCTGGGAATTTTCACACCATGGTTGTTCAGTGGATTCATCAACATTAACATTAGCCAATGTGAGAGAGGCCTTTAGCTGCTTAGAAGTTCCCCTGGGTTCCTTTGGGACCTCTCAGACTATTATGGAGTGATCTTTGTTGGTGGACCACTCCTCGTCTTCAATCTGTCCGACAGTGGATTATTTGTGGGTTCCAAACTCTTTAGAGATGGTTCTGGAACCTTTTCCAGCCTGATGAGCAACAACAACTCTTTCTCTGAGCTCCTCAGAAAGCTCCTTTGTCCACAAACATGTGTTGTGAAGATCAGACTGAGACAAATCCCTGATTTATTGAAACTAAACCAGAAACCGAGCCACACCTGAGTCTCATTACATTGATGGAAACACTTCTGAACACATGGACTCTGATTTAATCCTGGAGGAGCTCCTCTCTGATATGTAATATTGGCTCATTTTCCTGAATAAACAAATACACAAGTATAATATTTCTGTTTTATTTGTTTGATTAGATTCTCTTGGTCTACTTTCAGGACTTTTGAATATTTTTTATGCAGAAATGTACCATGTATGGTTACACATTTGTAAAGCTGAGGTCCTTGTACTGTAATGACGGTAACGCTACTGATCACATCCCTGTTAACTTGAATAAAACAGCACATTTTGATTTTTGCAAGTTAAGCCTTGCAGAAAATGTGACTAATCGTGCTGCAGATCAATTTAAATGTTTAACTCCTTAAAGAGTTAAGTACACAGCGCTCTGACTAAAAGTCACTGGTCTGGAGATCTGACATAGCATATAAATATTACGGGTGATAATCAATTAAAAATGAATCCCAGTAATCTAATCACGGTCCATACTTCGTTAATATTAAATTACCCTTTTAAAAGTGTTTTCTAAATTAGCCTTAAAGGGATGAGTTTCTAATCCTTTTATCAACAACATGGGAGTGGACAAATATGCTGCTTTATGCAAATGAACATAACTTCAAATATATACATTATATAATATGCTTCATCTACATTGTTAACTGAGGAGGGCTCTTTAAATCAGTGTGCTTGGCCAGAAAGTGGTTTATGAGACCCGACATCCTTCGCTGGTAACTGAACTCACATCGACAGTGAATTAAAATAACTCTGTTCTTGTCACAGAAGCAGAGCTTAGTAGCTCTAAAACTGTTCTTTATCTGTTTCTGCAGCATCACTTCATAACCTTTTAGTGTTATTATCACGTTCATTTTAACAGCTTTAATTCTTTTTTGTATATTATTCTGTTTTTAAGATTGCCAACAATTAAACAGCAGTGAAATAAAACGTTGTCCGTCTCTCTTTCTCATTACATTCAGTCAGAAAAAAAGCAAAAACCTCATTATTATAAATCACAGATTGGAGCCCTATTATGCAGGTCTTAATCTGAATATAATCTGATTAATTGAACACAATAAAAACTAAAATAGACAAAAGAAATAAAAGTGCATTTCAGATAACTTACTGCTTGAACAGAGTTACATTCACGTCGTGTCTCTAGATATCTAACTGCTCTCTTCTCCTCTTCTCTCAGCTTTGCGTCTGCCTACAGGATAAAAAAAAAAAAACAGTTATAAACCAACGACAATAAAACTCCAGTTTAAGGGCAATTTAAAACCCTTTAAAACAAACACAGGCTTCATTAGGTTCTCTTCTACCTTTAAACTGAACTACATCCTTCTTGATAACACTTGAGGATATTAAATAGACTCGTGTCGTACATATTTCATGAAGTTCTGGACGCCGTTCTGCTGCAGATAAGACGGCGCCTGCGTTCTGTAAAACCTCTCAGTGGAGTCTAGGTAGGCTTTCTCAAAGTTGTCCCTGTAGATCTGCAGCTTGTCTTCCGGGTTTGAACACAGGTTGACTGAAAGTGGAACCAAGACAGATCATTAATCATCATGTAAAGGTTTATTTTAATTGTAGATAATGTGTTATCGTTATGTTGGCGACGTTGTCTCACCATAAGACTCTCGTACGCCTATGACGAGCTGCGAGTCGAAGGCCTCCCCCAGACGCTCTGCGTGCACCAGCTTCATGGCGCTGTCCTGCAGACGACTCTTGATGTTGGAGAAGATCGACTCGTTCCACGTGTCCAGCATCAGCTGCAGGAAAGGTAAGGCAAGTGAATCAAGGTTGAAGGGTAAGCTACATTCAGTTTGCCCCAGCCAAGAGAAGCCAAAGAATAATGTTCCTAAAGGTCTAACATCAAAAAAATGACATCAAAGAACTACCAGCGATGAAATCTGTGAAGGTTCTCAGTCATCCAGGTCACAGTATGTCCAAATATCAACAGCAGAACTTGTGTGTCTTCCATGTTCGTAACTTGCTGCCCTTGTTTCAGCTTGTTACTTGAATATAAGGCAACATAATATTATCTCCTGTTTCTGGACCAAAATGTTGCACTTGAACGTACCACAAAGACTACGACCAACACATTAGTAATAACACAATTGTCTCACCTTTCGTACGATGCTGTCCTCCATGTTGGTTTTCTTGTTGCTGCCTTGTTTTCCCATCAGCGTGATCTCCAGCTGACAGAAAGGTTTGGGCAGGATGTCGCACTGGGTGAAAAACTTCCTCCACTCTACGATGTAGGCTTTTAGCAGCGCCGTGTCGTCCTGGTGGCTCAGCACCCGCTGTCACGGCAACGGGCGAAAGCAAAAGTTAGAGGCGATGCAGGACAGAGCGATTGATGAACGCCCGGCAAGAGCTGATCTAGATGTAGCTTTCAGAAGAAGATGTGGCGATAACGGTGTCAGACTAACGTTTAAAAAGCCGAACACATCGTCAGCGGCTCATCCTGCATCTTTCATCAAATGTTCACATTCACTAAATTGCAGCATACTCAACCAAACATGCATCAAGAAGAACAACGTTAACATAAAGCAGACTAAATACACTCTACGTACAGCTTGTGCTTGTTTGATGAAGTCCAGGATGTCCTCTTTGAGGGCCTGGTGAATTTTGGCTGGTCCTTTATCATCCCATAAACACACGGCGTGGACATCTCTGCAGGACGGACGAGAAAGAGAAAGGACATCGATGTGTTTGACACAGCAGCTCCGATGTTTATTAAACTTTACAGCAAATAAGAAATAATAATAAAAAAACACTTAAGACAAGCACAGACAGAGGTAAGGTCTCTCCCTGCTGACTGCTGCCACTGTAAACGACCTGGCATTACCTCGCGTTGCCAGGCAACAAATACATTTCCGTGATATTTCTTAATCAACAAAACTTAATTTCAAGCAACGCCTCCAGAAGATTAAAATAGCAGAAGAAGGGTTTTGATTTCAACCCAACGTCTCGGCCGAAAATGTTACAGGACAGGAGGAGCTTTGTCTTCAGAGCAGCACATCTGTATCTGTGTGACTCCTCCAAACCTCGGGGCTCTTTCCTGAGCTTCTGCTCAACATATCTCGTATTCCCACATGATTCAAACTGGCAGGGAAGCCCTTTGAAATGTGAGCTGTAACAAAACACCTTGAACAAACTGGTAAATTGTAATTAAACTCCTCGTGTTTTCCTCTATTCATGTAATTTCTCACGACCAAACAAGAAATCTCTTACTTTCTCTTCTCTACTCTGCTGTTACTCAGGTTCATCAAGTCGTTGTTTTTATTTATACGGTTCAATATAATACAATTTATAATCTCTAAAGCATTCACCGTCCTCTGTCTGGATAAGAAACAATCTTCAGTTAAATAAAGTTAAACGATATAGACGGTCTGAGAGTTCAAAATAAACACCTTAGGAAATCTGAGCTTTTGGATGAATGACATAGTTGTTTAATTGTCTTTAACTTTTTAACCTCAAGGTGTTTTGTTACCCTTGAACATCCTGTTTCCTAAAGAAAGATGTCACAGCATGGATGATAATTACTTTCTTTATAAGGCTTTTTTTAGAGGATGTAGTTTGTGGTGCTGTTAAACTGGATTAATTAAGGAGCTGATACATATTTTGGAACAAACTACTATTCAATAGTTCCACAAACCACAGAATCCACAATGAAAACACATTTGAATCAGAAGCTCTCTCAGGACTGTTATGTTTATATCTTATTATAGCTCTATTTTATGTATACGTTTTATACATTTCTACCTCATTATACCTGCTTTTGACCCTTTTTTTAATCCATCTATATGACTTTTCGCCGCTATGAGTTCAAAAACAAGTCGACAGCTATTAAGGTCTGAAGTGGCAGCAGCTGCATCAACAGCTGTAGAACTAAGCGACGGAGCAAAGAGCGGTCCCTTACGAGAACAAGTCGAACCACTGTTGCTTGGTGACGGCCTCCTGTCTGAGCAGCTTGAGGACGATGGGTCGCATCAGATCCCACTTGTCCTCAAACTGCAGGGACCCCTTGTTCTGGAGGAGGGAGACATGGGACGGCAGGAGCGGGAGGAGGAAGAGGAAGAGGAAGGATAACGACAACAACAACAAAAAACAGCGATGAGGAGAGAGGCGTGGAGAGAGACAAAAAGAAATGAGATTTTCAAACGCTACAGCAACAGAATAGTTCATTCATTCATTCATTCATTCATCTTCTGTAACCGCTTATTCCTGTGAAGGGTCGGGGGGTCTGCTGGAGCCTATCCCAGCTGTCCAACAGAACAGTTACTAAACTATTTTCGAGTTAATTGTTAAAAAAAATAAAAAGTGCGGATATTTTAAACATTCAGAATATCTAATGCCTCTTTGTTCTACTGATGATTATAACATGAGTGTTTTATACACCAGTAGCAGTATTAATTTATTAATTCACCCACTCCATTGGCAGCTTTTGTACCTAGCAGCTATCCTTTGTAGTTGGAAACCTAAATATCAGTTATATACTTGTAGATCTGTATATCTTCTTTTATTATTCTGCGTTCTAACATGTTGTAGTGTAGTAGCAGCTATAGTTGTGTGTGTCTTGTCAGCGTATATGTAGTTATAAGGGGACTGGGAGAAACAGTATTTCACACCAATGTATGCTTTTATTAACATATTATGGAAGTGACAATAAATAGGCCTGGACTCCACTAGTCCTCTGAAGGTTTACTTTGGGGTCTGAACTGAGATGTTCAGAACTGAACTGAAGAAGCTGCACGGATGGTGAGGTAGAGAAACGTCTTCAAGGAACTCTACAAGCCCAGTCGCCCTTTATTTAAAACATAATCTGGACACACCGTGACCTGGATGAAGTCTGAGAACCTTCACATGATAACCAGTGTTCTTCACTTCATTCATAACAAAAAACAACAGCTACAAGAGTAGTATAAATAATAACAAGAAGAGTTATTAAAATAACGTTTATTTAATTAGTTATTAGACAGCAGGCAGGGCCAGGTGTCAGTCAGGGCCAGGGGGGCGGGGGCCACCTGTCAAAGCTACATTTAGCCTCCAAAGCTACCTGTCCACTCATTAGCGGTTGGTTATTTTACTGGCTAATTATTGCTCAGACAAGATATTAATAATCAACTTCACACACCGGTAGAGCAATAAACTGCTCTACCGGTTGGAGAGGAGGTGTTTAACGGGGACTTTGTGGACAAAATCGGTGTTTTTAGCCGGTCCAGTTGACAGTTAGCCTGTCAAAATAAAAGCGCTAGCACGTTAGCAACGGTTGCCCCCCAGAATAAATAGCTTTACGGTTCTGCTGTGAAGGGGTGTCTTGTGTCGAAATGTGTTTTCCAACTGAACCGTGTTCCCTCATGATCTCCAGTGTTGGGTTTTGCGGGGCTCGGTACGGTTCTTGTTCGACTGTGGTTCGTTGACGCCGGCATGACTGACTAACGGCTCCGGTTCGGTTCTGGTTCAGAGTCAACGGAACACATGCAAACACACGCACACACACACACGCGGGGTTCGTTTTGAGGACGGGTTCTGTTGTGTTGTGTCCTGTTCGACGCAGTCCGACATAACACCGGACTTCAACAACGACAACGGTGGTAACTGAGACTTCAGACGCACCTATCTGTCCGTTTAGCCCATAAATTAAAATATTAGTGCACATGCGTATAAGTCTTAATAATGAGAACACATTCAGGCATTAATATGAGCAATCGAAGAGTTTTCAAATACGGGAAATACGATATATTCAAGTGCTTCTTACCTTTAACAAATTAGACGTCGCCATGTTTCTTCAACTTATCACCTCGCAGAATCTCGCGAGACAGGTAGTCGAGCCGGCACGGGATTAGGTAACGGTAACTAAAATTAAAGTCACCGTTTTATTTTATATTTATTTATTTATTATTATTTCGTTTAATTTTGTGGTTTATTATTTGGATATCTGTAGATTCACATACAGAATATTAACTGAAAACATGAACGAAATAAATTAAAATTTGAATGTAAGAGCAAAGATAAATTGGCAGAAATTAATGGTAGTCGGTAATGCATCTATATAAATTATATTTTATCAGATATTAAGGCACTTAAGTAAATATAGACCAAAAACTTACTTTGCCAGGAATAATATTTTTCTTAGATGTAATCATTAGAGTCCTGTGGTGGTTTGCTTTAACTTTTAAGGTCACCTCTTGTCTCACAATAAAGCTTTAAGGAAAGGAATGAAAATTAAATATGTGAGTAAATGACACAAAATAGCCAATATATATATATATATATATATATATATATATATATATATATATATATAATTTTATGTAATTTAATTAAAATCTATTGAGAATATTCAGAAACATTTTAAACATGGGGCGGCACAGTGGCGAGGTGGTGGTTAGCACTGATGCCTCACAGCGAGAAAGTCCCGGGTTCTAATCCAGGCCGACTGGTTCCTTTCTGTGTGGAGTTTGCATGTTCTCCCTGTGTCTACGTGGGTTCTCTCCAGGTTCTCCAGCTTCCTCCCACCATCCAAAGACATGCTGGTTAGGTTCATTGGTGATTCTAAACTGGCCGTAGGTGTGAGTGTGAATGGTTGTCTGTCTCTCTGTGTTAGCCCTGTGATAGACTGGAGACCTGTCCAGGGTGGACCCCGCCTCTCGCCCGATTACAGCTGGGATAGGCTCCAGCAGACCCCCGCGACCCTTAACAGGAATAAGCGGTTACAGGAGATGAATGAATGAATGAATGAATTATACATGCAGAAGTGTTCAAATCCTTTGCTCTAGCCCTGCTGTAAAAATACATGGGGTACTTACAAAACAAAGCTTGTGAAAAATATGTTCAGAAAAGTTAAAGGACCAATGAAGAAGTATTTTAATACTACGTTTAAATAAAAGTATGAGAGTATCGTCAGGAGCATGAATTAAAAGTACTTTAAGTGTTATGCAAAAAATATGGGCGTTGATACTGATCTAGATTAGATTAATTAATTTGCCACAAGGAGATAAAAGTACATTTACATATATCATATGATATAATGTATGACAAAATATCACAACAGATATTTAAAGACTCACTTTTATATCACCTGTTAAATCTTTATTGTTTTATAACATATTTTATTAGCTTTATGTGTTTTTATTTGCTATCTGAAAATTAACCCTCAGCTATAATTGTCAGATAAGGAAGTGAGGTCTATATTAATGTTGAACTACAAGAGTTAATGTACTTACTTAGTTTCTACGACAGTGATTTCCATGAAAAAACAAACAAAACAACAGACAACTGATGGCTCAGTTTTCCACCGACACACGTTTCATCATCAGCGAAATCAAGAGGAATCTCTCACTGATGACTTCTTTAAACGAATCTTTCATCATCTCTTCTTATCTCTGAGAAGTCATTACACTCAGAGAGATAAGTTAAAGACTAATCTTTGCCCTTGGAGGCCGTTAATCATTCAGCTCCGACACAGTGAAAGTCAAGGAGTTAAAAGCAGCGTGGAGGACTGGTTCCATCACTGGCGAGGAAACATGGCTGCGAAACAGACCGAGGATTCACCCGGAGACAGGAGCGAAGAAGACGACCGGGGCAGAGGTGGACTCCTGGAGAGGATCAGGACGTTCAAGGCCAAGGACGTTTTCACCTGGTGAGTGGAAAATGAGTGTGAAAGAAGGAAACTCTGTTTGGATCTTTGTTGATCTCTCAGATCCTTTTCAAACAGTGGTGCTGTGACTTAGATTATTTCAGCAGAGTTTAAGTAAAGTCCTGGTGTGCAAGAACGAAAATAGGAAATTAAAACATAAAATGTACTCAAACTAAGGTAATTTCAAATACTAATGCATTTAAATTATACTGTACATTGAGGAAAACACATTCAATCATTATGAGGATGAAAGAGAAAAAATCCTTCATATGTTAATTAATCACAGGAATAACTGTATGAACTGAAACCAGCTTTGTCAAATTTCAACCTGGTTCTGAGTCTGTTTGAGGCCCACTGTTGTTTTCAGTGTGTGAAGTCACTGATTACACTCTACATACTGATAGACTGCTTCACAATCTTCTACATTTCTGCGTAAAAATTACTCAAAACATTTGCGTATTTTCACAAGACCTCCAAACTCGTGTGTCTCTCAGGCAGCTGGCGAAGACGTTGTCCATGGGTCAGGGCCTGGCGGTGCTCATCTGTGGGACGGCCATCACCTCTCAGTACCTGGCCTCAAACTTCCACGTGAACACGCCCATGCTGCAGAGCGTCCTGAACTACGTGCTGCTGTGTGCCACCTACACCACCATGCTGCTCTGCAGGACAGGTGACCCCCTTTTTTATTTGTCATCGAGAAGATGAATAAATAAAAGAAAGACGGCAGATTCAGACATTCCTCCTGTCGCACTGGTGGAACAAACAAATAACTGTCGGTACTGAAGTTCAGGGGTGTCCCCCTTTAAAACGTAGGGGATGGGAATATTTTACAGATTCTGAAGAGGAGGTGGTGGAAGTACTTCCTGCTGGGGCTGGTGGACGTGGAGGCCAACTACTCCGTGGTTAAAGCGTACCAGTACACCACCATCACCAGTGTACAGGTGAGTACAGGAGTGAGCTATGCAGTGTCAGTCCACATAGTCCACATCCACACACATTTAAATTTTTTCTCTGATGTGCTCATGAGAAACTGGAGCCAGAAGCTGGTTAGATTAGCTTAGCATGAGGCAACTTTAATAGGTTTTTAGAGCTTAAAACAATTTTGGCTCTAAATGATTTAAAAAATGTATATTAAATATGATATAACCTTGTGTCTACTTCCTGTTTTACTTTGAAAGGATCCCGTACACTGCAGCTACTTCCTGTTTATTTCCACCTCCTGTCTCATTGTCAGTTATACCATTAAAGCATTTAACAATAAATTCATTTTCTGAATATATGGTTAAAATATAAAAGATAAATACGTCCTGGAAGGTCTAATTAACTACTCAAAATAATTAAAAGTTATAATAATGGGCAAATATTTTGCAGTAAACATGTAAGGTATCTTTTATGTTTAGATTAAAGGTGATGTTAATGAGGCAACCCGTTGACCCTTGGCTCTACATTTTTGTTTTTATGAGACGACATCAGCTTCACGTTTAAACTAGTTTGTGTTCCTGCCTCCAGCTGCTGGACTGCTTCGTGATCCCGGTTCTAATGATCCTGTCCTGGTGGGTTCTGAAGACGCGCTACCGGCCGGTCCACTATGTAGCCGTCTGCATTTGTCTCCTCGGAGTCGGGGCCATGGTGGGGGCCGACCTGCTGGCGGGACGGGACCAGGGCTCCAGTAAGAACTTCTCTTAAAACCGACGCATTATTGACAATCAAACAAAAGAAGCTGAAATATTATACTTGTGTGTTTGTTTATTTGAGAAAATGGGACAATATTACATATCAGAGAGGTGCACATCTAAGATTACAAGTTGATTTCAAATCCAAATTAGAATCCATCTGTTCAGAAGTGTTCAGGTGTCGTTCAGTTCCTCGTTTAATGGAAGAAACCATAGACTGTATATAAATATGGACGACACGTCTCCACTTCCTCTCATTGGCCAATCTGATGATATTTTCCCGGGGATACAGGCGGCGCCATCTTGCGAGTTTGGAGCCAGAGTCTGATCAGTACGGTCAGAGAGTGGAGCCACGTGGAGCCGTGATATCGATGCCCTACCCACACTTCTGCGTTTCCAGTTACATTATATCAGCTACCTAAAATGACTGAAACAAATTATTTGGTGTTTTATTTTGGCCCAAGTCCCGCCCACTAACATGGAGGGGGTGGAGCTTATGACCTATACTGCAGCCAGCCACCAGGGGGAGCTCTAGTTGTTCTGGCTTCACTTTAGAGGAGCTGTTCCTCCGTCTTTATACTGTCTATGGAGGAAACCCACCAACATCTCAGAACTGAAGTGGTTCTGTTCTGTGGAATGGACTTATGGAGACTGATCAGCATGTTTTGAGTCATTTTATGCAGAAATGTAGAAAATTTGAGCGGGACCGTATGTTCCTGTCTTTCCCCAGTCCTTTGTTAGTCGTCTCTTAAGTCTTTCTGGATGTACCTGTTGTGTCGTTTAACAAAAAGACGCACCACTGATCAGTGTTATGCTTATATTTGGACATCTCTCTGCTCTTCAGCCTCCAACATTTTGCTCGGCGACGGTTTGGTGCTGCTCAGCGCTGCCCTGTACGCCGTGTCGAATGTGTGTCAGGAGTACACCGTGAAGAACCTGAGCAGGGAGGAGTTCCTGGGCATGGTCGGCCTGTTCGGCACAGTCATCAGCACCATACAGATGTGAGTGTGTCACGGTCGTTTGTAAAGTTTGCTTTTAAAAGCAGAAAGTGCAAAAAGAACTTAGAAAGTAGTGTGAAACGAAAAAGAAAAAGAGAAAGTAAAGTCAGATGTTTCTTGCAGAGGAACCAGATTCACAAGACAAACGCTCAGAGAGAAATTCAGATGATCAGATACCTTGTGTCAGAAAGTCTAAAATGACATCTGAATATTGTTCAAGAGCCACGTCCGTGCCCTGAAAAGATTTTAAATCACTTCTTCTTCAACTACAAAAACCTCTGCTTTTATATGAACCACTGGTTTCTCCTTTACTTCTCTTTCTCTGTCTTTTTTCATACATTCAACTTAATTTTTTATCTTAAAATGTCTAAAACCAAACTTGAAAAACCAAAAAGTACATGGACCAGGGGTCTGGGTGTGATCTGTCTGAGGACTCCTTCTGTATTATTGGTTAATCTGGTGTCATTTCTTCTTTTCTTCTTCCTGCAGGGTGATCCTGGAACGTAATGACATTGCTGCCATTCAGTGGAGCTGGCAAGTCGGTCAGTGCTCCTCTCTCACACAGAGACTGAAAAAATGTTTGAATCAAAGTGAAGATTTACTAGTTTAGGAGTAAAGTCCGACAACTTTCCTCTGAGAGTTGCTTAAGAAATGGCTTCACTGCAAAAAAAAAAAAAAGATAAAACACATAAGACTACAATTATGCCTAAGAGGAAATTAGATGTAAGGACAAAATAAATATATTAAGGATAAAAGAAACATTAAAATACCCATAAAAAATCTTAAACTTCTCTACATTTACTACAGAATAAGGAGCACATGCCTAAATATATAATCTCTGAAGCTGCCAGGAGACACTTTATGACGATGGTTCGAGTCTTTTCATTAATGATCAAACATGTGAGTATAAAGCATGAACTAAGAGCTGGTCGTCTCTCCTCTCAGGGCTCCTGTTCTCTGCCTACGCCCTGTGTATGTTCTCCCTGTACAGCTTCATGCCCATCGTGATAAGGCTGAGCAGTGCCACCTCCGTCAACCTCTCCCTGCTCACTGCTGACCTGTTCAGCCTCTTCTGTGGCATCTTCCTCTTCCAGTACAACGTGAGTGAGCCCGCACTTCTCCATTTTATTATTATTATTGCTAGTGAATGCATTGTAATATAGCTGTCCTGCACAAAATCTTGTCTTCTCCTCTGAGAGAGAGCTGTCGATACAACTGTGCTTTTATTTTGGAGGCTGGTAGAAAATAAAAACATGTCATGAAGGCTGATTTTAGTGCAGGGCTGGTCTATTAGGGTCTCTGCAGAGATTTACTGTTGTCCAGAAACTTTTAAGAATAGATCAGAGGTTTATTTTAAAAGTTCTGCTGTTTTGTCCATTTGCCGCTGAAAATAGCCCCAGGAAATGCTTTGGTAAAATTTAGTGAAAATATGCAGACAGGACAATACAGCCGTAGACAGTAAGTCAGAACAGTTTATCTCCTCTGGGTCAGCGTGACCTGCTGATTGTTACAGACACACAGTCGTGTTAATCAATAATTATAATAAAGGTTAAAGTGTAATCTCGGAGTCACACGCAGCCTAATAGAGTCTAGAAATGTACTCAGGAAGCTGCTGAATCTGGACATGGAGCTGCATTCATTCACCACACAGAGGAGACTAAGGCTAAATACACTGCCTGGCCACCTGCATGTAACTAAGCAAATAGGTAGGAGCCTCCTATTGGATAATTACTGCATGGGTGATTATCTTCCAGCTGGAAACAAGTTATTAAACCCCAACTGATGCAATGAGTAGCTGAGTAAACAACCATGTCTAAAGACACATCCTGTGGTCGTGGAAAAGATGTTAGTCTGTTTGAGAAGGGTCAAATCATTGGCATGCATCAAGCAGAGAAAACATCTAAGGAGATTGTAGAAACTACTAAAACTGGGTTAAGAACTGTCCAACGCATTATTAGAAACTGGAAGGATAGTGGAGAACCATCAGGGTAAGAAGAGAGGCAGATGAAGTGATGCACCCATCATGCCTAGTGTCTACTGTACAAGCCTGTGGGGGCAGTGCTATGATCTGGGGTTGCTGCAGTTGCTCAGGTCTAGGTTCAGCAACATTATGTGTCCAAAGAATGAGGTCAGCTGACTACCTGAATATACCGAATGACCAGGTTATTCCATCAATGGATCATATTCCAAGATGACAATGTCAGGATTCATGGGGCTCAGATTGTGGAAGAGTGGTTCTGGGAGCATGAGACATGATTTTCACACATGGATTGGCCACCACAGAGTCCAGACCTTAACCCCATTGAGAATCTTTGGGATGTGCTGGAGAAGGCTTTGTGCAGTGGTCAGACTCTCCCATCATCAATACAAGATCTTGGTGGAAAATGAATGCAACACTAGATGGAAATAAATCTGGTGACATTGGAGAAGATTACTGAAACAATGCCACAGAGAATGTGTGCTGTAATCAAAGCTAAAGGAGGTCTAAAGAAATATTAGAGTGTGGGTTCTAATTAATATTTTCATGCATCTTTATTTTTCCTGACTGCAAACACAGATTCTTTACAAGATATTTCTCATGGCTGAAGTCTCCAAACTGTCAATCCCTTAGAAACAGATAAAAGTGAAGATGTTGATCGACGTGACAGAGATTCTTCTGAACAACATCCAAGAGACAATAAAGCTGGAGATAACTTTAGTTTAATAACAGCATTGGTGTCAGCCTGCCCTTCATCCATGATTAGTACAGACCCAGAGCCAGGAAACATCCCTGTAAATCCATCATAAGCCTGGAGATAACCTCTTGTTATGAACTCACTGGTGTACCTAATGAAGTGGCGAGTGTTTACCCTCCGCCACAGCATGTGAACAGAGTCACTCCTCTCTCCTCAGTTCTCTGGCCTCTACCTGGTCTCGCTGGTCGTCATCCTCATCGGCTTCATCGCCTTCAACGCCGTCCGGACGCCGGACGACCCCGCGGACCCCAACACCTCCTCTTCCTCCTCCTCCTCCTCCTCTTCGATCTCTGAGGACGGTTGCTATGACAACCCTGTGGCCACTCAGAGTGACATCGCCAAGCAGGAAGTGGCTGTGAGGATCACCAACTTTGAGGAGGAGGAGGAGGAGGAGGATGGAGAGAGGAGGAGGAAGAGAGCTGAGGAGGATGTGGTTGGTCTCAGCACTAAAATGTGAACAATGAGTATATTTACTTAAAAACAACACGGATGTGTAGTAATTATGGTAGCTCTCAAAAGATGAGAAAGGACCCAGGACAAACGAGGTAGAACAAGTAAAAGCAGCACTGCAGGAAAACACGTTTAACTATCCAGACGAGGAGAGACAGAACTTTATCTGACATAGGATGAAGGTGAAGAAACTGATGACTGTCATACTGTCCCAGCAGATTCATCGCCTCTTTGCTGTTGTTGATCATTTGTGTATTTATTAATGAGGACGCTGTCTTACTTGACTCGTGTTTTGTCTATTTTCACGCGTCCTCTAGTTGCAGTGCGTTGAGTTCTCTCCACCACCGTCTGAAACACTAACACGGTCCATTTACTGTGTAATAAATACTTTTATACTTTAAGTTCGTTTTGCTGATAAAACTTTGCCTTAACTTTAGTAAAAGATCTGTCATTATGTCCATGTATGTATTTTATTTATTGAGTTTTCCTTGTACACAATAATACACAGTACAAATAAAGAAGCACAATACAGAAATGAAGACGATTGAGTCCGTCCCTGAGGTGGT
Source organism: Chelon labrosus (assembly GCF_963514085.1). NCBI lineage: Eukaryota > Metazoa > Chordata > Actinopteri > Mugiliformes > Mugilidae > Chelon > Chelon labrosus. Next base: position 27,665,510 of record NC_140346.1, on the reverse strand, counting down.
TTGGGGGTTTTCTTTTTGTTGTTTGTACATTAACAAACCATAGGACAAAAACAATTATGAAATTATAAAGAAAAAGAGGAATGTTTTATATTTGTAGTTGTGGGTTTAGCTTTGTTTTCAGACTCTGACCTTCCATTAACAGTCCCATCACACATGTCCACCTGTGTCTCCACCTGGTCTTCATTAAAATGTGTCTCCACATGCGTCCCCAGCCAGCACTTGAGATCTGATCTCAGTTGACATTAGTTATTTTAGAGAAGGAAGGAAGGAAGGAAGGAAGGACAGAAGGAAGGAAAGAAGGGAGGACGAGAAGAAGGGAGGGAGGAGGAAGGAAATAAGGGAAGCAATGAGAGGACAGAAAGAAGGAAGAAGGAAAGGAAAGAGGGAAGGGAGGAAGGGTGGAAGGAAAGATGGAAGGAAGGGATGAAGAGAAGAAGGAATGGAGGAAGGAAAGAGAGAAGGTAGGAAAGAAGGGAAGGAGGGACTTGGGGAGATGATCCATATTTTGGAACAAGCTGTAAAGTCTCTGAGTTGATTCTAGTTCAGATTAGTTTCTAGTTTAGTTTGGTTCTCAGAATCTTTTAAAAGGCTCTCATTACTAATGAACAGACATCACTGATTCATGTGATCATTTCTACTAGTGGTTGAATGAATGAGTTAAACTCCTCTTCCACAGATCAGCCCTGTTGAGTAGGTGGTCTTTAATGTGACCCAGGACTCATTGTGTGTTCACACGACCAAAGGAAGGAGGTCACATGTGTCCCAGACCACCTCCACATGTGGACTGACACCAGATCAGAGTTCACACCTGGACCTGTTTAACCTGGACTCTAGAGACCAGATCAGTCTGATGTGTCCTCAGTACGTCTTAAGTTGTTAATTCAAAGGTGTGAAACTAAAACCACCAGGAAGTTGTTGATGGTGGTCTCATTTAGACACCAGAGGTGAAATTCAAAAGTTTAATTCTCAACATGAACAGAAGGTTCTGACGTCATAGAGGAGATAATAAAGTCTTCACAGTCTCCTCCTCGTTTCATTAGTGACTCCCTCTTCAAACCTTTTCTGTCTGTTCCTCCTGAGCTCCTCAAGTTTCTTTTCCTCCTCTTCCTCCTCAGGGGTGAGTCCAGGTTCTTTCTGTCCCGTTTGTCCTAAAGAAATCAAACATTACGTCTAAATCTTCTTACATTTAATTAATCTCTTGGACTTACCTTTTTTACTTTGATTCTTCAAACTGATTCTGATTGCCATCTCTATCTGCTCCTCCTCCGTCAGCCCGGCGACGTACGACTCAGAATAAACCGCCGTGTCCTCGGTCCCGTTATCTCCTGCAGGTGGTGGACCCTCCCCGTGTCCCCGTCCTGTCCCGCTGTAGGCTGCACCAACACATTTAGTGTGAGATTAACTCCAAAATAGGCAGCAGCTTTATGGACTTCTCTGGCTTTTTAGGGTTTCAGAATAAGAGTTTGAATGAATGATGTTTGTTCCTCTCTACAGACGTCAACATGTTTCCAAAGTTACTCCACTACATCTGGTCTAAAGTTACTCCACTACATCTGGTCTAAAGTTACTCCACTACATCTGGTCTAACATCTGGTCGAACGTTATTTCACTACATCTGGTCTAAAGTTACTCCACTACATCTGGTCTAACATCTGGTCGAACGTTATTTCACTACATCTGGTCGAACGTTATTTCACTACATCTGGTTCAACGTTACTCCACTACATCTGGTCTAAAGTTACTCCACTACATCTGGTTCAACGTTACTCCACTACATCTGGTCTAAAGTCACTCCACTACATCTGGTCTAAAGTCACTCCACTACATCTGGTTCAACGTTACTCCACTACATCTGGTCTAAAGTTACTCCACTACATCTGGTTCAACGTTACTCCACTACATCTGGTTTAAATTTACTCCACTACATCTGGTTCAAAGTTACTCCACTACATCTGGTTCAAAGTTACTCCACTACATCTGGTTCAACGTTACTCCACTACATCTGGTTTAAAGTTACTCCACTACATCTGGTTTAAATTTACTCCACTACATCTGGTTCAAAGTTACTCCACTACATCTGGTTCAACGTTACTCCACTACATCTGGTCTAACATTACTCCACTACATCTGGTCTAACGTTACTCCACTACATCTGGTTTAAATTTACTCCACTACATCTGGTTCAAAGTTACTCCACTACATCTGGTTCAAAGTTACTCCACTACATCTGGTCTAAAGTTACTCCACAACATCTGGTCTAACGTTACTCCACTACATCTGGTTCAAAGTTACTCCACTACATCTGGTCTAAAGTTACTCCACTACATCTGGTTTAATGTTACTCCACTATATCTGGTCTAAAGTTACTCCACTACATCTGGTCTAACGTTACTCCACTACATCTGGTCTAACGTTACTCCACTACATCTGGTCTAACGTTACTCCACTACATCTGGTCTAAAGTCACTCCACTACATCTGGTTCAACGTTACTCCACTACATCTGGTCTAAAGTTACTCCACTACATCTGGTCTAACGTTACTCCACTACATCTGGTTTAAATTTACTCCACTACATCTGGTCTAAAGTTACTCCACTACATCTGGTCTAAAGTTACTCCACAACATCTGGTCTAAAGTTACTCCACTACATCTGGTCTAAAGTTACTCCACAACATCTGGTCTAACGTTACTCCACTACATCTGGTTCAAAGTTACTCCACTACATCTGGTCTAAAGTTACTCCACTACATCTGGTTTAATGTTACTCCACTATATCTGGTCTAAAGTTACTCCACTACATCTGGTCTAACGTTACTCCACTACATCTGGTCTAACGTTACTCCACTACATCTGGTCTAACGTTACTCCACTACATCTGGTCTAAAGCTGAACTCATAGTTGTTGTTCTTCATCAAATCATTCCTGAACCTGGAAGCATCTTCCTCCAGTAGCTTGTCTGTTGGATCAGCCTCTTCCTACTCCTCCTCTTCCTTTATTACCTCCCCTTGTTCTTCCCTCTTCTCCTCTTCCTCTTCCTGCTCCTCTTCTTCCTCCACCTCCTCCTCTTCCTCCTTCTCCTACTCATCATCCTCCTCTTCTTCTTCATCTATTACCTCCTCTTGTTCTTCCTTCTGCTCCTCTTCCTTGTGATTCTCTTCCTCCTCACCTCCTTCTTTTTTCTTCCTCTTATTCCTTCTCCTCTTCCTCCTCCTTTTCGTCTTCCTTCTCCTCCTTTTTCCTCCTCTTACTCCTCCACCTTTAATCATTTTATTTCATCAGGATGAAGCAGCAAACACACACCTGCACATGTCTCCATGATGATCTTCAGTGGACCCATGGTGTAGAGCAGACCCACCAGGACACCTGCCAGGTGGGCGACCAGCGAGGTCCTGAAGAGGAACACAAACATCTCCTCAGTTTCTCATTTACGAGTTGTTTTCCAAGGCTAAAAACAAAACCCATCAAATAAACTAGAATACCTCTAACAATCAGAATAAAACCTCCTCAATCAGAACAGACTGATCTGTCAGATGTAAAGAGGCGCTGGAGAAAACCTTTAATAAATATGTAGACCCCTGATGTTGCTGGTTTCTCTCTGGTTACTGGAATAAAACCATTCTCCAGGAGGGAACAACAAGACGAACCAAGCTGGAATCAATGTGGACAGAGACGATGGAGATGTGGAGACATCTTAGTCGTCTTCTAAGACTCTAGACGTTCAGGACTGGAGGAGGAGACAATACTTCTTCTATCTCCTTCGCCTCTTCTCTCTTCTTCTGCGGATTTAAGTTTTGCACACGACTTGCTTTACCAGACTAGTTTCACACACACAGTCGCTGTGAGTAAATCTTAAAGCTAAGTTAAATCTCATTGATAAGGACTCATTTGAGTGCTTATTTGCTTTAGACCGAAAACTCGACAAATAACTTGTGAAGTCTGGCCTTTAATTGTTTTATTTCAGCTTCACCGGGGATTTAAATTTTAAATTTAAATAAAATTTTATCGGGATGAAGACGTGGAGACATTCAGAGTTGGACACTAACATGGAGGAGACAATGCGTCTCGTCCATGGTGTAAAAAGAAACTTGAGGAGCTCAGGAGGAATAGACAGAGAAAGTTTGAAGAGAGAGTCACTAATGAAAAGAGGAGGAGACTGTGAAGACTTTATTATCTCCTCTATGACATCGGAACATTCTGTTCATGTTGAGAATTAAACTTTTGAATTTCACCTCTGGTGTCTAAATGAGGCCACCAGCAACAACTTCCTGGTGGTTTTAGATGTAGATGTAGCATGCAGGAATTTATAACATATTTATAGATGAAAAGCTTCTTGAAGACTTGTGTTCTGTCGGGTTTTACAAAAGTTGTAAGAACACATCTGATCGACTCCATCACTGACGACCACGTTTGAGCCTCTGATCTTTGACGGCTAAAGTCTCTCACCCCGGAGCGAATAGATGGATGAGCACCAGCTCCACAAAGCTGTCGATGCGGTTGGAAACTCGGATGTTCAACACGTACGTCACTCCTCCCAGGTTGAAGTGGTTACTGACGACCTTCAGAGCAAACAGGACTCCTGCAAACATGCAGTGCACAGAGGAGTCATTTAATATGGATTTATTTATTCATCCTTCATCAGATTATTATATTTGTTTTATGCAAGACTCATTATGACAGAGACAAATATACCTCTACTTGTTAACTGGATAGTCCTCCAACTAATCAGAAACATTTAGTCGTAAACAAATGTAACGCTAAGCACATTAAGCCCCGCCCAAACGATCTGATTGGCCCGGCCGATCTTTGCAGGAGCATGATCGGTTCTCAACGGAGAGACTCCAGACCATTAAATAAATCCTAACTTCAGGGCTAAGGCCTGGCAACTGATTTCCTGAACTGATTAAACTCAACATCGTTCATTACAGATATTTAAGTTTCAAAACAATTTTGCTTTGTTATGAAAGAGGTTTTCATAAAACCAACATTGTCCTTGATTCAAACTTCCAAACTACTCAGTTAGATTAGTTTAAGTTAGATTTAGATTAACTGATTGATTGTGAGATGTTTAAATTTGTAGAATGTAAAATGAATATCACAATTCACCAGAGCAGAAAGATGACCTACTCCGACTAACAACTGGAAAACCAAAAGGATTAAGAAAATATTCACATTTTAAAGTGAAAAACATTTAATTTTAGCGGTTTTGCCTAAAATGTTATTAAATATTGAATGATCAGAATGGAGGTTGATCATTTCAAATGCTAACTTCATGCTATGCACAAACATGTTTGTACCTGAGAAGCCAAAAGCACACTCATTGCTGAGAGACGACGGGTCGATGAATTCTACCAAATAATCTGACCGCTTGATCAGTTTTATGATCAGCGCCTGCAGCAGCAGGTAGACTAGACCGGTGAGCAGAAAGAAGGTCGACAGCAGGTACAGGAACCAGCCTCCACCCAGCTGTCGCTCCAGGTGGATGCCTTTCCAGAGGAAGGACGCCATGTTGAAGTAGAGGTGCCACTCATCTAAGTGGTGCAGCGGGGACAGGAAGAGGCGACGCCACTCGTTGTTGCTGATCACATGTTGGAGGCTCACACAGGCCTGAAAATACACAAAGATGTGGTTCATGGAATAATGAATAAGAATAAGAACTGATAGAGCAAGTATTCATTCATCCAGAAACACATTGGTGGATACAAAGAGTGCTCATAAAGTTACTGTTAAAGAATAAACAAGAGCATAAACAGATCTGAAACATGTAGCTCCACAGATCTGAAATGTGAAGCTTCACGGATTAGAAACAAGCAGCTTCACATATCTGAAACATGTAACTCCATAGATCTGAAATGTGAAGCTTCACAGATTAGAAACAAGCAGCTTCATAGATCTGAAACTTGTAGCTCCACATATTAGAATTAAGTAGCTCCACAGATTAGAAACAAGCAAATTCACAGATTAGAAACGAGCATCTTCACAGATTAGAAACAAGCAAATTCACAGATTAGAAATGAGCAGTTTCATAGATCTGAAACTTGTAGCTCCACAGATTAGAAACAAGCAGCTCCACAGATCTGAAACATGTAGCTCCACACATTAGAAACATGTAGCTCCACAGATTAGAAACAAGCAGCTCCACAGATCTGAAACATGTAGCTCCATACATTAGAAACATGTAGCTCCACAGATTAGAAACAAGCAGCGTTACAGATTATAAACAAATAGTTTCACAGATTAGAAACAAGGATCTTCACAGATCTGAAACATGTAGCTCCACATTATTCTGTTTCACAGTGAATGTGCTGCAGCTCAACCTACAATTTGTAGTGTAGCTTAGCATGAACAGCCTGACTCTGTCTAAAGGCAGCGCCACCCACCTGCCAGTAGCCATAAAGCTCACTAATTAACAAAACATATCTTCTTTATTAATTTTGTGAACAGTTTGCAAGAAAACCATTGGAGCCTTCCGTTACCTTCCCCACTGGAGCAGCAGGGAAGACGTACAGATACACATTGAATCCCAGGACAGCAACGGTGACAGCAGGGAGGTTTCCCAAACCCTCCTGGAACAGCTGGACGAGCAGAAGCAGCAGACCCAGCTGGAAGCCTCTCTGCATCCTGAGCAGCCTGGACATGGAGGGTTTATCGTTATAATGAAGACAATCATTCACTTTAATGCCAAGAGAAAGAATAAAAAAAAAAACACTCACATGGCTGTAAAACATGTTAGCTTAGCTTAGCTTAGCTTAGCGTGAAGCCTGGAAAGAGACAGCTGAAAGTAAGATAAGATCCCCCTGAGAACATCTCCGCAGATCACTGCATCTTTTCTTATACCGACAAACTACAGTGGTGGAAAAAAGTTTTCGGAAATTAAGAATCACTCTTAGGTCTTAAGGTGCAATTTCTTTTAGTGCAGTTACAGCCAAAATACTAAACAAATCCTAAAAAAGCCATTAAAAAGCTAAAATCGATTGGTTCCATAAAAATACATAAGAAATTTTGAGTATTGGGTCATTTTGGTACCAGTGATCCACTTATGAAGGTCGTGCTTTTTATTAAAAGACACAATTTTTGCCGCTGTGCTTTGTGTCTATATAAAGCCAGCACATTTGAAAGTTCTTCTGAGACAAAAAAGGAACCTAACACAGGAAACACGCCTGAAGATACAGGTTCTCAGCAAGGATGTATACAGCTGCTGCCACATAGCCATGAAGTGCAGATGCAGTCCTTCAGCAGTTGGATACACTGTCTTCCACACTGGAAGACAAACCAAGATCTGGGCGTCCAAGGGTTTCTTCAGCAAGAAATGACCGCATCCTGATCCGCATGTGCAGGGAAAACCGCTGAATGACATCACAGGAGCTTCAGCAGCTGTGGTCAAACCAAACCGGTGTCAAGTGTTCCACCTGCACTGTACGTGGCCAACTTTTAGATCATGGCTTAAGGTCCTACAAGGCTGTCAAGAAGACCCTGATCAATGAGAGACAGAGGTTAGCCAGAGTTGTTTGGCCCAAGAACTGGAAGATTCTGTGGTCAGATGAGTCCAGCTTGCAGCTTTATCTTGATCCTGCTAATGTGAGGGTACGCAGAAGGCCAGGCAAAGCATTATCTCCAGCATGTAAAGTGGCAGTATCATGGTTTGCGGATGCACAAGTGCTGCTGGTGTTGGTCATCTCACTGTCTGTGATGGCACATTGAACTCTGCCAAGTATTGTGACATTCAATGCCTGAGTTAATTATAAGTGACAATAAAGCCCTAATTTACATGATTTGTTCAGCGACTTTAAGGCAAACCAGTGAACTAAAATAAATCTGATAGTCTTCCTCATTCTTTCTCTGTGATAATAATAAAAAAGCAGCTGTTTGAAACAGCCTGTTTCAGTCTTTGCACTAATTTGAACGCACTGTTTTAAAACTTACAGATCATGCGAGAACCTCCTGTCCAAGTTAAATCCTGTTAATTGTTGAATTTAATCATCACAGCTTCACAGTGTGGCTGCTCCCGACTGGGAACAACAAATGAAAACCTGGAAACGCTCCCTTTCCTGTGCTTCAGAGGAAACACTCTTCTATTTTTTATTTATTTTTTTCACAATAACATGCCACATATAATCACTCAGGTTAACATTTAGCAAACAAAATCAATTTATAAAATATAAATAAAGCGAAAAATAGATGTACGTGTCGTTTCCGTTAAAAGAACCACTCTGCACACTGAGCTCATTAAGTTTTGTTGCGACTTTCAATCCCTTCTAAGTCGCTAGAGAGGTGGAGAGTAGGTCCTGTATATTTGTGACACGCTGAGTCCAGGTAAGTTTCACGGTATTTAATAAGAGACATAAATAACTGCTTTCCGATTACACGCGCACATAGGATGGAGAACGTGTACACTGTTTGCATATATGTATTGAAAAACCATCAGACAGAACAAAAGGCGGTCAACAAAAATGACGGCTACCTAAACTCGCCTCTCTCACGTGTCTTAAACCCCACATATCACCGTGGCAACCAGACCCAAACAAATCAAAACCCCAAATAATCCTCCGCAAACAATGTGTGGCTCCTACAACACCAGCCCCTAATTATTAATTTAATCTAAATAATTACTCACATACCAAGTAGGAGACATAAACAAATGAAAAGGACATTCAACAATAAAGGTCTCAATTAATGTCCATCAATAATGCATGCTCAAATCTTCTTGAATCATATTTATATGACTCAAAAGGTTCACAGTCTCACCGGTCAAAGTCAAACAGTCAAAATCCAACAAGGTGAGTCTAGTAATAGTCCAAAAAAAAGTCAAAGAAGTCACAACTGCAGCCAGTATATCCTCAAATGACTTCAGCCTCCTGCAGCAGGCAAACCTTCGTGACAGGCCGGTCCAGGCAGCTGCTCCGGGTTTTAACCCGCGCCTGTCGAACGAATCCCCTTCGGTCCGGGAAGGTTTGTATCACTCGTCCCACAGGCCAAGAGTCCATGGTCCATGATGATGACAAGGTCTCCCACGACGAGATTCCTCTTCACTCCTGTCCATTTCTTTTATTTATTTATTTATTTTTTTTATTGAGCATCTAAAATTTGGTACATAGATATACATACAGAGGCATCACAATGCTCATATTCATATTTTAACGCCCCCTCCCGCCTCCCAGAAACATGCTGGACACCAATACAAAATAAAAAAATAAAAAAAATAAATAGGCATGGCACAAAAGATAATAATTGAATGAGAAAGAATATAAAAAAAAACAGCACATATCTATATCTATAAATCTAGGCTCGCTGACAGTGTAGCTGTGCACTAAACTAAATACGATTCACATGGATTCAATGGTAATCGCAGATGCAAATGCGAAGATGACCGCTGAGTGACCATCAAGTGGGTACGGTTTTAAGTTTACCTAAATGCTTCAACACCGGATTCCAGAATCTCCTGTCCATTTCTGACGCTCCTGCAGTTGAGGTAAGTATTCCTTAACCCATCTCTTCCAAAACAAGTCAGACATGTATTGAACCTGTTTCCACCTCCTGTGTGCATAAATGTCTGAGGGTTCGAACACTCCTGGTGGCAATGTTGGTGAGGTCTTTAACAAACAGCAGGTGGTTTGGCGTCAGTGCTTCCAGGTCATTTGGATCCATGGAGGCTTTGGTGATTGGTCTGCTGTTTATTATGGCTTCAATCTCACAAAGCGCTGTGTGAAGGCTTTCTTCATCCAAGTTCTGTACTTTCAGGGTTGAATTAAGAACTTTTTGAACAGACCGTATCAACCGTTCCAAAGCTCCTCCATGATGTGAGCCAGCAGGTGGATTAAAGCTCCATTGGATTCCCTTTTGGAGCATGACATCATGGATCTGCACTTAATTCCACTGTTCGATGGCCTTCCTCAACTCTCGTTCTGCTCCTACGAAGTTTGTTCTATTGTCAGAGCATAGCCCCCCGAACTTGCCCTCTCCTGGCAGTGAAACGCCTGAGTGCATTGATAAAAGAGTCGGTGTCCAACGATGATGCAACCTCGATGTGTAACGCTCTAATGGCGAGGCAAGTAAATATAACACCATACCTCTTTATCATGCCGACAGGTGATACACTTGGCTAGCACTCTCCTGATAGCTGAACCCACACCAGCTATCCAATATCTCTCTCTCAGCTTAGACAGCATATGGTTGTACATGTCTAAGTAAGAGCTCTGAGACGTGGAGATCTTTCGCTAGGATTATGGGATGCATCTCTCCCACAGGCATAGACAAACCTTCTTTTCAAACAACACAAGCACTGTTCAACAATTCTCTTATTATTTGGCATGCCGATGTCAATGTTCCTTAAAGGCAACGCAATCTGGTAATGCCCTTCCACCTGTTTTACTGAGCTGGTGACGAACTCCAGGAATCTCTGATCCTCTCTTGACATTGCGGGTTGTTCATCTATGCTGCTTTCGGGGAAGTCATTCTTAAACGGTTAACCGTTTAAGAATGAAAAAGTTAGTTCAACTCAAATTTTCAAGGCAACTGACTGCACAGAATTTTTGAGTTGAAGGCATTAACTTATTTTTTTACGTTTTGAAGAACTACAATTATTAAGTTGTGTCAGCTACGTTTTTCAAGTTCTGCCAACTAAGTTTTTTAAATTCAAGTTACTGGAACTTTCAAGTCTGTAATAACTTACTATTTTGAGTTCAGATTACCATCCCCTGTAATAACTTACTATTTTTAGTTTAAATTACCCCCCACATTAAATCATCCACTGACAGTGAACCAGATCATTTTACATGTTTATTTGAAATGAGCCAAAAATGCAGCAAAAAGCAGGCTATAACAGTAGTGGTGAAACTTCTACCGAACAATCAATACTGTCTCTCTTGACAGTAATTTAACAGCTACACATACCATATTTTTTTAAATCAAATAAAGCACTTGTGTCCAGACCAAATAAGGTACATGTCAATAAGTTGGGGAAATCAAAACAACTTAAACAAAATATAAGGTGGCCTATGTTAAGACTTACAAATTATCCAAACATAATAAATAAACAGACATGATAAAATAATTCTTCCCCATGGACACTTGCCACACACCAGCAAAGATGCAGACTATAACAGCAATGCTGAAACACAGCTTGCCTCTACTAAGAAACAATCAATAGTTTTGTGACAATTATGTCACATCTACAAATAAAAGATTTGTTTTTGGTCAAAATAAAGTAATAACATAAAAACTATAAGGTGGTCCATGTAAAAATATCCAAACATAATAAATGAACAGACATGACAAAAGAACAGGAAACAGGAAAATGAATCACTGGTTTAACAGTTTGGTCTTGAAGCTTCGGACACGCTGTGAGCAATTGGTGGACATTTCCATGAAGATGTGCTGGACAGTTTCAAAGGTGTACCTGAGGTCTTTTGGGAACTCCATGTTGAGGGCATAAAGCAGACCAAAAAGTTACGCAAGTGCAGTTGGGGTGTCTGGGATGTCTTTCCGGACGATGGTTTCCTCCAACACGAGGGCAATATTAATGACCATGTCATCATCATCAAGCACTGTGAGGACCCCCATCTTGATGCCCTTCATCTGTTCGTCATCTGCATCAGTTGCCTGACAAAACAAAAACACCACTGAAATAATGTCCTGTAGAAAACTAGTCGATAAAGAGTGATGTCTACACTATGCTGCCAAAAGTATTGGGTCATCTGCCTTGGCCCCCACATGAACTTCAGTCACATCCTATTTTTAATCCATAGGGCTTAATATGACATTGGTGCACCCTTTGCAGCTATAACAGCTTCAACTCATCTGGGAAGGTTTTCCACAAGGTTTAGGAGTGTGTTTATGGGCATTTTTGACCATTCTTTCAGAAGCGCATTTGTGAAGTCACACACCGATGTTGGACGAGGAGACTGGCTCTCTGTCTTCACTTGAATTTATCCCAAAGGTGTTCTATGGGTTGAGGTCAGGACTCTGTGCAGGCCAGTGAAGTTCATCCACACCAAACTCTGTCATCCATGTCTGTGTGGACATTGATTGGTGCACTGGTACACAGTCATGTTGGAACAGGAAGTGGCCATCCCCAAACTATTCAACAAAGTTGGGAGCATGGAATTGTCCAAAATCTCTTGGTTAATGCTGAAGCATTCAGAGTTCCTTTCACTGGAACTAAGAGGCCAAGCCCAGCTCGGTGATGGCCCCTTCCTGTTCCAACATGACTGTGCACCAGTGCAAAAAGCAAGGTCCATAAAGACATGGATGACAGAGTTTGATGTGGATGAACTTGACTGGCCTGCACAGAGTCCTGACCTCAAACCAACAGAACACCTTTGAGATGAATTAGAGCGCAGACTGAGAGCCAGTCTCCTCGTCCAACATCAGTGTGTGACCTCACAAATACGCTTCTGGAAGAATGGTCAAAAATGCCCATAAACACACATCTAAACCTTGTGGTGAGCCTTCCCATAAGAATTGAAGCCGTTATAGCTGCAAAGGGTGGACCAACGTCATATTAAACCCTATGGATTAAGAGTAGGATGTGATTGAAGTTCATATGGGGGTCAAGGCAAGTGAACCAATACTTTTGGCAATATAGTGTATTTGTGTATGGCCTCTTTGCTATACAACACATTAATAAAAGCTGAACGTCTTCCAAGCTGCACTCACCAGGCATCTAGAGAAAAGCTTCTCAGTATTGTCCCGCAGAAATATGGGAAGGCCTTCCACAGCTGCCTGTCTGCGATGACTTGTGATGTCAGATGTCTGTTTTGGAAGAATATAAAGACAAAGAAATATTTTTGTTTAGCTCTGTGAAACATACTTGCACATGTGCACTTGTTCAATTTGTATTATCATCTCTACAACTGTGCATGTAGGCAGATAAAATAATTGCAGGCTCTGTTAGTTTGTACTCTGTTAGTAAAAGTGCAGAGTGCTAGCTTGGTAGTTCCTTCTTGATTAATGGTATAAATATTAGTGGCCAGACTGAAGAAAAGACAATATAACAACCTGATTGTCAAGCTTTTCCAAAAGGGTTTCCATCTCTTGACTAAAGGCGCCCTTCCTGGCACGATACAATTTCAGCAGACGAGGGGTGAACATCTCAAGGGCAGCTTTAAATGTTCCCATCAGGTCCTTGGTGGTCACACGAGTGAACTCTTGACAAATCTGAATTAAACAAATGCAATACAAATACAACAAGCTGATCGTGTGATTTCATTATTAGAATTAAGACTGCAAACTCTCAGCCATGATACAAATTAACCTTCATACACTATTATGAAAAGCCATATCACAAATGTAAACAAATACACCAGGTTCAAGTAAAAAAAAGATGCCTTACCTGTTCTTCAAGAAATAAACTGGGCCACCTCTCCAGAACCTCTGAGACCATGGGCTCCATCTCCACAATCTCCATTCTCCTAAGGGAGAATGGAGATTGTGACAATAATTATATTGAGCTTAGCTCCTCAAAATAAGCTAGCTTCTAACCGATTAGCTAAAACCAAAAGCTAGCTTGTGGGGGCATTTGTATTGCCATAAACGCCTCGCCTGGTAATGATTTATCGATTTCGTTTCCCGCAATGAAATCTAATACAAATACAAAATGCGTTTAGATATTCATATGACTTACCCGTAAGAAGGAAAGTTTTTATTTCTTACCCGTTCGGGAAAGTTGCGGCTGGCAGCGTATCGAAATGGCGGACGCACACTTTCAAACTTTGAAGAGAGCTCCTGGGAGAATCCTTGAAAACCCCGTTGCAGCCAGTTGCCATGACAAATTTCAAATGAGCATGCGCAGATAAGTTGACCTCACTCTAATTGGGTGTCAACTACAACTTCAGAATGAAGTCAACTCAATTTGTCAAATAAGATGAACTTTTTATCAGAAACTTCTGAAAGTGAGTTCAAGTGGCTTACAAAAGACAGTTCAAGTTCCAATTAGCAATTTTATTGTCAGTGAATGCAAAAATCTTAGTAAGGTGAACAATTTTGAGTTGTCGTTTTTACAGTGTTGCTGCCAGAGGTCATCCAGGTTCACGACTGAAACTCTGTTGACAGTTATTTGTGGATGCTCCCAGTTAACAGTCTCTCTACTGTTTCCTGTCAGTGGACCATTAACAGTCCAGCCCAGCAAAGTTCAGATAGCATATGGTCCATCATTCACACTACACACCACTTCCAGTGGTTCCAGTGCTTTAGGAACATTGGTTCCTATAAGTAGCTCTATTCCCCCATCAATCTGAGGTAGGTGAATGTGTTTTAGATATGACCATTGTTTAATATCTCTTTCAGTAGGGATATTTCCTCTGCGCACAGGCATGGACTCTTGTGTGTAAGCTCTTGGCAGCTCGAGAAAATTGTCCCCCTCCAGTGCTGCAACCTCCCATCCCATCCTGACAGGATGTTACTACTTACAACTTTCTCCTGGCCCACGGTTCGAAGGAGAATGCGCCCCTTCCTCCCCTTGAGGTGGAGCTTTTGCATTAAGCTCTCAGTGCAGTAAACTGCAGTACTCCCCTGGTCCAAGAAAGCGTAAGTGATGACAATTTTGGTTCCTTTGTTAGATTTAACCTGGACCGGAACAATTGGCAGTTTGCAATCCTGGTCTCCAGCCCCTGTAATGCAGCTATGACCTCCTTTCAGTCTGCTCAGAATCATTAACGGGTTCCTTGTGAAGTATAGCGGGATGTCTAAGGCTACACCTTGAGCAGGAAATCCTTTTCCGGCAGTCTTTACTGATGTGTCCTGTACACAAGCAGCCAAAGCTGCTCCCTTTGCTTCCAGGACGAAACTGCAGCTTGGGTTTGTTTGTTGCTCTATTTATGGTTACTGGTTGAGAGTCTTGTATGTTGCCAAACACAGGATCCGTCATCATTCTCACTTGCCTTTCAATGAAGTCAGTGATATCTGTGAACTTAACTGTCCAGTTGTGTCGTTCATGCAGCTCACAAGCACGGTTTCTCCATTTCTCTCTGAGTTTGTAGGGAAGTTTTTTTAATAATGCTCAACATGTTGGAAGGCATATCCATATCCCAAAGATACTGCACATCCTCCATGACATTACTGCAGGGTCTGAGAAAGAGGCTGTAGTCAGGCAGGACCTTTACGTCCTCTGCTTTGTCCATGTAAGCAGAGGCGATCTTTTGTTCATTCCTGAACTGCTCCTTTAATAAAGCTTTTGCTTTTGCATATCCTCGTTCTGGATTCACGTGTTGACAGCTTCTTACAAGCGCGTTGGCATGATCTTTTGTGTGTTGTTCCAAAAAGTATAAACAATCACAGTTGTTAGTTGTGTTCCTCTCAACTCCATTCTCAAAGGCCTTAATGAACGTGTGATATTTCAATGTATCACCGTCATAAATTGGGATCTCTCTCTTAGGTAGAGATGAGAGGCATTGCTGGTGAATTACCAATTTTGTTATTTCGTTTTGCTTCCTCATGATGCCAAGGACGTCGTTTCTGGTTTCCAGATCCACTGTGTTGAATCCTAGTTGTCCATGTGAATCTTGTGTGTTGAATGGGTCCATATGAAGTTGCATTTGGTTTTGTTCATATGAAGTTGTATTTGTATTTGTTTCAGTTTGTTTAAGAATGAATTCCTCTGCATTGACACTGAGTAACTGTTTGGACTGTGCCTTTTCCAAATATGATTTCATTCCATCCGAGACCTTTGATGTCCTTTTTCCACTTGTTGTGCTTTTTATCTTGAGAATTTGAAGTTTTGACATTTTTTTCTGCAGTTTCAGAGTTCAGCTGGAGCTCTTCTCTCCTTTTGCGCAGGCGTTGCTCCTCTTCTTCCAAAGCATGCTTTTCCTTTAATAATTTGTGCCTCATGGTTAAGGCTGCCAGCTCAGCTTCCGCCTGTAAACGTGCAGAAGATGTTGAAGAGCATTGTGACTGAGATGTTAACGTCATCCTCGAGTTGATTTGCTTCCTTCATTTCCACTCCTGTTGCTCCTGAGAGATATTTTGTCCAGATTCAACAATCCATTTTTGAGTGTCCCTTTGAAACGTAATTCATGATGCTTGAAAACCATTCCTTTTGTTTAATAAGTTCATCCTCAGGGAGTAGAGGCAACAGTTCATTGTGTGCAGTTGTGGCATTTTCACATAGTGTGTTAAAATTCCCCAAACATTGTTTCACCTGAGACACATTTTCCTTTTGTTTCATGAGCTCCTTCATTCTTGGTATCTAGCTTTTAATTTTATCAGCAGCATGTTTGCGTTCATCACCAGAAACTTTTCAGTGAGTTTCCTCTCCCTTTTCCCAGACTCCATGTCAGAGCAAGAGGCAGCTTCATGTGTTTTAACCCCCTTTTCGTTCGGTTTTCAGTGAACCGTGGCATTTAAATCCATCCACAATGCACAATCCACATATCAAAACAAGTCATCTCAACAGGCAGCATCAGCATTCCTCCTAGAAACATCATAAAGCTTCGCATATACAAGCGACAAAGTGCAGACGTCATTCAGAGCATGCATATCCGATCACTCAGCATTCCTTCATTCAAATATTCCAAACGGAGACACTTCGACATTGATGCAGTCCAGATTCCCTCTCCACATACATGGGCTACATGCACAGGTAAGCTCACCTGTCCTCTATGACAGACGTATGGCGTGGCGCTTTGTCTTACTTTTGAGTGGCACCGCTGCACTTACTGGGCGTCTCGCTGATTCCTTTGCGATCGCTTTCGTTGATGCCTTTTTTTGTTGACAAATGTTGCGACTTTCAATCCATTTTAAGTCGCTCGAGAGGTGGAGAGTAGGTCCTGTATATGTGTGACACGCTGATGCCCAGGAAGCACGAGTCCAGGTAAGTTTCACGGTATTTAATAAGAAACATAATCCGATTACACGCGCACATAGGATGGAGAACGTGTACACTGTTTGCGTATAAAACCATCAGACAGAACAAAAGGCGGTCAACAAAAATTACGGCTACCTAAACTCCCCTCCTCCCCGGTGCAGGTGATTCAGCCTCTCTTATCACCTGATCTACGGTGCCCACGTGACCCAAACCCCACATATCACCGTGGCAACCAGACCCAAATAATCATCCGCAAACAATGTGTGGCTCCTACAAGTTTTGTACCAAATTATTTTAACTTATTTTTCTCTAGTGCAGCAGCTTTATTACTGCCCTCTTGTGACCGCATTACGGAACTGTAGTTTCCGGGATAGAATTTCAAAGTAAATCAGAATCAGAATCAGAATCAGAATCAGGTTTAATGGCCAAGTATGTACACATACAAGGACTTTGACTCCGGCAACTTTGCTCTCTTGTACAGAAACAACTTAAATAAGTGAAAGAAAAAGAAAATAAAATAAATCTCAATCTGTACACATAAAATATAGGATAACAGCAGATATATACACCAAACCAGGGTTTTGTACAGTGAGTATATACAATAATGCAGAGTTATTGTTTATTGTTCAGTATCGCTCCATGAAGTAAACGGAACTTGTTATCAAATTATTGCGTGACCCGAGTCAACTGCCAATCAGACTGTAAGAAACTTAGGAGTGATTTTTGACAGTTTTATGAAATTCGACAAACAAACTGACAATGTTGTCAAGATGAGCTTTTTTCAACTGCGCCTTCTGCAAAAGTAAAAACCTTTTTAAACCGCAATGACCTCGAGAAGGCTATTCACGCTCTAATAAGCTCCAGACTGGACTACTGCAATGCCCTGTATACTGGTGTCTCCCAGTCCTCTGTTGGCCGTCTTCAACTTGTCCAAAATGCAGCTGCCCGTCACTAAAAGAAGAGAGCACATAACTCCTATTCTCTATTCCCTCCACTGGCTCCCGGTCCATTTTAGAATTGATTTTAAACTTTTAATGTTTGTTTTTAAAGCTCTTAACGGCCTCGCCCCATCTTACTTATATGAGATGCTGACCATTCGTGATTATGGTAGAACTTTGAGGTCGTCAAATCAACTCATGTTGGAAGTGCCCAGGTCAAAACTTAAACACTGGGGAGACGGAGCCTTTTCAGATGCTGGACCTAAGCTGTGGAATAAGCTCCCCAGTGACATGCTCATTACTGACCTGGGCCTTTTTAAATCAAGACTTAAAACGCATCTTTTTAAAATGTGTGATGACACTTTTATATTTATTTTTATTCTATTTTTATTTTACTGTTTATCCTCTCATTTATTGTTTTTAGTTTTTTTTTTTAGCTTTGTTTTATTAATGTACTTGTTTTCCGGTGTGTTGTTTTAAATCGCTGTTTAATCTTGTGTAAAGCACCTTGGTTCACCTGTGGGTCGATGTAATGTGCTATATAAATAAAGTACATTTACATTTACATTTACAACATAATCTGTCTTCATTATCGTCACTGATAAATGTTTAATAGAGCTTTCTCCCCTATATTGTAATAATATGCATCATTTCTGCACTGACTCTGGTAAATGTATGTGTTAGACATATAAAAACTCTGAATAATAATAATATCAATTGGTATTAAAACTCAATACTCCACAAATATAAGAGCACGGTTAATACTTTCACAATAAAACTAGACATGTTGTAGTTACACACAGTTGCCACTGGAGGGCACTAGAATGACATTCAAAATAATGAATCCCTGTTACGCATGCGTGTTGGGGCGGTACGTGCCGACGCCAGTAGTGGTCACGTGATTATTTGACGTCTTGAACATGCCGCGATATTTCAGCTCGTCGTGACAGTGGAGCTGCGCCCTGAGTGTTTTCAGACTTTACACCGTTTGTATTAAGTCTCTGAAACGACTCGTCCTGGTTCTGGTAATCCGGGAGAAGAAGCGCACGGCCCGGCTCGCCCTTTATCCGCCTCCAGCTGTCGAGCACGTATCCCCTTAGAAGTTATCCCGGGTTAAATTAGCCAGCTTTGTGGAACGAAATAGGTCACAACAGCTTGTTGTTGACACCGGACTTGGCTTTTTCCCCTTCCTCTCCCGTCGCCCTCTTCACGTTCACGGCACCACGGACGATGGTTCTGTTGAAAAACCTCCATCCTCCCACCGAGGGAGTGCGACATGAGCAAGCCGAGACCACGGCCGTGATGGACGGCCAGAGGCTGGGCTGCGGCACGCTCTACGTCGCCGAAACGTAAGTGATACACGTGGCGCTTGTTTTTCTTTTTACACCAACAGTTTTAGGTTCAGGTCAGTGTTTTCATTGGGTTTTAGTTATGTTTAATGTTGCCTTTAATGTTAAACGATAGTGACAAACATGAGAGAGCGAGTTAGCAGCGTTGGGAACTGTTAGCTCGCTATGCTAACACTCTTCCGGAGTGGGTCCTTTCAAAATAAAAGCATGCACTTGACTGATTCAACTTTATTTGTTAAATTTTCTTATCTGCCTACATTATATTATATATTATATCATATAAATAATTAATAATTGATTGCAAAAATAATAATAAATTGACACTTTTTCCACCGACTATTTTTAGAGGGAACAGTTTAAGTTGCTGCAGGACTGAACTAAACTACTGTAGTATAGACGCCTTTTCCCCAGTGTGAAGCTTCTCTTTCACTTATCATAGAAAGGCTGCAACTAATGGTGATTTAATTTACTTAATTTGCCGGTTTAGCCTTTAATTAATTCAAGAGTTTGTTTATAAAACGCCAGAACATGAATAATAGACCAGTGTCTCGTCTGTCTGCAGCTGCCTTGTTTAAACTTTCAGTTTGTTTTTTAAAAGAATCAAGAGATGGTTAGGTTATGAAGGTAGTTGCAGCTCTTTATAATATAACTTGTGAAGATTTCTTGAAAACTTTTAAAACTTCTGAATGCCTTGAGTTTAGTTTACTCAAATATTTTAAATAAGAACTCTTTTAGATCTGCTGCAGATGTCGTCATTCCCCCTCGTGCTTTTAGCCCTCAGCCCATGTGTGTAAATGTTCCAGTCGTCGCAGGTTCTCTCAGCTGTTTTGTGTTTTTCTCAGGCGCCTGTCGTGGTTTGATGGCTCGGGGATGGGTTTCTCTCTGGAGTATCCCACCATCGGTCTGCACGCCATCTCCAGAGACGTCAGCGCTTTCCCACAGGAGCACCTGTACGTCATGGTCAACGGCAAACTCGGCGGTGAGGGAAACGCTATGATTCAATGATGTTTGTTGTCATTAAATAAGAGAAAACCAGACTGGTTCTGGTTACGCAAACAAGTCGAGCTCTAGACATTTCAATGAATGCGAGTATTTTACTTTTCTTAATTCCTCCTGTTCTCTCTTTCTCAAGTTCACTCTCAACATCTAGAACGCAAACCCAGAGTGGTTTTTATTTTTGTTCCTATCTAAAAACCCAAAACCAAATCTTAAAAAATGTTGCCACTGAATTTTGAAGGCAAGACTCGGGTTAACGGCTTCACCAAAACAACAACGAACAGTGAACGCTCAAAAGAAGAGAAAAGTTTCCTGGAGACAGCGTCAAGGAGAAAAACATTCCAGAGAGGGTTAGGGAGTTTATGTTGGGTTGATAACGGAGATAAAAGCGTTGACTGCAACAGCTCCATGTAAAATCCTCCACTCTCAGCCTGCAGATCTTTTGTCCAGAGGTGGTTTATATAAAACCTTCCACACCGGCCTCACTCCTCTGTCCATGTCCAGCTTCTTCCTTCATACCTCTTGACCAGCCACTTTGCATCTATTTAAAGCTTTCACAAAGCAGTCGTACACCACTTTTCCTCTTGCAGTGTACAACTCCACCACACCTGAGGCTGAAGAGTCGTCCTCATTTGACACAAAACCCAGCTCAGGAAAGGGTTGTCCTCATCAGGAGTTAATTGTACTCCTGTAGCATCTCCAGTTCCTCCTCTGTTTGCCTCTTTGTCCATAGTTTTAAAACGTTCCTGGTCTGTTGAACAGATTTCTCCCCAAGATTTACAGCCACTGCCGATGCGTCCCTCGTACCAGGTCCAGCTTCATCCACTAGTCCTGTTAGCATGAAGACTCCACAGGATTGTCCTCCACGTCCAGCCTGGCTGGTAAATTGACTGAAAGATGTCCTGTGTGGTGGGAAGTTAAGAGTCAGGATCACAGGCTTTGATTTGATGAGCTGACATTTTTCAGATCGGCGACACAGTGGTGTGGTGGTTAGCACTGACGCCTTACTGCAAGAAGGTTCTGGGTTCTAATCCAGGTCGACTGGTTCCTTTCTGTGTGGAGTTTGCATGTTCTCCCTGTGTCTGCGTGGGTTCTCTCCAGGTTCTCCAGCTTCCTCCCACCGTCCAAAGACATGCTGGTTAGGTTCATTAATTGGCTGTAGGTGTGAATGTGAGTGTGAATGGTTGTCTGTCTCTCTGTGTTAGCCCTGCGATGGACTGGAGACCTGTCCAGGGCCTCTCGCCCAATGACAGCTAGGCTCCAGCCCCCACCCCCGCTGCCCTGGGGAATGAACCTACAGACCTGAACTCCTCAGAGGAAGTTCATCCTGACCCAACAAAGCACTGAAAGATAAATTTAAAAAAAATAATTTATGTTTTCTTACCTCGCAGGTGAGAACGAGGCGGAGATGGCAGAGAGAGCAGCCGACAATGAGGACGACGACGACGACGACGACGACGACAGCAGCAGTGGAGGAGGAGGAGGAGATGACGACGATGAAGGAACGATCACGGAGATTCGATTTGTCCCGAGCGACAAGTCGTCATGTGAGTGAATAAACCAGACCAGACCGGTTTTAAGCAACCGGCGTCATGTGAGTAAATAAACCAGACCAGACCGGTTTTAAGCAACTTTACAAAATCTAAAATACTTTTAGGTTTATTCTTCTTGACATCTTTAAGAGTTAAAACATCTGCGGGTCGTATCGTCTCTTTTATAAAAGTCTTTTCTCGTATCAAAGCTTCTGTTGTCGCCCAAAACCACTGCTCCACTGGATCACATGTTTGTTTATTTATTTACCAAGAATAGAGATTGTAGTTGTGACTTGTCCTACAGCCAGTAAATGCACCACAGTACTAATGTGTATTAATCCACTGGTGGAAGATAGTTATTATTGTTATTTAGATGAAACGCAGGAATTAAAATGGCCGCCGCCTCTGGTGTAGTATCTGATGTGTGTGTGTGTGTTCTGGTCTCAGTGGAGTCGATGTTCTCGGCGATGTGCGAGTGCCAGGCGCTGCACCCCGACCCGGAGGACGACGACTCCGACAACGACTTTGAAGGAGAGGAGTACGACGTGGAGGAGGCCGGTGAGGAAGACGATTAAATTACTTCAGCTGCACACCTATTTCTGATTTTTTTTTTTATCTCCAGAAGGAGACGGAGAGAAATAAAATCTCACGTCCAGTTGTTGCTATAAAAGTCATTACAAACATTTTCTTACACCTTTATCAGTTTTCAGTTCAGTACATACAATAAAACACTGACTTTAATTTATTTCCTCTCTCTCTCTGTCTTTCTGGACTCTTCGTCTTCAGAAGCAGGTAAGACGTCCAACATTCATGCGCTCCATTACCTCTGAGTCGTTCACCAGGTGTTTCATAGTCACATGTCTTTCCTCCGTCCGCTCAGAACACGGTCACGCCGACATCCCGTCCTTCTACACCTGTGAGGAGGGTCTGTCGGCGCTCACCCAGGAGGGCCAGGACACGCTGGAGAGGCTGGAGGGCATGTTGGCAAACTCTGTCGCTCAGCAGTACCACATGGCCGGCGTCCGAACCGAAGAAGCCAAGCCTGAGTTTGAAGGTTTGATGGATTTATTTTTATTTTAATACAATGTACTGTAACTTTTGTCTTAAATATCTCCTCTGTTCTGAGCTAGCCTCCCAGCTAACAGCAGCTCCTCCTAGCGTCTTAGCCTCCCAGCTAATAGCAGCTCCTCCTAGCGTCTTAGCCTCCCAGCTAATAGCAGCTCCTGCTAGCTTCATAGCCTCCCAGCTAATAGCGGCTCCTCCTAGCTTCATAGCCTCCCAGCTAACAGCAGCTCCTCCTAGCTTCATAGCCTCCCAGCTAACAGCAGCTCCTCCTAGCTTCTTCATAGCCTCCCAGCTAACAGCAGCTCCTCATAGCTTCATAGCCTCCCAGCTAACAGCGGCTCCTCATAGCTTCATAGCCTCCCAGCTAATAGCAGCTCCTCATAGCTTCATAGCCTCCCAGCTAATAGCAGCTCCTCCTAGCTTCATAGCCTCCCAGCTAACAGCAGCTCCTCCTAGCTTCTTAGCCTCCCAGCTAACAGCAGCTCCTCCTAGCTTCTTAGCCTCCCAGCTAACAGCAGCTCCTCCTAGCTTCATAGCCTCCCAGCTAACAGCAGCTCCTCCTAGCTTCTTAGCCTCCAGCTAACAGCAGCTCCTCCTAGTGTCTTAGCCTCCCAGCTAACAGCAGCTCCTCCTAGCTTCATAGCCTCCCAGCTAATAGCAGCTCCTCCTAGCTTCATAGCCTCCCAGCTAATAGCGGCTCCTCCTAGCGTCTTAGCCTCCCAGCTAATAGCGGCTCCTCCTAGCTTCATAGCCTCCCAGCTAATAGCGGCTCCTCCTAGCTTCATAGCCTCCCAGCTAATAGCGGCTCCTCCTAGCTTCATAGCCTCCCAGCTAACAGCAGCTCCTCCTAGCTTCTTAGCCTCCCAGCTAACAGCAGCTCCTCCTAGCTTCTTAGCCTCCCAGCTAATAGCAGCTCCTCCTAGCTTCATAGCCTCCCAGCTAATAGCGGCTCCTCCTAGCTTCATAGCCTCCCAGCGAACAGCGGCTCCTCCTAGCTTCTTAGCCTCCCAGCTAACAGCGGCTCCTCCTAGCTTCTTAGCCTCCCAGCTAATAGCAGCTCCTGCTAGCTTCTTAGCCTCCCAGCTAACAGCAGCTCCTCCTAGCTTCATAGCCTCCCAGCTAACAGTCTAGGAAGCTAGGCAGAGCTGCCATCTCCTCCATTCTGAGCTGAATAATCGTTCTGTTGATTCAGAAGATAAACAGGTTGAATGTTGAACGCCTGGAATGAAGGAAGGAAGGAAGTTGTTCTGTGTACATTTCATATCGTTCTCATAAACAGGAGGTTAATGTACTCGTCTTTATCTTGATTTGATTCTTTTTGCCCCAAAGGGGGGGGGGGGGAGAAAGGGAGGGGAGGGAGGGAAAGGGAGAGGGGTGAGGGAGAGGGAGAGGGAAAGGAAGGGGA